>NC_080421.1:68145111-68454695 GCF_029873635.1 Malania oleifera | reverse complement strand
TATATTGCTTCAATATCACCTTCTTCTTTTTTTGCTTCTTTTCTTTTTGACTGTCTCATTCTTTTTTCTTTTTTCTTTTTTCTTTTTTCCAACGTTTTTTTTTTTAACTTGGTACACGTCACAAAACAAGAACAATGAAATAAAACAAAAGATAAAAAGATAGAAAGATAGCACGAAACGAAAGATAAAAAGATAGTAAACCTGATTTTAGAGTCTAAGCTCTAATACCAAATGATGTGAACCTCAATCGACATGCATTGAGACCCAGCAAACAATGTTGGAATGCTTGCCCAAGAAAGCTAAAATTCAGATTTTGATAGGAAACTTCGACCCAATATTTATAAATGAAACATGAATCGAAAGTATAAAGTAACAAACCCCGACCCAATAATTATAGCTTAATCATGAACCGAAGGTATAAAATTTGAATGCCACAAGAAAGAATCCTTGATAAGTGTGCAAGTTCTCTAAAGAACCAAAGAAGAAACAAATCCTCACTTTTTCTTGATTTCTATTCAATGATCAATTTAGCTCTTACAATGGTGAGATATATATAGCTAGCATGGGGGACAAGGATATGAAACACTTAACAATTTCCACGCAAGCATGGGGGATAAGGACATTAAATACTTAGCAATTCCAACACAAACATGGGAGACAAGAACATTAAATATACCAACTTACTAGGCACATTAATGACTCTCACAACTTACTAAAAACCCATGCAAGCTAAGTTGTTTTACAAAATACAAATTAAATGTAAAGACAAAAAGCCAAAAAGTCAAATCCCATAATTGAATAACACACCATTAATAAGGAGATTACAGCCATTAAGCAAGATTAACTCCATCAAAAATTTGGATTAAGTTTATTAAGCCTTCATCATTCTTTGGGCCAAGCTTGGAGTGCCCCGTTTTTGAATAAGCACAAATATCTTGAATCAACCCATGAAGTGCTTCTTTGATCTTTTTGGATCTCGTTCTAGTGATAGGCCCAACAGGAACATGCAATGGATCCTTTGATGGTGCTTGTTGATTCTCATCAAGACATACCCTATTTGCCCTATTTGTGGTAGAGACATACAGGAACATGTCGGTTGGGGAGTAATGTTTGTTATAGTTGTGGTAGGCCCAGACATGTAGCATGGGAGTGTCATTGGCCATAAAACAGAGCACCAGCCCCTAGACAAATCCAAAGACATAATCAGGCACTCAAGGTTGGTGGCAACCAGAGGAATGCAGCCCCGACAAGGGTTTATGCATTGACGCTGGGAGACGCTGAGGCTGCTGAAGACGTTACAGGTATTCTTACCACTTTACCATATAAAGTTGTTGTTTTGTTTGATACAGGTGCCACCCATTCTTTTGTGTCGTCTGGATAAGCTAAATTATCTAGGGTTGACGCACAGCAGTTAGATGTTGAATTGTTAGTAGCCATGCTGACTGGATTAGTAATGAGATGTAGGAGGGTATTGAAAAATTTTCCAGTGGGTATTCAGGAGAAAGTACTACCAACCAATCTTGTGCTACTAGACATGTAGGGGTTCGATATGATATTGGGTATGGACTGGCTGGTAGCTAATCACGCCAGCATAGATTGTCATTAAAAAGAAGTGATTTTTCGACCCCCATGCGAGTAAGAATTCATATTTACGGGTTCACGTGTGCATGCCTCACCACAGTTAGTGTCAGCTATTAAGGTGAGTAGACTGCTTCAAGGTGGTTGCCAAGGGTATAATGCTTACATAAAGGAGTTGCCGAGGGAAGAACTGTGTAATGCCCTAGACCCGCCATGTGGGGCTCGGAGTGTTATGAGACCGACATGCGTCTCTGATACCATTCATGCAGCGAAAAATAATAAAATAACCTCAAACATAATATACCAGAGTTCTATATTTGTATATTAACAAACTCATATCCTATAACCACATTCTCCATATTACAAAACCTGGATGAAATATAATAAACATAAAAATTGAAAACATAACTACTCTGGTGCCACTCACAAAACTACCTAGCCATAGAGCTATCTAAGCTCGATCACCTGGATAACCTGAAAAGATTTAACCAACGACGGGGTGAGACACCTCTTAGCAAGGAAGAAATAATTTATAACAATGTGTGACTAAAGTGTTTAATATATAATTAAAATATCCATCCAAATGCATTCACAATCCACAAGCAGCCCAAAATATCATGCTCATAATCACAACATGGTCAACGTCCTTGTTATCCAATCACATGCCCACTATCATAAATATTTTACTGATAATTCCCGAGAATAGGAAAGTCCACCCACCCATACACGGTCCACAAAAGACAAACTAATCACACAACATATACATCCACACAGGACTGGTCCACACAGGACTAATCAAACCACACAAGTTACAAAGCAAACACTCTGTTCATGGTAAATAGATAAACAACCTCCTCATACCACTGCCAATGTTTACCTCCCAATATAAATGTCCATATAACGACCTCCTCATACCACTACCAACGTTATATGCTGATTATACCAGGTATGACATAACGACCTCCTCATACCACTGCCAACGCTATATCGTAATTTACATGAACCACAACACAAGTCAACAACAACCAATCATTCAACACATCCACCGTATACACAACATCTGTATCCACAATCAACCAGTATATTCAACCAGGTAGATTTCATAGTCAAACAATATTCGCATTCTCAATGATTTATCATTTCACATTACTCATAATCATTTAATTATCAAAAATGGTTTCAACCACACGATTCTTTTCCCAATATAATTTATCTATCTAAAAGCAACATTTTCAATACCAGCATGGTTTAGAAAAAATTATTCTTGGATATGTAGAAATTTATACTTGAAATTAGTCATTTAAAATTATTAAAAAGCTATTATAAAATATTTCCCCTTACCTACTCCTCGGAATTCGGTCTAATATTAACAAAACAAGACCCTGCATTCCAAAAATCCCAACTTCCTCAAATCTTAGAAAATTACCCTTATAATACATCTTAGGCTCCAAATAACAATATTTGCTAAGAAAGTCCCAGCATAACACACTTACCCTAGTTTTGGGATGTTTCCCAAACTTCTCAAATCAAAGATCCGCTTCGCCTATATTGTAGAGAATCTTCTGAGGAGTCTCGTGATAGCTTCCGATCGTCGCACCAAGCTAAATCCGATCTGGAATAGAAGAGAGAAGGTAGTAGGGCCAAAATTCTAGCGAGAGAGAGGTTACATGCAAAAGATTTCGTGCTAAAATGAAAGAATTATCTATTTATAGGCAGGGATTCATTAACGAGACATGTGAACTCGTCGATGAGTCCTACTACATAATTGGGTGACGAAACAACAAACTTGTCGACGAATTTCAATCATGTGAAAACCCCTTTTGGTAATTCCTCAACGATGAGACATGTGCCCTCGTCGACGAGCCAAGACAGAACGCTTATCGACGAGACTAGTTGGTTCGTTGACGATTGCTCGCTGTCACCTTTTAAAAATTTCTTTTTCCTTCCCTTCTATCCTTCTTATTATTTTAAATAGTTTAAAATTTTTCCTAGTCGTTACATTCTCCCCTCCTTAAAAGAATTTCATCCTCAAAATTCGTTAATCACTATTTTCATAATCAAATAGTTAACTACACACATTCAAAAATTTCAACCAACCTAAACATGTACAACACCAAATCATGCATAGCTAAAAAAACTTTAACATGCATATAAACATATACCTAGGCCTTTAGTGTTGCCCTCCTCAAGGGTACCCAACATATAGACATGCACCGGGGCACTGCCGCCGAGAGACACTGGGTTGTTCTTTTGGTTCTGATTCGGAGCTTGTGCATTATTCGGCGGTTCTTAACATTCCAGAGCTATGTGACCCTATTTGCAGCATCTATAGCATACAATACCCCTACTCCGGCATTCTCTCTAATGCCGCTGATTACACCTAGGGCAGTGGGGGCGTGACGAATTGCCCTATCGTCCCCATTCATTTCTTTATAACCCTTGGCCCGCTACATCACTGTCTCCCTTTCATGACCCTTGTCTGACATTCGTTTAGGACTGAGGAGAAGCAGCCCTTTTCCTTCATTTTGATGCCTCTGCACCTCTCTACAGACTCGATTATGCAACAATAGCCTTCTCCACCAACTCTGTGAAATCCTGAATCTGCAAACATGATATATGCTTATGAATCCTCTAATTCAGGCCCCTTTCAAACTACATCGCCTTCTGATATTCATCTAGAACCACAGAAGGTGCAAAACGAGATAGCTCCATAAATTTAGTAGCATACTGTTGAATAGTGAGGCGCCCCTAAGTCAAGCTGAAAAATTCCTCTGCCTTTGCATTCCTAGTGGTGGTGGGAAGATATCGGTTGTAGAAGACCTACTTGAAGCGACTCTAGGTCATCGCTATAGGTACCGCTCGCTGTTTCTCTAATAGTTTCATTGCATGCCACCACTGTTTAGCTTCTCTAGCCAGTTTGAAGGTGGCGAAGAGAACCTTCTACTCCTCGGTACAATTCAACACTGCCAATATTTTCTCCATTTCTTGTATCCATATCTCAGCCTTAATCGGATCAGTGCTACTCTCAAAAGACGAGGGTTTCAGACATGTAAATTGATCAATGATGTAACCCTAGTGCACTAGTGGATAACTTGTTCCCCTGAAATCCTGTCTCATTTCTTCCCTAACCTGACAAGCTATTCCTCGTAATAGTCGAGAGGTGTCAATCTCGTTCCCGCTAGAAGCTCCTATTTCACTTCCTTCTCCTTCATCTATGCCTTTGCCTTTAGGATCCATCCTTGAATATAAATATACAATAGAAACAATTTAGAATTTCCACATCTTATATATCTCTGACATAATTACAAAACATGAACTCAATTTAATATCCAAATCTTCAATTAAACATTCGATATTCAATTATCCGTAAACATTCGATATCCAATTATCCACAATCATTTTAACTTTCAAATTCAAATTCCAAATTTCAGTTCCTCCGCTCAGAAACATCATCGTCAATGGATTTACCGTGGTTTTCTGAAATCGTTGATTGATTCGGAAAATCACAAAAGTCTGCCAAGGGATTTCTGCCTCCAAGCTATGAAACAACTCAACTCCTGTCAACACCCTAATCTACCCATTCCTACACTTATTCATCTCAAACCTACACTTTGGTATTAATCCTCCTAACGTTTGCAATACCGATATGCTCTAATACCAACTGTAACGTCCCGGACCCGCCACGTGGAGCCCGGAGTGTTATGAGACCAACATGCGTCTCTAATACCATTCACGCTGCTAAAAATAATAAAATAACATCAAACATAATATACCAGAGTTCTATATTTGTACATCAACAAACTCATATTATACAACTACATTCTCCATATTACAAAACCTGGATGAAATATAACAAACATAAAAACTAAAAACATAACTATTCAGTTACCACTCACAAAACTACCTAGCCTTGGAGCTGTCCAAGCTCGATCACCTGGATAACCTGAAAAGATTTAACTAATGATGGGGTGAAACACCTCTCAGTAAGGAAGAAATAGTTTATAATAGTGTGTGGTTAAAGTGTTTAATATATAATTAAAAAATCTATCCAAATGCATTCACGATCCACAAGAAGCCCAAAATATCATGCTCATAATCACAACATGGTCAACGTCTTTCACATCCAATCACATGCCCACTATCATAAATCTTTTATTGATAATTTCCAAGAATAGGGAAGTCTACCCGCCCATACAAGTAGATTCCCTCTGCTCTAGTGCTAACACCAGGGCACTCACCTTTCTCAGTAAGCCCTCAGGTTATGTATCCAGGTAAAATCACCGAGAATTGGGAAGGTCACCTGCCCATACAAGTGGCTTCCCTCTACTCTGGTGTCCACATATAATTACCAGAGTACTCACCTTCCTTAGCAAGCCCTCAGGTGGAGTAATCTACTTTACCACAAATACTTAATTAATTAAAGTCACAAACAACCATCCATATTCGTTTCACAGAACTCCGCACATATACACATATCACAATCAATCCACACAAGATAATCATACGGTCTTCAATCATACCCACACAGGGTCTATATCCACATATCAGGTAATCGCTCACACTGGACTCTAACACACACATCATACATGTCCACATAGGACTGGTCCACACAGGACTAATCAATCACACAGATTACACGGTCCACAAAGGACAAACTAATCACACAGCATATACGTCCACACAGGACTGGTCCACACAGGACTAATCAAACCACACAAGTTACAAAGCAAACACTCCGTTCATGGTAAATAGGTAAACAACCTCCTCATACCACTGCCAATGTTTACCTTCCAATATAAACGTCCATATAACGACCTCCTCATACCACTACCAATGTTATATGACGGTTATACTGGGTACGATATAACAACCTCCTCATACCACTGCCAACACTATATCGTAATTTACATGAACCACAACACAAGTTAACAACAACCAATCATTCAACACATCCACAGTATACACAACATCTATATCCACAATCAACCAGTATATTCAACCAGGCAGATTTCATAGTCAAACAATATTCGTAGTCTTAATGATTTATCATTCCACACTACTCACAATCATTTAATTATCAAAAATGGTTTCAACCACATGATTCTTTTCCCAATATAATTTATCTATCTAAAAGCAACATTTTCAATACCATCATGGTTTAGAAAAATTATGGATATGTAGAAATTTATACCCGAAATTAGTCGTTTAAAATTATCTAAAAGTTATTATAAAATATTTCCCCTTACCTACTCCTCAGAATTCGGCCTAATATTAACAAAACGAGACCCTGCATTCCAAAAATCTCAACTTTCTCAAATCTTAGAAAATTACCTTTATAATACATCTTAGGCTCCAAATAACAATATTTGCTAAGAAAGTCCCAAAATAACACACTTACCATAGGTTTAGGATGTTTCCAAAACTTCTCAAATCGAAGATCCGCTCCGCCTATATTGTAGAGAATCTTCCCAGGAGTCTTGTGGTAGCTTTTGATTGTCGAATTGAACTAAATTCGGCTTGGAATTGAAGAGAGAAGGTAGTAGGGCCGAAATTCTAGTGATAGAGAGGTTACATACATGCAAAAGATTTCATATTAAAATGAAAGAATTCTCTATTTATAGGCAGGGATTCGTCGACGAGACACATGGACTTGTTGACGAGTCCTAGTACACAGTTTGGTGATGAAACAGCAAACTCATTGACGAATTTCAGTCATGTGAAAATCCCTTTTAGTAATTCCTCGTCGATGAGACATATGCCCTCGTCGACGAGCCAAGACAGAACGCTCGTCGATGAGACCAGTTGGTTCGTCGACGATTGCTTGTTGTCACCTTTTAAAAATTTATTTTTCCTTCCCTTCTATCCTTCTTATTATTTTAAATAATTTAAAATTTTTCCAAGTCGTTACAAACTAAAGTAATCTGATATTCTAGTAGTCAGATAATTTCCTGATGTCTTTCTAGAGGAATTGCCTGGTTTACCACCATATTGGGAGATTGAATTTGTTCTAGATTTACTCCCAGGTATGGCAGTGATATCTAAAGCACCCTGCCAAATGGCGCCAGCTGAATTAAAAGAATTGAAAGACCAGTTGTAAGATCTATTGGACAAGGGGTTTATCAGGCCTAGCGTATCGCCCTGAGGAGCACCAGTACTATTTGTAAAAAAGAAAGACGAGACTTTGAGAATGTGTGTAGATTATAGAGAAATAAATAAAGTGACGGTCAATAATAAATATCCTCTTCCTAGAATTAACGATTTATTTGATCAGCTTTAGGGGACCTAAGTCTATTTTAAGATTGACCTTTGGTCGGGGTACCACTAGGTGAAAGTTAGAGCAGATGACATTTCAAGGACAACTTTCCGAACTAGATATGGGTACTACGAGTTCTTGGTAATGTCGTTCGGATTGACTAATGCACCTGCAGTGTTCATGGATCTAATGAATCGGGTGTTCCATCAGTACTTAGACTAGTTTGTTGTAGTATTTATTGATGATATATTGGTCTACTCGAAGAGTTTTGAGGAGCACAAGATTCATTTGAGGCTGGTATTACAGGTGTTAAGGGAGAAGAAATTATATGCAAAATTCAAGAAATGTGAATTCTTGTTGAGGTAGGTCACTTTCCTCGAGTATGTGATCTCTAAGAACGGTATATTAGTTTATCTGAGCAAGATAGAAGCAGTGGTGAGTTGTGTAAGACTGAGGAATGTCCAAGAGGTTAGAAGTTTCCTAAGTTTGGTAGGGTACTACCGGTGTTTTGTGGATGGATTCTCTAGATTATCAGGTCCATTGACACGACTCACGAGGAAGAATGTGACGTTTGAATGGACAGATGATTGTCAGCAGAGCTTCCAGGAGTTGAAGCAATGGCTAATCATTGCATTTGTGTTATTTATTCCATTAGGAGAGGATGGTTATGTGATATATAATTATACGTATCAGAAGGGACTTGGGTGCGTGTTGATGCAGAGAGTCATTGCCTACGCATCTTGGCAGCTTAAAGAGTATGAAAAGAACCACCCTATGCACGATTTAGAGTTAGCTATAGTGGTGTATATTCTAAAGATATGGAGGCACTATCTTTATAGGGGAAGATGTGAGATCCTTACTAATCATAAAAGCTTGAACTATTTTTTCACCCAAAAAGAATTGAATATAAGACAGAGAAGGTGGTTTGAGCTTATTAAAGATTACGATTGTACGATCAGCTACCATTCAAGGAAAGCAAACGTGGTAGCAAATGCATTGAGTCAGAAAGTAGCAAGAGTGGAGATTCAGCATTCAACTCTGATGGATTTGGAGAGGCTAGGTGTGGAGCTAATAGAGGGTGATCACCAGATATTCACTGCTAACTTGGTGTTGTAGCCTACTTTGCAAAAAAGAATTAAAGCTACTCGGAGAAATGACGCGGAGTTAGTAGAGTTGATAGAGAAGGTGCATGATGGATAGGGAGAGGAGTTCAATATATTAGATAATGGAGCTCTAAGGTTCCATACCAGACTGTGCGTTCCTGCAAATACTGAGATTAGGAGAGCTATCCTAAAACAAGGCACACAGATCTTTATACACAGTTCATCCTGGCAATATTAAAATGTATCAGGATCTCCAAAAATCTTTCTGGTGGAGCGACATGAAGAGGGAGATAGTTGAATTCATGGAACAGTGTGACGTGCCAACAGGTAAAGACTAAGCACCAGAAGCCAGCACGACAGTTACAGCCACTCCACATCCTTGAGTGGAAGTGGGACCATATATCTATGGGTTTTGTCACGGGTTTACCGCCAGTGCTATATGGCTAGATTGCCATTTGGGTGATTGTAGACCAACTGACGAAGACTACCCACTTCCTACCTATTAAAGTTAGTTACTCTATGAATAAAAAGGCAGAGATATACATTTAGGAGATAGTTCGACCACATAAAGTGCCAGTGTCTATAGTTTTAGATCGAGACTCACGTTTTACGTCATGGTTTTGGAGGAGCTTACAGGAGGCTCTAGGGTCTCAGTTATCATTCAGCACGATGTTCCATCCTCGGACTGATGGGCAGATGGAGAGGACGATCCAGATACTTGAGGATATGCTACAGGCGTGTGTACTGAATTTCGAGAGTAGTTGGACCCAGTTTATGTCGTTGGTTGAGTTCACGTATAATAATAACTATTAGGCCAACATCGACATGCCACCTTACGAGACATTGTATGGTAGGATATGTTGTTCTCCATTATATTGGGATGAAATGGGTGAGAGGCGAGTTTTGGGACCAGAATTAATTCAGTAGGTGTACGATAAAGTCCAACTTATTAAATATAGAATCAGTATAGCTCAGAGTCGGCAAAAAAGTTACGCAGATACTTGTCGCATAAAGTTAGAGTTTGATGTGTGAGATCATGTATTTTTGAAAGTAGCACCACTAAGACGAGCGATAAGGTTTGGAAAGAAAGGAAAGCTGAGCCCTAGGTTTATTGGCCTATTTAAGATACTCGAGAGAGTGGTTCTAGTTGCCTATAGGCTAGCTTTACCACTAGCTCTATTTAGAATACACGATGTATTTCATGTTTCCATGTTGAGGAAATACATCCCAGATCCCTCACACGTGATCAGCTATGAGGAGATAGAACTCAGTGACACACTAGTATATGAAGAGATGCCAGTATAGATCTTAGATAGGAAAGAATATGAGTTGCACACCAAGAAAATTCAATTAGTAAAAGTCCTGTGGAGAAATCATGCAGTGGAGGAGGCATTGTGGGAGTTAGAAGAGGAGATACGACAGAAGTACCCACAACTGTTTGGTGGAGATCAGTAGTAGTCAGAAGTGATAATTTAGGTAAAGTACATATAGTTTGGTTTTATTTTATACAAAGCAGGATGATGTATGTATAAATAGTATTTTAGGTTATAGGATAGACAATGTTTTGGGTTTTGGGAGAATTTTCTTTTATGTATATATTTGTAATCTCCCAGATCCCTAAATGTAACCACGGTATTTTTCCGCCACAAGTGAGGGTAATTAATAAAATAAATAGTAAATTCTCCTTAGAGGATGGTGAAAAATACAAACAACAAATTTCGAGGACAAAATTTTATAAGGAGGGGAGAATGTAGAGACTCGAAAAATAAAATAATAAAAAGAAAATGAGAAAAATAGATTTTTAGCAAAGTGGGGAGAAAAACGGCGACAATTTTCTGAAGGTGTCAGAAAAATTGGCGATGGTTTTTGGTTTTCACCATGGAACAATAAAGGTAAAGCGGTAATTTCTGGGATGGTTAATAGAAAACCGGCGACAGTTTTCTGAGAGGCGTGGGAAATCGTTGACGATTTTTGTTTGTAGTGCTGAAAGTATAAAATACCGAGAGCTCATTTAAAAAACCAAATTAAAATCTCTCTTCTCTCCTTCAAGAAACCCTACAACCTCCAAGCTTCCACCTTTGATTCTGGCTCTGTTAAGCCTCATTTCGATGATTAGGAACCACCACAGGGTTCCTAGGAAGATTCTCTACAACGTAGGCAGAACATAATTTTGATTTGGGGTTTTGAGGCACCATCCCAAAACTGAGGTAAGGGTGTTATTTTAATATTTATGGATTGATTATCTAAATTATGAGATGTATAGGCCTAGAAATATGATTCTAAATATAGTTTTGGAGTTAAACTAAGGAATTGGGAATTTTTGAAATGCAGGGTTTGGTGGAAATACTGATGTAGAGACCTAGAAAATTAAAATAATTAGGAAAAATAATAAACAAAATAATAAATAAAATTAATTAATTAATGAAAATTATTAAACAATTAATTAGTTAAATATTATTAAATTGATGTATTAAATAAATAAATAAAAAGAAATAGTATGAAAGAAATAAAAAAATTAAAAAAGTATTATTAAAAAATTAAAAATTTAAATTTTTAAAAAATTAAATTAATTAAATAATTAATATTATTATATAAATAATATAATAATATAATAATATAATAATGTAATATTATATGATTATATAGGATAAGTATAATGAAGGAATGGAGGAAAGCAGAGGCGCTGTGCAGCGTCCTCCGTCTCCTTGTCCCCTCTCTCCCACTCTCCTTTATCTCGTCTCCGACATTCGGTCAATCGAAAATTCGGAAATACCTTTGGGCTCTACTCGTCGCCACCGACATTTCTACAAGAGCGGATCTGTTGTGGGAGCGGCGTAGGCATATCTCCTAGGGTAAGGCCAAATATCAAACTTACCTCAATTTCTCTTAAACCATAAGCTCAATTAACGAATAGAAATTACCAAGAGATTCGTGGGGAGATTCTCTACAATTTAGCTGTAACAGGTTTTCGAATTGGAGCTCTGGGGTACCAATCCTAAATCGGGGGTAAGTTTAATAATTTAGACTTTATTAGGCTATTTAGGGTATTCAGAGTCTAGGGGAATTTTAGGGAAAGTTACTCTAAGGATTGTGATGAGTAATGTATTGAAATTTGAATTTTAGGGTCCGGGTGAGCGCCACGGGTATTTTTCAGGGTTCCTGTTGGCGTAGTTCAAGAAACCAGGTAAGGGGAAAAATATATATTAAACTAGAATTTTTATGAATTTAATAGAAAATGAATTGTGTTATAAATACGTATATATTTTTCGGTATGGGTTTAAAATGTCAACCATTTAAATTATATTTTTTTGAGTTTAGGATTGTTTATTAGATACGTATATGTGAAATTGAACTGATGAAAGTGAAATATTTTTCACAATAATTATGCAAGAAATTAAAGGTATTTTTCTAGTATGTGATTATTAAATGTGGATTGGCTTATTTTTTAGGAAATATATATATGAATTTTACTACTAAATAGTGTGGCATGAGTAAGTAGGAGTGTTGTGTGGAAATATGATATATGTATAATATGTATGATATTTAGGAAATTAACTGAGTATGAAAAGGTTATATGAAATATGTTGCTTGTGTGTGTTAATGCAACAGTGTAAACAATTGAAAGATACTAGGTAAATGTATGACAGATGAAAAATATTGGGTGAAACAGCTGAAAGATGCTGGGTAAAATAGTTGAAAGATGTTGGGTAAATGTATGACAGCTGAAAATGTTGGGTAAAACAGCTGAAATATGCAGGGTAAAACAGTTGAAAGATGTTAGGTAAATGTATGACAGCTGAAAAATATTGGGTAAAATAGCTGAAAGATGTTGGGTATGATATTAAATGAAATAAAAATGGAAATGAATGAAATGTGAAATGTGAACCATGTAAAATGGGAAAGAGCCATGTAAAGTGAAATGAAATAAAAAGTAAAAGATGGAAACATGAATAGTTGTGAATTACAGAATAATGGCAAACAAAATAATGTATTATAGTATTATCAGTATTTATGTTAGTAGCATATGTTACGTTTGGGTAAGGCAAACTCTTCGCTCAAGGGCTTGCTAAGAAAGGCAAGTGCCCTAATTGTATCAAGTGTAGCAGTAAACTGCATAATGTATTAGGTGGGCGGGTAGATTTCCTTATTCTTGGGAGTCTTCGCCGGTAAACTTTTGTATGAACTGTGTGAGTACGAGATCAATTTAATACTTAAGGGCTTATTGAGTAAGGTGAGTGCCCTGGTATGCTTCAATTGTGACCTTCTGTTTGCCAAATATATCAGAGCAGAGGGGTGCTACTTGTATGGGCGGGTAATCACCCCTATCCTTGGGTAATATCGTGGGTTAAATCTCTTGCATGTGTTTGAATAGGATCTAGAAAATGATTTCAGAAATTATGTTAATGATTTGCAAATGATGAATAATATGTTATACACAAACCTCATGTTGGCCACACACTATTTTAATATATTGTTTCTTCCCTTATTGAGATGTGTCTCACCCGAATATGAACTTATTTTTTTCTAGGACCTCCACGGGATCGAGCTTAGAGGGCTCAAGGTTGTTATATCATTTTGGAATATAGTAACAGAAAGGGTATAATTTCTAATGATACTTTTAGGAATGTATATGTTTTATATTTTATGTTTTATGTTTTAAGTCTTCTAAGTAATGGATGGTTGTGAATACTGGAAGTGTAGGTTATATTTTGGAGATATGTATTTATGTGAATACAAGTGGATGTATAATGTATGTTAGAATGTAGATGGATGTAGAAAACTCTGGTATTATATTTGTTGAAAGATTTTAGTTATGTTTTCCGCTGCATAAATGATATTAGAATGTGAATTATTTGGTAAATAAATGGATTAATAGCACTCTGGGCCCACTTAGGGGGTCGGGGCGTTACAACAGCAGATAGGTTAAGGATTTTAGCGGGTATTTTCTCAGGAATCCAGGTAGAATAATTAATAATTTATAGTTTAGGAAATTGTGAAAATACGTATTTGGGGAAAACGTGAATACGATAGTTGTTTTGGATATTCAGTTGATTGACAGGAATATATTCATATGTGTGTTATTTCAAGGTGTCAAAATTATGAATGCCGCATGCGTGAAATTGTAAAATAATAATTAGTGCTTAGATATTCAGGTAAGGGGAATATTTGTTATGCCAACTTTATTAGAAACTTTACCAATAAAGTATAGTATTTGATCATGAGTATTAGAATATGATTTTTGAACATATCAGAGCTTGAAAATTATACAGTTTTATAGAGTATGTTTATAGAGTTTTTATTTAGTTGTGTGGCATAAGAAATACTGAATTATTATAGAAAATTCATACAGAGTTTCAAAATCGTGTTTTCATAATTTTTACAGAAACATGGTTATATGGAATATATAGAATTATGATATACAGTATTTTACAGAATCATGTTTATACAGTATGTTATAGAACTATGACTACACGGTGAATTACAGAACGTGATTATACAATGTTTTTATAACCATGATTATACAGAATTTTATAGAACCATGATATACAAAGCATAGAGCCATGACATATAGAATTATAGAAATACAGAATATACAGACTTACAGTTATTATAGCGTCATGGCTATACAGAAAATTACAGAATCATGGTTGATATAGTTGATATAGAATCATGGTTAAATAGATAGATGTTATATAGAGATATTATTATATAGTATCAGACCCTAATGGAATATAGAAGAATACAGAACGAGAACGACATATAGAGCACGGTACCGTTGCTATACAGAGTGCACCTATACATCTTAGATAGAGTATGGTATTGCCGATTGTACCCACAGGTAAAGTTGAGAGGTCCCTAGCATCTGGACCAGGTGGAGTGAGCCTTTCGTGCTATAGACATCTAGATATGCATACAGTTAGGCTGACATTGGAGGGCCAACCAGTGTCTAGCCCCGCCTACAGGCCGCACAACCCTATCATGAGGGGTTAAATAATGACATATAGCCATCGAGGGAAGTTTCATATATATATATAGTACACACAGAAAACATAGATTACCTAGTACAGTTAGAAGTATGTTTGAATAGATAACTCAGAAATTTTCATATTTTAAATGATATAAGCATTAGTTATTATACATATGTTTTTACACGATATATTGTTTACAATCTTAATTAAAGGATATGTTGTAAATAAACTCATATGCCAAACACTGGTAATAACATGTTTCTCTTTACTGAGAGGTGTCTCACCCCCGCATTATGAACATTTTAGGTAACCCAGAGAGGCGTGCAGGGTCGGCTTAGAGATAGAGGAGGCGGTTGAGTTGGTTTAGTTTTTGGGGTGAGTCTTGGGCTGATAGTAGAGCCCACAACATTTTGGCATTTTTGGGAAATGTTATGTATATGTGTATATATATACAAGTGGGTCCGTAGAACTCTTGAATTGTATATTTTGGGTTATGTTTTGGATATTATGTTTTCTGTTGCATAGGTAGAATATAGGGATTTCATAGGTTACATGGCGCATACTCTGGACCGTGATGATGATGATAGATGTTTACTTACTAGGTATCAGAGATTATATTTTATAGTATGATAGATAATGAAAAAAGAATGGATAGAAAATTTTGGGTCGTTAAGCACAGAGTCTCTCCTAAATTGCATGGTTGATTAGGATAACTATTTGGAGCTTGTCTTATGACTCCTCCTCATATGCTAGAAACCGAGTTAGTTGCTTTTCCTTTCATGTGATAATCTACTCCAACTCTTAAATGTGAATTTTTTTGAGCTGCAATCTACGCACTTTGTCCAGGATGTTCAATTGTTTCCCAAGGCTTATTCCCCAAGTTTTGATTCAAATCTATGAGCTTGTGAATCTGTCTTTTTGAGTCTTCCACCCTAGATGCTTTCTCCTTGTCTCCCATTCAATCTTGTACCTCTTTAGCTCTTAGTTCTCTTCAAGTAGCTCATCCACTCAACTTGAAGCTTCCTTTTAATGGTCATGTACTTTATATTCTTTGTTATGGCAATCTCCCACCAGTCCTTTGGCTAATGCCTTTAGCTCAAAGACTCGATCTTGCAGAACTTCTCCTTCTTCAAATTCCCTCCTTAACATGTTCGAGTTGATGCATCTTCCCCTTCCACTCTTGGTGATAATGTTGTTGTCTTGCCCAAAATTTTCTTAATAGTAGTCCTCAAGCTCATCAAGATGAGGCATAGGATTATCTGGTCCTAAGGCATCTGAAATCTTGTAACCTTTGCCCCTACACTTACGCTATGTAGGGTAGCCCAAGGAGGTGCGAATGGTAGTTCCCTCATTCTTCAAAAATTTAGGACTTGACCAAGCCTTATTTTCTTGCTTGATAAAGAAGATAGCACTACTATCTTGGTATTGGCAATGAAACTAATGAAGTTTCATGGTTTAGGATATGTACTAAAAATGCCCAAGCTAACTTAAAGCCAAGGCAGGAGTATAACTATTGCATCCCCTTGCTCCAAATAGTGGTACCCAAGGTAAGTATCCAGATCGAAGTAACATGGATCAGATGGACCATTTTGCCAACCACCTAATAGCCTTCCCTTCTAAGCTTTCTAATACTACAACTAAGTCCACGTTCAAATGTCTAATTACACAGTCAAGTAGTGGGTTTTTTTCCCCCATGAAAGCACTCTAAAAGAGATGAGGAGCTATATGGCTAAGGAACCAAGTGTACAATAGTTATGTGCAACATAACTAATCTCTCTTACCTTACTCCTGACAAAAGTTAAATGAAGTGAGGGTCTTAGCAGCGAAGGAAAAAATTAGTGTCGGACCCTTGTGCTCCATCTCTGTAAAGACAATAACAACTCCATGATCAATAATATAAGCAGCTGAAAACAATAAGACTAACCCGTAAACCAAAAAAGCTAATAAATGGAGTCTAAAATTTGCATCTAAATCAACTAAGTAAGCCTTGAAAATTTTTTCAATGTCATTATAATGCAAGCCTTCAGTTTCACTCTTCATCTTATCCGATATAGTATTTTGAAAGTCTTGCACAATGGCATTTTTTTATTTATTTTTATTACATGCTCTTTTTTAAAATGACATGCCTCTTCTATTACATTGATACGTCTCATCGACATGTTGTATACCTATGTAATTCAATTCCATAACAAGAAAGGGATCATGCAAATGGTATGTCATGTTGACATGTTCTTGGGGATCATGTTTATGGTTTCATGTGTCTTAACGTTCATGCTCAAATTTATACATCGGGTAAAGTCCCTATTCTATGGAATATGATGAAAGTTATCTGATACATGGTAAGACTCTATATTACACAACTCTAAGGATCCCATATTCTCTTTCAAGATAACAAACCAAGTGAAGGAATTAGTTCCCTTATTCTTTGAAACTCTAAGGCTTTGCAAAGCCCTATGTTTTAGCTCGATGAAGAGGATGGCACTGTCATCTTGGTATTGGCAATGAAACTAATGAAGTCTCACAGTTTGGGATATGCACTACAAATGCCTGAGCTAACTTAAAACCATGGCAGGAGTATAACTATTGCATCCCTTTGCTTTAAACAGTGGTACCCAAGGTAAGTTTCCAAATTGAAGTAACATGGATCAAATGAACCATTTTGTCAACCACCTAACATTCTTCCCTTCCAAGCTTGTCAATATTATAACTAGGTCCAACCTCAAATGTCCAATTACATAATCAAGTAGTGGGATTCTACTCCCCATGAAAGCACTCAGAAAGAGATGAGGAGTTATATGGCTAAGGAACCAAGTGCACAATACTCTTTTACCCTTCTCTAGACAAAAGTTGAGTGAAGTGAGGGTCTTAGTAATGATGGCAAAAATCGGTGCCTATGTGCTCCATCTCTGTAACGACAATAACAGCTCCATGATCAATAATATAAGCAACTGAAGGCAATAAGACTAACTCATAAACCAACAAAAGCTAGTAGCTGGAGTCAAAACTTTACATCTAAATCAACTCAGTAAGCCTAGAAAATATTTTCAATGTCATCCTTTGGTTTCACCCTTCATCTTATCCCATAAAGTATTTTGAAATTCTTTTGGAATGACATTTTTTTTCAATTACATGTCTTTTTTTTAAAAAAAAAATGACATGCCTCTTCTATTACATTGATGGGTCTCACCGACATGTTGTATACCTATGAAATTCAATTCCATGATGAGAAAAAGGATCATGCAAATGGTATGTCATGTTGACATGTTCTTAGGGATCATGTCTATCTGGCTTTATGTGTCTTGACATTGATGTTCAATTTCTGTAACGACCTGCCTCTTTTCCATATATTTTTTCTCATATAATAATAATATTAATAATTCTAACACCCTGCTAAACTGTCATAATCATGATCAACCTAAACCCATGAGTACCACGGATATGCCTGTCATACAACTTTGATACCTAAGTAGCGGAAAACATAAAATTACATACATGCTATACAACACCAGAAACCATACCAGAGTTCTACTGAATCTGTCATATATATATATACAATCATCCACAAAAGACCCTAAAAGTAACCTAGGGTCATAATCACAAAAACCCATCTGACCCTATCTCATCGACTTATCCTTCTAACAGGGTAGTTCGGCCAACTCCTGCTGCTGCGGAGCTTTATCCGCCCTTCTACCTAGTTTTCCTGAAATGTTTGTATGGCTAAGGTGAGACATCTCTCATTAAGGGAGATAAAATAATATCAGTGTATAACAACATGAGTATTTTTCGTGATATATATGTAAATAGTACATAATTCGTAACTGGTATAAACAGTTGTATCATATCTGAATAAAACATGATTTATCATAACATAGTTTAACGTACTAACTTCCTGTATGAAAAAATCATCTTATATAACCATATTATACTTGAATTATTACCCAGGATAGATAGATAGTTAGCTATTGTCATGCCTTACCCCCCACATGACAAGGTTGTGCAGCCTGAAGGTGAGACCTAGCAATGACTAGCCAACCATGCTAAGTTAAACATAGGTGTGTAAGTATGATGGGCCTGTTCCACCTGTGCCAGACTACCAAGAGAACTACGACACTCCCATAAAGCCACATCAACTGCCATCTCCCAAGCGGTAGCACTAATGTAAATGTAAACGTAAACGTGAACATACAACTACGGTACCGTGCTTCGTGAAACTAAACTAAGCTATCCGAATTGCGATAATATATAATACTTTTCATGATATTCAACATAGCAGTTTCATATTTCAGAGAAAACATGACATAAACATATTTCATGATTTCTTACATATCATACATAATCACGACGTCAACGCCGGTATAATTCATAATGTAAAAATCATGGCATTTACGCTGGCATAATTCATAACATAAAAATCATGGCATTTATGCCAACATAATTCATAAGGTAAAAATTACAGCATTTACGCCGGCATAATTCATAACGTAATAAACATAAATTCTTGCACTTTTTAAAATAATTTTAAAACCATAGTTTTTGTACTATTTTTAGGGTTTTCCTGAAAACTACTATAACATGTTTATCTTTGAAAAATCATAGTATTTCAATATAACATAATTTTCATGAAAATGTTATACTCATGCCACACAAATGTACATATCCTTATAAACTTATAATTTATTATGAAATCATATTTCCATATAAAATGTGTTAAAAATCATTTCCCTATTCAACAGTAGTATTCCCAAACATAATTCTATATCATGCATATTTTCCTGAAAATAAATGTTGTTTAATTCATAATAATTTCATGAAAAATACTGACTTAATTTATCCCTTTACCTGACTTACTGAGAAGCCTACAAAAATAACCAAACCTACTCGTACGGTGTTCCCAGCTCAACACCCTGAAATTACCTTTTTCCCAACAAAACTTCAGTATTATTCTATCTAAAGCATTTTCCTTAGTCCATAAATACCAAATAACTAATAAAGCCTAAAATAACCAACTTACCCAGATTTTGGGATGGTGCCCAAGTTGGCCTAACTAACGAACTACTCCAACAGACTTGAAGAGAATCTTCCCAAGAGCAACGTGGCGGCTTCCGATTGTCGAACCGACGAAGAACAAAGCTGAAATCAAAGAGAAAGGGCAAAGGGGTCGAACTTCTAGAGAGAGAGAGAGAGGGGGGGTTTCCCTACAAAATTCCTCAATGAACTTCAGGCTCGACTTCACCACTCTAGTACATTTTCATCAACGAGACACGTGGCGTACGATGAACCCCGCTTTGTCCCCTTTTTGAATTTCTTTTCCTTCCACCTATTTTATCTCTCTTTATTATTTAATGGCTATAAATTTTTGAGTCTCTACATTATCACCTCCTTATAAAATTTCATCCTTGAAATTTACTATCTGTATTGAACACCATCCTTTAAGGAAAATAGGCTACTTATTTTATTACTTACCCTCACTTGTGGTGGAGGAATACCATGGTTACATTCAGGATTCTAGGAGATTACAAATACATAAAAGAATAATTATCCCAAACCAAAATACTACCTACTAACAGAAAATTATTACACTGCTTAACTAACCTGCACAAAATAAACTTAACATACTTACCTGCATCTTTTCTTGATTATTGTTGATCCCCACTAAAATAGAAGCGGGTATTTTTGTCGTATTTCTTCCTCAAGCTCTCATGAAGCTTCTTCCACTGCATGATTCCTCCAAAGGACTTTTACTAATGGAATTATCTTATTACGCAATTCCTGTTATTTCTTATCTAAGATCTGCACTGGTATCTCCTAAAAAACCAGTGAATCTTTTAGTTCTATCCCTACATAACTAACCACATGGGATGGATTTAGGACGTATTTCTTTAGCATAGAAACATGAAACATGTCATGTTTTCTAGATAAAAGTGGTGGTAAGGCTAGCCGGTTGTCAACTGACCACACTCTCTTAAGTATCTCGAAAGGGCTAATAAACCTTGGGCTTAGCTTACCCTTCCTCGCAAACCCTATAGTACCTTTCAATGATGCTATTTTTAGAAATACATGGTCTCCTACTTCGAATTTCAATTTTCAGCGATTATCTGCATAGCTTCTATGCCAACTCTGAGCTGTATTGATTCTTTCTCTAATAAGTTAGACTTTATCGTAAACCTGCTGCACTATTTCTGGTCCCAAAACTTGCCTCTCACCTATCTTATTCCAGTATAGAGGAGAACAACATCTCCTACCATATAATGCCTCGTAAGGTGCTATGCTGATACTGGTCTGATAGTTATTATTGTATGCAAATTCTACCAGTGGCAGATGCTGGGTCCAACTACCCCCAAAATCCAGCACACATGCCCGTAGCATATCCTCTATTATCTAAATCATCCTCTTTGACTGCCCATCCATCCGAGGATGAAATGCCATACTGAATGAAAACTGAGACCCCAAAGCCTCCTGCAAACTCTTCCGAAATCGTGACGTGAAATGTGGGTCTCGGTCTAATACTATAGATACTGGCACACCATGTGATCGTACTATCTCTTGAATATATATTTCTGTCAGTCTGTCCATGGAGTAGTTGACTTTAATAGGAATAAAGTGAGCGGTCTTCGTCAGTCGATCTATGACCACCCAAATAGCATTCTACCCCTCTCGTACCGGCGGTAAACCCATCACAAAGTTCATAGAAATGTGATCCCACTTCCACTCCAGAATATAAAGTGGCTGCAACTGTCCTGCTGATCTCTGGTGTTTGGCCTTAACCTGCTGGCACATCAAACACTTCTGCATAAATTCAGCTATTTCTCTATCCATGCCCCTCCACCAGAAATGCTCTCACAAATCCCAATACAATTTAGTACTACCGGGATGTAACGTGTATATTGACCTGTGAGCCTCCTCAAGGATCACCTTTCTGATATACTCATCTGCAGGCACACATAATCTGGTACGGAACCGCAGAGTTCCATCATCTGATATGCTAAACTTCTCCCCCTGTCTGACCTGTACCTTCTTTATCAACTCCATCAACTTTATATCATTCTTCTGGGCTACTTTAATCTTTTCATATAGCGTAGGCTACACCACCAGGTTGACAATAAATGTTTGGTGATCACTTCCTACTAACTCTACGCCAAGCCTCTCCAAGTCCATCAGGATTGGGTGCTGAATTTCCACTACTGACAATGCTGCTATCGTGGACTTTCGACTTAGTGCATCAACCACCACATTTGCTTTACCTGGATGGTAGCTGATGGTACAATCATAATCCTTGATGAGCTCTAACCATCTTCTTTTTCGCATATTCAACTCCTTCTGTATGAAGAAGTACTTTAAACTTTTATAATTTGAAAATATTTCACATCTCTCTCCGTATAGTAATGCCTCCAAATCTTCAATGCATGAACCACTGCAGCCAATTCTAGATCATAAGTGAGATAATTCTTTTCGTATTCTTTCAATTGTCTAAAGGCATATGCTACTACTCTACCTTGCTGCAACAAATCACATCTGATCCCCCTCAAAGACGTGTCATAGCTGATCACGTAACCATCCCCTTTCGATGGAATAGTCAATACTGGTGTTGTGACAAGCCTTTACTTCAATTCTTGAAATCTTTGCTCACAACTGTCATCCTATTCAAACCTGACATTCTTTCTGATTAGTCACGTCGAAGGCCCTGATAATGCTGTAAATCCTTCTACAAATCGTCGGTAATAACCTGTCAGTCCTAAGAAACTCCTGACTTCCTGAGCATTTCTTGGCCTGACCCAATTCACTACTGCCTTTATTTTACTAAGATCTACCAAATTCTATTTCCTGATATAACATGCTCCAAAAAATGCAACTTTATCTAACCAAAATTCACATTTTCTAAACTTGGCATACAATTTCTTTTCCCTGAGTATCTGAAGTACTAGCCTTAGGTGTGTCTCATGCTCCTCAAAGCTCCTCAAGTAAACCAGTATGTCATCAATGAAAACTACAATGAACTGGTCTAAATATTGGTAAAAGATTTTATTCATCAAATCCATGAATACAATAGGAGCATTCGTCAGACCAAATGGCATAACTAGAAATTCATAATGCCCATACCTGATCTTGAAAGTTGTTTTTGAAATATCTTCAGTTTTAACTTTCACCCGGTGATAACCTGACCTGAGGTCGATCTTGGAATAGACCCATGTACCTTGAAGCTGATCAAATAAGTTATCTATACGAGGTAGAGGATACTTTTTCTTAATTGTTACTTTGTTTATTTCCCTATAATCTATGCACATCCTCATTGACCCATTCTTTTTCTTCATAAATAATACTGGAGCTTCCTAGGGCGATACACTGGGTCTGATAAACCCTTTATTCAATAAATCCTATAACTGATCCTTTAATTCTCCCAATTCTGCTTGAGCTAAGTAAGGAGTTTTAGAGATCGGTGTCATCCCTGAAAGTAAGTCGATAGTAAAATCTATCTCACGATTGGGAGGCAACCCACGTAGTTCTTCTAGAAAAACGTCTGGAAACTCATTAACCACTAGTGTATTGACAAGTTTCAATGCATTTTCTGTCACCTCCTTTACATAGGCTATATACCCCTAACATCAGTCCAAAAGTAGTCGTATCGCCTGCATGGCTAACACTAACTGAGGTGGGGAACGTACTTGTGACCCCAAAAATCTAAATTATGGCTTTCCTAGTGGTATAAAAATCACCTCTCTTAGATGACAGATGATACTAGCATGGTTAGTAGCCAGCCAGTCCATACCTAGTATTACATCAAATTTATGTAAATCTATCACAATTAGGTCAGCTGGTAATACTCTCTCCTAAATTTCTACTAGATATACCTGAGCACCCTATGACACCTCACCACTGACCCTGTCGGTGTTACTACTGACAATTCAACCTTTAATAACTGTATCTTAACACCTGACAATTTAACATACCCCATAGACACAAAAAAGTGGGTGGCATCTATATCAAATAAAACAATAGCTTGATATAATAAAGCAGTAAAGGTACCTATCACGACGTCGTCTATGGCCTTCGCGTCTCCCAGTGTCAAAGCATAAACCCTTGTCGGGGCTACATTCCTCTACTGGCCTCTACAAGGCACCAAATAACATTCTCGGTGTGGTCTGGGAGCAGGTGCAGTACTAGGCGGTGTAGGGCAATCTCTTACTAAATGTCCTGGTACACCGCAGCATAGCAGACGCCTCTCCCTGCTCAACACTCTCCCAAGTGCCTCTTCCCACATGTCTGAAAAACTGGGTAGATCTGCATACCTTGAGTCTCACGACCTCTCGTCTTCTGCCTCTGTCCCCTACCATAATTACCTTCCCTCCACTGGCTCCGACTAGAGCCTGCTTGTAATCCTGAAGGCGTGGACCTCTTCTTCTGCCCCTGCTCCTTCGCACATATTTGCTCCCTGGTCTCAACCATAGCTACTCTGTCCACCAACTCGGCAAAGTCCTGCACTTTCAATACTGCTACCTGCTTATAAATTTCTCACCTCAGACCTCTTTCAAATTGTCTCGCTTTCTTTACTTCATCAGGAACAATATACGAGGCAAAGCGGGATAATTCTATGAACCTCACCGCGTACTGCAAGACTGACTACTGTCCCTGCTTTAAATTCAGGAACTCCACCACTTTGGCCTCTCTAGTAGTGGCTGGAAAGTATCTGTCAAAGAATAAATCTTTAAGCCGGCACCAAGTCATAGCTATTGGCACTACCCTCTACTCCTCCAATAATTTTATTACAATCCACCATCTTTCAGCCTCTCCTGTCAATTTATAGGTGGCAAATAAGACCTTCTGCTCCTCCGTGCACTGCAGCACCGCTAATACTTTCTCTATTTCCTGCATCCAGTTCTTGACGACTGCAGGATCAGCTCCTCCTAAAAATTCCTGAGCATTCATCTTGGTGTATTTCTCTATCATACACCCAGGGCCTACAGACGGGCCTCCCTGCTCTCTAGAGCTCCTTACGATCTCAGCCATGACCTGCTAAGCTACACTGCATAGTATTGCATCTAAATCAGCCTCGCCTGCACCTAAGGGCCCTGCACCCTCGCTACCGCTCGCATAAGCATTGTCACCACCAGGGTCCATCCTAAAAAGACAATAAACATGACTTAGGGACCCTACCCTTATAATTTATGTATCTAACAAAAACTCTTAATATCCCTTCTATCTTGACATCCTTATCTTAATTCAAGATTCAGTCCCACACTTTAGAAACACAACCTGACAATAGTTTACTATGGCTTTCTTGAAATCATCACCCCAGGAAAGACACAAAAACCACCACGGAAGTCCTGCTCCAACTGCTGAACTAAATTTCAAATCCTTTTGCTATACTCTGTTATTGTTTCCATTGCATTCTAAAGTCTACAAAACCTAACAACCTAGGCTCTGATACCAAACTATAACGACCTGCCTATTTTCCATAAATTTTTTTCCCACATAATAATAATATTAATAATTCTAACATCTTGCTAAACTGTCATAATCATGATCAACCTAGACCCATAAGTACTAGGGATATACCTTTCATACAACTATGATACCTAAGCAGTACAAAACATAAAATTACATACATGTCATACAACACTAGAAACCATACCAGAGTTCTACTGATATATATATATACAGTCATCCACAAAAGACCCTAAAAGTAACCTAGGGTCATAATAAAAAAACCCATCTGACCCTATCTCACCTACTTACCCTACTAACGGGGTAGTTCGGCCAACTCCTTCTGCTGCAGAGCTTTATCCATCCTTCTACCTAGATTTCCTAAAATGTTTGTATGGCTGGAGTGAGACACCTCTTAGTAAGGGAGATAAATTAATATCAGTGTGTGGCAACATGTGTACATTGACTAGTTGATTAGTACAGCATTAGACCCTGATGAATTAGATTAGATATCAGCAGAGCACGGTACCGTTGCTATTTTAGACCAGTTTTCCAACTATTGTGCCACGGAGTTTGTGTCAAGGCCAGGCTGAGGATTGGTGGAGTGTAGTTTACCAGCTACCATGCCATGGAGTTTGTGTCAGGTCTGGGCCGAGGAGGGGTAAAGGTTAAATCATGATGTACTAATTTCTAGGGTATTATCACAGTTATTGTTATGTATATAGATTTACAAAACCACAACAGATATTCTATAGTACTAGAATTATGAATAAATAGTACTCAAAGATGCTAGTTGTACTTTAAACTATATAAGATGTTTTACCAGCTAAATTTAGTTCAATTATTTATTAGTATAATATGTTTGTAAGCTTAGTTGTCACACACTAGTAATAGTATATTTTCTCTTTCTGAGCGTTGTCTCATCTCAGTGATTTAATATTTTTCAGGTGATCCAGTTAGGTGAGCGGATCAGGCTCGCAGATAGAGAGGGTGAGTACACTACCCTATCTGTAGGGTAAGTTTTAATAGGAGATTATATTTTTGAGTAGTAACCAAGAGTTTTGGGTTTATGATACTGGGATGATGTGTAATTATGTAATTATGTTTTGGGGAAAAATGGATTTTGGTATTGTAAATATGGATGTATGTTTTTATGTTTTCCACTGCTTAGGTGTGTAATATGAGCAGGGTTTTCCTCAGTGCTCACTTAGGGCCTGGGAGGTTATAGTATATAATTCAGGGGTATCAGAGTAAATAGGTAAAAAAATGGTATAATTTTTGGGTCGTTATAGTTTGGTATTAGAGCCTAAGTTGTTAGATTCTATAGACTCTAGAATGTAGTGGAAACAATACCAGAATATAAGAAAATAATTTGAAGTTTTATTTTGTGGTCTGAGTACAGGATTTCCGTGGTGGTTTCTATGTCTTTCGTGGGATGACAATTTCAGGAAAGCCATCGTAAACTATTGTCGGGTTGTGTGTTTGGGTTGTAGGAATTGAATTTTGAATTAAGATCAGAGAGGGTAGTTAATTGTGAAGATGAGATTTTAGTTAGTTGAAATAAGTTAGATCTATATGGGAGGTAGGTTCCTTAAATTATATTCATTGTCTTTTCAGAATAGACCCAGGAAGTAGTGGTACGAATGCTTGGGGTGATGAAGTAAGACCCTCCAGGATAGGGGGTAGAGATTCCGACGTAGTACTGCGCATCGTCACCCAGCAGGTGATGGCTGAGATGGCCAGAAGCTCAGGGGAGCGTAGCTGCACAATCGAGCAGTTTACGCGGATGAGAGCTCCGTCATTTTTTGGAGGAGTAGACCCTCTAGCGGCTGAGAATTGGATTCAATATGTTGAGGATATAATGACGGTCCTCCCATTTATTGACGAGAAAAAGGTATTGTTTGTGACATTTAAGCTGACCGGGGAGGAAAAACGCTAGTGGAGATCAGCGAGGTTGATTAAGGAACAGAGGCCTGATCCGGTATTGATGACGTAAAGCCATTTTCGGGAGTTTTTTTTCGACTGGTACTTCCCCACCATTGTTAGGAGAGCAAAGGCAACAAAATTTCTACACTTGACTCAGGAACAGTTGATAGTACAGCAATATGCAGCCCATTTCATAGAGTTATCTTAGTTTTCCCCACATTTGGCACCGGACGAGGAGAAGAAGGCAAGGAAGTTTGAGGAAGGCCTGAGATAGAATTTTTTTGAGCAGGTTATTGATTTTTGGGTTCAGACATTCGCAAAGGTTGTGGACAGAGCTGCAGTAATTGAGAGTGACATGCAGAGAGACACCATAACCCAAAGTCAGAGGAAGAGGCCCAAGCCTTAGGGTTTCCAAATGGGTTCCATTCGGGGCCCAAGGAGAGGGGACTAGTATGGAGGAGGTTAGGGGCAGATGATGAGGCATGATGATTTTCAGAGTGGGCAGACCTTTCTTACCTGTCCTGAATATGGCCGGAGGCATCCAGGTGAATGTAAAAGGGGAGAAAATGTTTGTTATCGTTGTGGGAGACCTGATCATATGACACGATCATGTCGGGGATAGCCGATCCATATGCCAGCTCATAAACCACTTCGAGGTGGTTATTAGGTACCCTGTGGGGACCAGCAAAGGATACAACACCGACGAGGGTGTATGCTTTGATGCCAAGAGACGCTAAGGCTGCTGGAGATGTTGTTACAGGTATCTTTATTGTTTTTTTGTATAAAGTTGTTGTTTTATTTGATACATGCGCCATTTATTCCTTTGTATCATCGGGGTATGTTAAAGTAGTTGGGGTGGAAGCATAGTTGTTAGATGTTGAGTTGTCTATAGCCACATCGACTGGATCTATTGTAAGGTGTAGGAAGGTACTTAGGGATTTTCAGTGGCCATTCAGGGGAAAGTGCTTCCAACTGATCTCGTGATATTAGATATGCAGGGGTTTGATGTAATATTGGGTATGGATTGGCTGGTAGCTAATCACGCTAGCATTGATTGCCATAAAAAAAGAAGTAATTTTTAGACCCCTAGGTGAGCAAGAATACAAATTTGTGGGATAGTGCGTGCGCGCCCCACCGCAGTTAGTGTTAGCTTTACAGGTGAGGAGGCTGCTTCAGGGCGGTTGTCAGGGATTTGTAGTTTATGTAAAGGAGAGGCCATAGGGAGAATTAAAGCTTACTGATATTTTAGTAGTTAGAGAATTTCTAGATGTTTTTTCGGAGGAGTTACCTGGCTTACCACCTAGTCGAGAGATAGAATTTGCAATTGATCTGCTTCCAGGTACGACACCAATATCTAAAGTGCCTTACAGAATGGCTTCAATTAAATTAAAAGAGTTAAAAGACCAATTGCAGGAGCTATTAGAAAAAAGGTTTTATTTGGCCTAGCATGTCGCCTTAGGGGGCACTAGTTTTATTTATGAAGAAGAAAGATGAGACCATAAGGATGTGCATTGATTATAGAGAAATAAACAAAGTGATGATAAAGAATAAATATCCTCTTCACAGAATTGATGATCTATTTGATCAGCTTCAGGAGACTCTAGTCTACTCCAAGATTGATCTCCAGTCAGGTTATCACTAGGTGAGAGTCAAAGTGGAGGATGTTTCGAAGATGGCTTTCAAGACCCATTATGGGCATTACGAGTTTCTCGTTATTCTGTTTGTTTTGACGAATGCACTAGTAGCGTTTATGGACCTGATGAATCGAGTGTCCCATCAGTATCTAGACCAGTTCATTATGATTTTTATAGATGACATACTGGTATATTCGAAGAGTTTTGAGGAGCATGAACATCATCTAAGGCTGGTGTTGCAGGTATTGAGGGAAAGAAAGTTGTACGCGAAATTCAAGAAATATGAATTCTAGTTGAG
The DNA here is from genome assembly GCF_029873635.1 of Malania oleifera. Taxonomy (NCBI): domain Eukaryota; kingdom Viridiplantae; phylum Streptophyta; class Magnoliopsida; order Santalales; family Ximeniaceae; genus Malania; species Malania oleifera. The sequence goes on along the minus strand of NC_080421.1, from coordinate 68,425,515 downwards.
GCAGGTTACTTTCCTCGAGCATGCGATTTCTAGGGATGCCATATTAGTTGACCCGAGTAAGATAGAGGCAGTGGTGAGTTAGGTAAGGCTAGGAAATGTCCAGGATGTCAAGAATTTCCTGGGTTTGGCAGGCTACTGCTGACGCTTTACAGATGGTTTTTCTAGATTGTCGGTTTTGCTAACACGATGCACGAGGAAAAATGTGAGGTTTGATTGGACCGATGATTGCAAGTAGAGCTTTCAAGAGCTGAAGCAGCGGTTGTTCACCGTGCTTGTATTAGTTATTCCATTAGGAGAGGATGGATTCGTTATATATAATGATGTATCCCAGAAGGGACTTGGGTGTGTGTTGATGCAGCCAAAGTTATTGCATATGCTTCTAGGCAGCTTAAAGAGTATGAAAATAATTACCCTATGCATGATTTAGAATTAGCTGCAGTGGTGTATGCTCTGAAGATCTGGAGGCACTATCTTTATTATCGGAAATATGAGATTTTCACATCATAAAAGCTTAAAGTATTTCTTCACCCAAAAAGATTTGAATATACAGTAGAGAAGATGGTTGGAGCTTATCAAGGATTATAATTGTACTATCAGCTACCATCTAGGGAAAGCAAATGTGATGGCTGATGCACTGAGCAGGAAAATAGTAGGAGCAACGGTGCAGCAATTGAGATTCAGCGCCCTATCCAGATGGATCTGGAGAGACTTGGAGTAGAGATAGTAAAGGGTGATCACCAAGCATTCATTGCCAACTTGGTGTTATAGCCTACATTGCAAGAAAGGATTAAAGTTGCCTAGAGAACTGATCCAGAACTAGTAGAATTGATAGAGAAAGTGCAAGATAGGCAGGAGGAAGATTTTAGTATATCAGATGACGGAGCCCTGCGATTTTGTACCAGATTATGTGTTCCTATAGATGCTCAAATCAGGAGAGTTATTTTGGAGGAGGCTCACAGATCCTTATACACCATGCATCCAGCTAGTACTAAAATGTATTGGGATCTACGGGAATCCTTCTGGTGGAGCGGTATAAAGAAGGAGATTGTTGAATTCGTAAAGTAGTGCTTGGCGTGCCAGTAGATAAAGGCTGAGCACCAGAGACCCGCGGGGCAATTGCAGCTACTCTACATCTATAAATGGAAATGAGATCACGTCTCTATGGATTTTTTAACAGGGCTACCACCAGCACGACAGAGACAAAACACTATTTGGGTGGTCATAGATCAACTAATGAAGATCGCACACTTTATCCCTATCAAAGTCAACTATTCTAAGGATAGACTAGAAGAATTATACATTTAGGAGATAGTGCGCTCACATGGTGTGCCAATATCTATAGTCTCAAACCGAGACCCCCGATTTACTTCACGATTTTAGAGGAGCTTTCAAGAGGCTATAGGGTCATAGTTGGCATTCAACACTGTTTTTCATCCTCAGACTAATGGGCAGACAGAGAGGATAATAAAAATACTTAAGGATATGCTACGTGGATATGTGCTGGATTTTGGGGGTAGTTGGACCCAATATTTGCCGCTAGTTGAGTTTATGTACAATAATAGCTATCAAGCCAACATTGGTATGGCACTGTACGAGGCTTTATATGGTAGGAGGTGTCATTCTCCTTTATACTAGGATGAAGTGGGAGAAAGGCGAGTATTGGGACTAGAGTTGGTACAGCAGGCGTATGATAAAGTCTGGCTTATTAAAGACAAAATTAATGCAACTCAGAGTCGGCAGAAAAGCTACGCAAATACTCGCCGTCGGGAGTTAGAGTTTAATGCGAGAGATCAGGTATTTTTGAAGGTAGCTCCACTGAGAGGAGTTATAAGATTTGTGAAGAAGGGTAAGTTGAGCCCTAGGTACATTGGCCCATTTGAGATACTTGAAATAGTGGGGTCAATTGCCTACAGGCTAACTTTACCACCAGCTATATCTAGAATACACAACGTATTTCATGTTTCCATGCCGAGGAAATACATCCTAAACCCATCCCACGTGATCAGTTATGCAGAGATAGAGCTTGGAGATTCATTGGCATATGAGGAAACACCAGTGTAGATTTTAGATAGGAAGGAATAGGTTTTGCGCACCAAGAAAATTCAATTAGTAAAAGTCCTGTGGAGGAATCATGACATAGAGGAAGCTTCGTGGGAGCTTGAGGAGAAAATCAGACAGAAACACCCACATCTATTTAATGGAGTACAATATTAGTCAATATTATTTATATAAAGTTAATTTTGATGTATTCAGTACAGAGTGATGAATGTATAGTTGTATTTTAGGTTATAGGGTAGTTAGTGTTTTGGTTTTGGGAGAAAATTTTATTTTATGGGTATAATTTTAATCTCCTAGAATAACTTATGTAACCACAATATTCCTCCGCCATAAGTGAGGGTAATTAATAAAATAAGTAGCCTATTTCTCTCAATGGATGGTGTTCAATACAAATAACAAATTTCGAGGACAAAATTTTATAAGGAGGGGATAATGTAGTAACCCAGATAATTATGGGAATTAAATAATAAAGAAATGAGAGGAAGAAGGAAATTTTAAAGGGAACGCAGCAGGGTCTCATCAACGAATGCTCTGCATTCGTCGACGAACAATTTTCTTGGGCTTGTCAATGTAAACGCGTGTCTCGTCGACAAGAGTTTACCGAGGGGCTGTTTCGGGGCCCGAAACTCGTCAACGAAAGTTAGGAGTTCGTCAACGAACACCCTTCTTAGACTCGTTGATGAGGCCACAGGGCAAGAGGATTATAAATAGCCGAAAATCACATTTCAGCGGAGAAACTTAATTTTTCCTATTTCCTTCTCTCTCTAGCTCAACTTCTCTCTCCTTCTCTCTAGATTTTTGGCTCTGAATCTCCCCGGTTCAACGATTAGAAGCTACCATTTTGATCCTGGGGAAATTATCCACAATATAGCCGGAGCAGAAATTCGATTTGGAAGTTTGGGAATCATCCCAAAATTAGGATAAGTATATTATTTAGGTATTTTTAGTATTAGCAGGCTTATTTGAGTCAAGATTTTGTAATACATGAGAATATATTGAAGTTTTGTGGCATAAAATTAGGGTGTTATGTTTTAGGGTTAGGGTGTTTTTGAGACCCTGCAGGCATGGGTTGAGGACCCCAGTAGGTATTTTCCTAGGAATTCAGGTATATTAAAATTTAAGAAATTATGAATGGGCAAGTTCATGAAATATGAGTGGATAATTTTTCTGAGAAAATTTAGTGATTCATTGAGAAATTTGTATAAATGTGTTATTTTAGGATTTTGAGGGTAGTGCGCCGTTAGCGTGAAAATAGAGTTGGAGGCGAGCCTCCCAACTAGTTAGGTAAGGGAAATATGCTATGCTAGGAATTCTAATGTGGTTGTCAGTAAATTATATGTTTTATCATATTATTATTCAGTACACAATTATTAGTATATCAGAAAATACAGATTTTATAGCATGGGAATTTATTTAATTAGTTGTGTGGCATGAGCTTGTAACAGATCTGCATAGAATTTATTCAGCTTTTAGATATCATGTTTTACAGTATATTAGCAAAAAATATCATTATACAGTTTCCAGACTATCATGATTTACAGTATTATCAGATTACCATGATTTCCAAAACTTTAAAGTCATAACACTATGATATTACAGTTTATACAGTTAAGATATTACAGACCAATTATTATAAATATTTCAGTTTAGTTATTACAGTATTTTCAAATCAGTTTACGGTGTTATGGTTATTTTGAAATCATGATGAAACAGTAAGATAATACATATATACAGTATTAGACCCTAATAAATTAGATAAGTTATTAGTAGAGCACGGTACCGTTGCTATTTTAGATCAGTTTCCCAACAACCATGCCACGGAGTTTGTATCAGGGTCGGGTTGAGGATTGGTGGAGTGTAGTTTACCAGCTACTGTGCCACAGAGTTTGTAAATATGGATGTATGTTTTTATATTTTCCACTGCTTAGCTATGTAATATGAGTAGAGTTTTCCTTAGTGCTCACTTGGTTCTTGTGAGGTTATAGTAGATAATTCAGGGGTATCATAGTAAATAGGTAAAAAAAATGGTATAATTTTTAGGTCGTTACATCTTCTGTTACATTGATAGGTCGCACCGACATGTTGTATACCTATGTAATTCAATTCCATGATGAGAAAGGGATTATGCAAATGGTATGGCATATTGACATTCCTTGGGGATCATGTCTATGGTTTCCTGTGTCTTAACATTCATGTTCAATTTCATATATCTAGTAAAGTCTCTAATCTATGACATAGGATGAAAGTTATCTAATATATGATAAGAATCTACATTACGCAACTCCAAGGATCCCAAATTCTCTTTCAAGATAAAAACCAAGTGAAGGAGATTTCATAAGGCCTATACGAGAGACAAGCCCCCGCAAAGATCCTTACCACTTCTTTCTTCTCCTATGTCTTACAAGGTTGGTAGTTCAGGTATAGGACTCATGTGGTGTAGTGATGGTTTGTGAATAAGATCACTTATGAATGTACATGCATTGACATAGCAAAGGCATAATACATATGACATACAAAAACAATATAACATCATATACGTAGTACACATAACTTGGCATGAGAAATAACAAACACATACAAATACACATACACAAAAAACCACACACAAACACACAAGAGGCTGCCCGACCCTCTAGTGTCCCCAACAGAGTTGCCACAACTATCAACATTAGGTTTTGAAGACCCATTTGGATTGCTATCATTTGGTGATAATTTTGAAATTAATCAAGTTTAAAGTACCAAACCATTGGTCTTGTAACTTGTCCATTTTACTTTTTGGAAATGGAGTCTCCATTTTATTTTATTTTTAAAAAAAAGGAAAAAAAAGGAAAACATTTTGAATAAATTAGCTTGGGAGTATATTTGTGGATAGGGAAGGTAACACTTTAAATTCCTTTTCATGAGAATTCAAAGAGTTAGCACCCTAAAATACCCATTCCATTTAATGACTATTGTGCTTACCTTGTGTGTGTGTGTGTGTGTGTGTGTACATCGCTTTAAAATGGTTTATTTAAAAAATGCTCAACCTTTTATCCTTTGTGAAAAGGCTTTCATAGGACTTGTGCAAAGGTCTAGGCCTTATGAAAGCCCTACTACTAATGACAAATAAAAAAAATAGAAAAATATAAAGAGCACACAGAAATACACACATGTATGCAAACAAAGGAATAATGTAAGCAGAATTTAAGTTTTTTTTTTTTTAGTCTGTCATGGTTGAATCTACAAACTAGATTGCATACATAACCTCAAAAGAGGAATCAAGTCAAATGTAGTTCAAAACCCTTTTTCAAAAACAACTTCGAAAATAAAAATTTGAATGATCTTTGCAAAACCATTTTTGTAAAAATACACTTGAAATCGTTAGCATATCTTGGAACCCTCATTGAAAAAGCCTTCAATTCAAGATTTGAAAATGGATTTTTCAATGGATTCTTTGAAAAATAAAGATTGAAAACAAGTTTTATACATTTGAAAACCATTTTTCCACCCCTCAAGCCGCTTCATAGATGATCATCTTGAAAATGATTTTTATTTTGTAAAAACTTGAAAATGTTGTGGATTTTTGGAAGGAGAACCAAAAGCCCGAATTGAAATTCTTGTTAGAAACTTGGAGAACACCCAAAAATTGTATTGTGGGCCTATAACTCCAAGGTTTTGAAGAAAAACATAAGAAAGCCTTTGCATACTTTGGAGAAAACATGAATGATAATATTTAATTTCATGAACACTTCATTTTTTATAGACAAAATTGTGAAAACCCTTGCAAATTTAGTAGGAGACTCAACCAACTACACTTAGGCAAGTGTAGAAACTCAAAATAAAACTAAATCCTAGAAAAAAAGAATGAAAAAGGTTCAAAATGGCACCTCTTGGGATTTGGTTGTCGATAATCCATTGGAAAACTTAGAGGGCCAATCGATTGCTTGTAGCCTCAATGACTATTTTTTTTCAAAACTATATAGGCAATTCGATTGCTTGCATGGGCAGGTCGACCACCTGAACTGTATTTTTACTTTTTTTCATGCCAATTTTAGTACTTTTCTCATGCATAATCATACACACCTTAAAGATAAATGAAAACACTACAAAATGATATACAATGTGTTATGGAAACATAGAGAAAACATAGGGGATCATATACAAATCCTAAAACATGCTTCTAAGGAACAATGCATGTCATACATGAAAAACAAATCAAATGAATGAAATTACATTGGAGGAAGGGTGAGGCACTAACCTCAAAAAGTACTTTCACTCCGTATTACAAGTAAGATATATGAAAACACTACAAAATGAAATACAAAGCATCATAGAAACATGGAGAAAACAAAGAGGATTGTATATGTATCCTAAAGCATGCTTTTAAGGAACAATGCATGTCATACATGAAAAAGAAAATGAATGAAACTACATTGGAGGAAGGTTTAGGCACTGATCTTAGAATGTACTTTCACTCTGTATATCAAGTGAGGGTCTATCTTAGAAGATCTTTCCCAAATACGCCTTGAACAACTTGAAAGAATGAAGTTTCCTTATTTCTTCTTTCAAATGAAATCCTTTCTTTTGAACCCGTTTTTTCACGAAATTCCTCACTTTTCCCTCACTTGGACATTACCCTAAACTCTCCCAAAAGGGTCCTTTTATAGACCTCTTGTGAAGTACAGGGAAACCCCTTTTGAATTTTTTTTTTTTTTTTTGAAAATTCAAATTCAAAAGTTAACCACCAATAACTAGCGATCATCAATTATTATGACCGGTAATTGACATGTGGCATCAAAGGGGCACGTGACATGCCCAAAACCTTCAGTCAATCATGTGCAAACAACTCAAAATTTCAAATTTTGGCAGGTCAGTCAATTGCCTTGAAGGGTCGGTCAACCGCCTATAGGATGGCACCAACAACTATAATGTAGGGAAGGTTGGTTTACCAACCAAAGGGACCGATTGACCGCCTCAAGCAATTTTTCTTCTTCCTTTTTCATTTGTTTCCTTTTCTCATATATTCAAAAGGGTCTTTATTTTGGAAGATAAAAAAATGACTATCGACAGTCATGTGAGTCAATGTTCATATAATTACAAAATTATGAGCTTATACCATAGTACCATGTCTCAAACTTATCTTTTATTTGTGTTTCTTTTCTTCTTCTTTTTTCCCCTCATGCTGCCCAACCATCATCCACTTATCGTCAAATATGGTGAATAGTATGCACTTTAGTTACATCATAATGAAAACTTGGTCAAAGTGTCAATTGTTGGAATTTCCTTATTAACTTTGTTGTAGCCCTAGTACAAGAATTTTGGATTGCCTACTTAGAACAAAGATTGTAGCCTCACACATGGTGAGATTAAGGTAGTAGTAGTAATAATAATAATAATAATACAGTGGAAAGGGTTTAAAAAGGGGTTTTCTAATTAATATTGTTTAGTTTTAATCTCTGATCTTGCGGTTTTTGTCTTCTTTTTTTTTTTTAATTTTTCTTTGGTGTGTTTTTATTTTGTATCTGTTGAACTTATTGGCCCCACACGGTGTACCCTCTCTTCTTTCTATCTAAATAGTTTTTTTAATAAAAAATAATAATAAATTAACAAAATTGTTTCCAAGATTGCCTATGTATATGTTGTTTTGAACTACTTGATATGCACTAGTATGACATTGGCCCAACTCGATTAGAGCAATTTTCAATTAATTTACATAAGCATCTTCATTATGTACGCCAAGAAGGCAAAAAAGAAAGAAAGAAAGGGTAATAACTTGCTCTTTGGTCCCCAAGTCTTGCACATCTGAATCAAAATCTTCGATTTCCTTTTCAGGAACTTAAAAAATTTTATCAGGTTGATTTAATGGTGTCATCATTGTCACGCGTGGATGAAGATGTAGGGATTGTTGATAGAGATAATATATATGAGCATAAGACTGTTTGAACTTTATTCGTGACAAATATTTTTCATGCATTCAAGAGTGACTTCTCTTGTATAAATAGTATCTTTTCTCTATTTGTGATTTTCTGCCCTGCATAGCTCATCCTTTACTTCATATCCTCAACTACTTTTACAGTTGCATGCCAAAATCTTCTAAGCCAAATCAAAAGTGCTGAATACATGCCATTCTACTTGTCCCTATCAACCTTCTTGATGAGCCTCTCATTCTTTGCATGTAGAGCACTGTCATATCACCCTTTCATTTATGTAAGCATCCCACAAATCCATGAATACATGCATGCAGTTTCTTTTTAATACTTCCATATAATTTATCATGCAAAGAAGAGAACAAAACTATGATGATGAGATTTGGCTCAAGTTTTCACCTTATTTGTCTATAAAATGTGATGTAAAATACACTAAATATAGTTTTCATTGGTACTCTGGTTTGTTTGCATTTCAGGTCAGGTCCCAAATGACTGACAAGAGTTTCCAAAACTAGTTCAAGTTTATTATATAGATAGAGAGAGTTTGTGTAGAGTTCAATAATTTCAACACGACTATATTAATTTATTTTGATGGCATTCACTTCTTGTTTATTTTTATGAAATTAAGATTCGAATGCTTTGTTATTTGTAATTTGAGGAGGATAGTTATTTATATGTTTTATTAGTTTGCTTTATTATGTTACAATTTGCATCACGATTCAAGAAAATTGTGCTATAATTAAGGTTCAATACAATTGAGAGTGTTAGTATATATTAATTGCTGAAATTTTTTTCACAGTCAACTATGATTTGACTTGTTATTCATTAGCATTGAGGAATCTAACAATTATTTGATTTATATTGTTTCATTTTCTATACCTGTTTAAATAACCTAAGCGTCCATTTGGATAAAAAAATTTACATGAGAAAAGAAAAAATAAAGAAAAGTAAAGATAAAACTCATTTTCTCTTATATTTTCCTTCTCTATTAACTATTAAATGTAAGTATATTTTAATATAACTAAAAAATAGAAAAAATTAAATATCGATGATATGCAAAATCAAAACTTTTTTTTTTTTCCTTTCACTAACATTTTTCGAGTTAATTTATGGAAAATGGAATTATTTGCATTGAAGAATAGGGCATTTGCCCACTGGTCCCATTACTCTTAAAAATAATAATTTTTAAAGAAAAAAATTAGAATTATTGATGACAATTTATTTGAAGAACCTATAATTTTCAGTTGGAGTGAACTCTTCCGCAACAAAATGGAGTTTTTTTCTTTCATCTCATCTGGTATAGGAATTGAATTGAAGCCAAGCAAAGTGTTTTTCAACATTAAATCTTAACCTCTTTGAAGTAAATACTTTTAAATGTGCTTCCATTCAATTTCTCAAGAATTAGATAAGTCTTTTGTCTGAAAATACAAAATGATTTGCATTATTAATTCTTTCATATATAATAATATAGAAACACACACACACACACACACACACACATTGTTCATTTAAACAACAATATATGCTTTACAAGAAGTTTAAAAAGTTCAAGAAAGGGTTATTCACATTTCATTTGATTATACATTTATCCTTTAATTATTATAAGAATTATATAATTATTAGATATTTTCTAAAATTAAAACAATAAGAACAAATTAAGCCTTCCGCCGGCAGAGGCCTCGTATAAACAAAAATTGAAGATGGTTTGCTACCCATCGGTGTTAAAAGCTCCAATACTTTGATTTGTGTGACTTAAGAATTGGGCTTATAGTTTGGTAGCTAAAGCATGTTACTACAAGCTTGGTACAAAGGAAGGCAATATAATTGAATACACTGAAGTCAAACTTATTATTTGATATTTTTCTAATAATTTTTATTCAAATTTTCGTTTCATTCCTACACAGTATTCTGTAAGCTAAAGATGACATTAATCATCAAGAAACTCTTGGGATAATTAAGCTCGAATAACACCTAGCCTCAACGGGAATCAGCGCCCTGAGATTTAGGACGCAGAGGTCGATAGGAATTTCAAAACGCAAAGACAAATACTCCAACCCCATTCTGTAATTCCAGGATTCCAAGTTTCATATATCCTTCTATTCATTCTCCATGGCAGTTAAAGAGGAAATTTCAGGGTCCATGTTAAACCACTCCAAGAGCATCTACCCTCAATTCTTGCCCATTTACCAACTGAACCAAGGTCCAAGGGCTTTGAAAGAAGTGGAATTTTAGCTATAGATATGTGCTAATAAGGATTAAAACATGGTGAAGATGATGCATATAATATTGTAGTCTTATTGGATTAATGCTTGAAGGTTTGTTTATCAACAGACAATGAAATCCATAATGACTAGCTTTAATAGGGGCTTTTATATACCAAAGAATAGGGAGGCTAAATATTTAGCACTTACCCCTTTAAACTAGGCAGTTCAACTTCTTTCCCAAGGCAAAATTTTCAACTGGCAGATGTATCCTGCTCTACATCTTCTGACGCCGAGGAGCCATTGATTCCTTGATCACCTTCCCATTCACCATTCTGCAGTGGGGTTTCAGACTGCTTCTGTGACCCTGCCCCGACCCTTCTCCGGTGTTCTGAAATTTTGATTCAACACATACTCATTAACAATCTAGAAACAGAAATTCAGAAGAGCTTTTGAATGACTGGAGAAGAAAGATTACTTTTGTTAGTAATTGAATGGCGAGTCATTGCCAAGAATTCGTCCCATTTGAATTTCCTAAGTTCTTGCTTCTCCTCCTCAGAGAGCTCAAAGTTTGGTGCCCTCCCACACATAAAAGCAGCTCTGCAGGTATACAAAGAACAACAATGAGAGCTTTGATATACTGATACCATGGATGTCAAGGTAACATATTTCTTCGTAACATAATCAAAATGTTTCTTTTCCTCTTTATACATCTTAATTTATTTTTTATTTACTTTCATACACGAATGGGCTGCTAATAGCACACTTAATCGAGTAAAAAGTGAAATATGGAACACTCCAGTGAAACCTATGAGGCCCAAGAAGCTTATACAAGAACTAGAATAGTCTTCATTTGGTTTATAAATCCATCACTTGAATTTCAGTTAATTTTCATAAATTTATCGCTTGAATTTTAGATAAGTTCTTAGGAAATTATACTGCACATGGAATGGTAATGCCATCCCTGGCCCTTCTATAATTTGCATAGGGATATTCCTGTTTTCCATCATTCACATAATTCTTTTGAGTCCATGAAGCACAGGGAACTTCTCTGAGGGATCCATGAAATGGCAATCAATTGTCTTACAAAATTTGCATTTGAAATTTCCACAAAACATGCAAAATTTGTCAAGATCTCAAAGTTTCAGCGAAATTTTGAGAAAATTCGACTATGAAACAAAATATTCATTGAAATTGAAATTTGAGATGAAACTCAAATTTGCATGAATATGTTGCTCCTGCAGCATCCAGTAGCCCAATACAAATCACTTCCTACTTCATTGTAGGCCCAGCTAGGTAAACCCGTAGTTCGTCTTTCCTCCAATTCTTCTCCTTCTATACCATAGCTTATAGATTCAGCTTCTTTTAATCATTTTGTCAGGTACTTCTACGCTAGGTTTTACCCATACAACTTGTCTCTATAAAATCATTGTGGCTCAGAAAGAAGAAAAGCATCAAGAACCCACCATTCCAACTCATAACTTCTTTGCGTGTCCCAGAGTCGGGAATCATATAAACTAAATAATCAATCAGGTTGATCCAGTGATTTGACAATTTCATTTTAATTGAATTTTGTGAATGATGGGAAACAATTTTGAATGTTCAAAAAATGTTCACACATCACCTGGAATACCAAGAGAAATTTTATCTATTTCAGAAAGCACAAAATCCAGCCATGAGAAAAATTAAATGAAATCAGGTCGCTACCAAGTCAAGAAAAAAGCCCAAAAGAGTTTTAGCAAACATTATGATGACTCTGATAAAATTTTTTATCAAAAGATATATGTTTTTTGAAATTTTTTTATTTTTGTTCACTCATTATCTGGCTTGGTCTACCCAATCATGATATTGAGGGAAGGGATCCTTCCTCCAAAAGGAGGGGGAAAAACCAGCAAATGTGTTCAGAATGTGCATCTTTTTCTCTGCCATTCCTACTTTCTTGACAGATAAACCTATCAAGCCTGCTCAAAACTAGGCAACTAACCTGCACATTGGTCAAGTATAAATTACTAGGCTAATCAATTAAATTGGACAAATAGTATCTGAGATAAGGTGGAAGCATCCGGCATTGAATTTTTGGTAGTAGACCCCAAAAAAAGCTCATAAATACAGCAAGCATGTTTAGTAGATATTTCAAAAAACATGAGATGATGCTTAGATTAATGAATGCTCATACACAAATTTCAGCATTCCCATTATGCAAGCCCTACGTTATTTATTTGGGAAATGTATGCAGATGCCTGCCACAAACTTGTTTTGTACTTTAGTAATGCTATACACCGTGGGCCCGTGACCATTACGGGCCCACTTGGAAGCAGGGAAATGGTGGATACACATGCCCGCCTGTCCCTCTCTTCCACTCACCAGCTGTTATGTGGGCCTGTGATGTCATGGGATGGTGGAAAGTGTTTTCCTTTTTCCAAAACACACAAGACACAGCATGCATAAAATATCCAGTTCATGCAAACATTTGATAGGACCTTCTTTACGGCCCTCTCTTCCTTGCATTATTAGAATGAGTTCTGCCTCCAATACACACATTCACCTTTTATTGTTTCTAGAATACACTTCCATGACTAAATTTTATGATACAAAGCGACAGTCATGACTAGATATTTGACTTGAAATTAAATGCAGAAAACTAAAACAAGGACAACAATAAGGATGGAAATAATTTTTGAATATATCAGGAATTTATTTTGAAACATACCTCATCCATGTCAAGTCATAGAAGCTATTATAGAAGCATATTGGTACAGTAACTAAACTCTCAAAAAAGAATCTTATTAATAACAGTAATTGGCAAGAAAGGTGAGATGCAGTATTATTACCTATCATACAAATGAGCAGCTTCTTCTTGTGATCCAACAGTGCCTAAATGAATTTGTTTCTTCTCAACTTTTATGGCTGCTTGCCATTTCATATTCTTGAAATAGACACCTCTCATTAAACATGGTTCTTGATTCTCAAAATGCTTTCTTCGGTGCCGCTTTCTGCGTTTTGTTTCCTTCTCTGGACGTAGAAAGAGATGCATCAGGGCAAAAGGTGACAATTACAGATGACACAGGCATCAAAATAGAAAATAGAGGCAGTGATTTTGGTGGGGAAAAGAAAAAAGAAGAAAAGAACATTCAAGGGATAAGAGTACTAAGAATTATTTTTTCTTTATTTTTTACCCTTAAAATGATCTTTTGTATCGATGATGGCATTCCCAAAGTAAGAATCTAGACTTAGTGTAGTAAAAGAATCACCCTTGATCAACAATCAGGTCAATCTCAATTGAGAAGCTTCCTTAAGACCCTCAAAAGAGCACAAACTTCTATCTTCAGGGACGAAAGGTTAAGATAATACTCATTATTTAAGGCAGAGCCTTTCCTTTCTTTTTTTCGATTTTTTTTTTTCCCATGAGGAAAGATAAAATTGATAACTGAATATCAAAGAGGTGGCTTTGATCCAGTCGTTCTATTGCCTTGGCCACATATTGGAGAGTCAGGTTTAGAGCCAGCATATCCCCCGCCACTGACACATGCTCCCTACCCCAAGAGTAAAAGAAAAAAAAAAAATAAAAAATAAAGAGAGAGCTCATTTAGTTGTCAAGTGTACGGTGTACCACCCAGGAACAAGCTGAGGACTAAGCTGAGCCTTAACAGCAAACTCGGGAGGAGCAAGGGCAGTGATCACCACTCCTGATCACGGAACATTAAGCTAGCATCATAATTCAGCTTTAAAGTCATCAACAATGAAGGCGAATATGAGGCTCTCATATTTCGGCTACACCTAGCTCCATTGTTGGGGACCAAAGACAGAGAACCCTATGGCAATTCCCTGGTGATCAATCAGCTCCTTAGAGATCTAAAACCAAGGACCTCATAATGAAGCAATACTTGGCAACATCCCATAAAGAATCCACTCAATTCAAGCTGTTCCACAACATGATACGAAAGCTGACACTGTATCCAAACACGCCACTGCAACCTCAGCAAAAATCAAAAGAACGGTAATGGTAGAAAGCAAAGCTCCCAAAAGAATAGAAGAACAAGAGGTTACTACCATTGTGTAGGTACCTCTCCCATATCTAAAAGATGGGACCTTCCTGCTTGATAAGACAAAAGCACAAAAGCTGATTTGCCACGTAACCCAAAATACATTGCAAAAAGATAGGTTGTATTGAGGGTCATAGACATTGTCCTGCCTATGATGTTTAATCCTGAAAGAAGCAGAAAATGTGCTGAGGGAGGTCCATCATCTGTAGCAATCACTCAAGGGAAAAGCCTTAGCACACAAAAATTCTTTGGGTTATGCTTGCAGGTGTGATCAATGTTAGAGGCGCGCCAACGTCACTTAGACCCCAGTAACTGAGCTGACCCCCATAGGGAGTCCCTAGCCCTTCACTCTAGGAATTCGATATATGCTGTTGTCCAGGAAGTTAACTTGATGGCATTTTAAATAGTCATTACAACCTTTTTGTAATGGAATTTTTTTGGCTCTTAATCTTGTTACACACCACTAAATAGGAATAAAATTCAATCATAATGGCCATTACGAACCACTACCGCTTTGTAATGATTTCTATGATCACTACCTATAATAATAAAATAAACTAAAATCAAAAAATCAAAACCAACCAAACAAAAATCGAGATGATGAACTAATGACGAAGGGAAGTGAAACCCAACTTATCCATCCAAAGGATACCTTTCAGAGAACGTGGTAAAAGAATCAATAACTAACAGTTATAGTACTATTATGAAAATATGTGTATGTGTGTGTGTGTGTGTGTGTGCGTGTGTATATATATATATTTTTTTTCTTTTTTACTTTTTCTTTTGATTTTCCTTTTCCCCCTTTCATAAGTTAGTCTTGATAAGGTAAGCGAAAAGGGGGTGAAGATTATAACGAAGAAGATGATGCTACAATTTTTTATTTTTATTTTTATCAAGATTCACACGAGATGCATTAATTAACACTTTAACATGAAAACTATTCTGTTACAAAAATATTTATTTTGATACTATTAGTAATTTGATATTTCTTTTTTATATTTTTCAACTTCAACCTTACTTTCTTCCTAGTTTTGTCTGTTCAAGTTAGCACTTTATTTATTTAATGATAAATTTAATAAAATTATGATTTAAAACTTAGGTTATAATTTTTACAGTATACTTGTTGGTTGGTCTAAATTTGTAAGATTTTTATTACTTTAACCAATAAAATAATATAACATGTTTAATTTATTGTATTATTTAAATGTCTCATGTGCCTGATACTTTGATAGATTAATGGAGAGTATGATGTATTTTATTTTTTATTAATTAATTTATCACACATACAATTAATGAAAAAGTGAAAGAATTCATAATTTTTTTGTCAATAGCAGTTTAAAAAAAATGTAAAATTTTTTGCCCTCACTAAACAACGTTAGTAGTCACGCTGAAGGACCCGAAATGTACTAAAACTCTTTTTAAGATGGGCTAAGAGATTAAAACATGCAAACAAACATACATAAGATTGAGTGTGCTTGAAGAAAATTCACAGCCATTACACCCTTTTCCCGTAATGTAGCATCCGCTACTCTTGATCCCCCCTACACCTGGTCATTAAGCAATACTACCCACTACTGTCATTTAAAACCATGTTGGATGGAGAAATTTTCTAGTGGTGGTGGTGCATTACTTCTCCAAATCGGTAAAAACAGAAGCAAAAGCACAAGTACAGGTCCTTCACATAGAGATCCTTGATTTGCAAATTTGGAATATCTCATGCCACACTAATGGACAATTGCAAGCAATTTGGCTGTGCCTAGTTAAGATAATTATGTGCTAAGCTAAATATTTACACTTGGCATACCTTAGTCATTTGCCCCAAACAAATGGCTAGGTAACCAATACGACCATCCTCCATGCGTTAAAAAAAACAAGGTGAAGGAGGCACTAGAAAGTGGATAGACAAGATTCCCATGATTTTGTGATCACACTAAACCATCAACTGCACAACCAATAGGAAGACCTCTTTTATGGCATTTGGATTCAAGGTCTTATCCCAAAGAATAGGATTCCTTCCACAAGGGTTCAATCCTATAACCTTGTCTCCAATGCTAATGATATGAGAGGAAATAAGGATCTCATAGATGAAGCCAAAGAGGCTGCATTCATTAGAACCGTGGGCTGCCAATAGAGGAAAGCTCAATACTACAATCAAAAGGTCATAGAAAGACTATTTCAGAAAGAGATATTGTCGTTAGGAATCACAAGCAACTCCAGATGAGGTGGAGGATGGGAATTTCTTAGCCAATTGAGACGGCCCCAATCAGGACTACGGTGCTCTGCCCCAAAACCTATATGTTATATGATTTTGAAGGTACGGAGATACCTAGGACCTTGAATTCAGAAAATCTTCAAAAATACTTTCACTAGATCCTAGGAGACAGAAGTTGTAACCTTTAGATAAGGATCTATCGAATTAATGAAGTTTGAAATTTGATCCATCAATATTGTATCTTTGATTGGCAAATCCTCCTAAGGATCTGCAGTCCGAAATGGGAGTCTGATTGTTAAATCCTGCCAAGGGTCTAGAATTTGGATAGTCTGATTGCTAAACCCTCTCGCCAACTGTTAAATCCTCCCAAGGGTCTGCAACCTGAACAAGAGTCTGATTGTCAAATCCCCTCAAGGGCTGTAGCCCAAGTTAAGAGTCTAATTGCTGAATCCTCCCAAGGATCTGCAGCAGAGACTGGGAGTTTGATTGTTAAATCCTCCCAAAGGTCTGCTGAGTTGTATGTCAGATTGCCTCTCAAGGGTCTCCAGCTCGAATTGGGAGTCTCATTGTTAAATCCTTCAAAGGGTCTGCGGCCAAGATTGGCAATTCTAGATTGTTAAATTTTAATCAGATAATCAAGCAAAGCTTGGGAAAAAAAAAATACACATAGTTAACAGGAGAGTTCCTTTCTCATTGAATAAAAAAAAAAGGGGTACTTAAGACAAAAACAAAAATTACAAGGAACCCCTTCCTTACTGGGGCTAGGTCCCTCCAACTTCCATCATCTCCTCCTCATCCACAATGATGGCTCCCATCTACTCAATCACGAATGCAATTATCTCTTTAAGAGGCCAGTCAAGGGTTGTCCCCTACTTTGTTTCAATAGCTTGTTGGGCAGGCTTGTCCTCTTTAGCTAGCGCAATAAGGTTCAGACCTTCCAAAAGCTCTGGGGAATGGTCCCTGAAACACCTTGTGTTGAGTCAAAACCATCTCCCAAGAAAAGAGAGCATAATCATTGATCCACAACCCCTATATGCCTGGGAAGTGTTGAACCACTCAATCACAGCTTCATCATATTCTGCAGCACTAGCCTTGGCCATGACCAGCTCCTTCTAAACCTCAGTAATCTCTGCAGCTACCCTTGCCATTTCTTCTCAAAATGAGGTTGAGGTGGAAATTCAACCATCAACTCATGTTCACGCCAAGCTGCAGGTTGTTTATTGGCCAAATTGGTGAGTTTCACATTAACCTTAGAAGAGATGCGGAACTTCCACACCAGGTTCTCCCGGTCCTTTGCAATTCTTAGGCAACAGAGAAGATGTCATTAGCCTCAAACACAAAAGCACCAAACAATGTCAACATCAATAATATAAGGAAGAAGGATCCAAAAAGGATAGAAAACTTGACCTTGAAAAAACACTTGGCCATGAGCTCCTTAAGGTGTTCAGAGGAATAGGCCTGAAGCAGCTCCATGGTATCGAAGGATCTCGTTGGAATCCAAAGCTTCCCCTGAAGGAGGAGCGAGGGGAATTATGGCAACCCTCAAATCTTGTGGGATGAAAAGAAGGCTACCCAACTCAAGGCCTCTTGAACAGCCTGACAGTACGGGAAACAATAACACACACGCACAACTGTCAAAGGCTGTTTCCTCAGTCCTGAGATTCTAAGGCTGGAAAAGTAACCAATTGAGGATGAAGCTAGCCTTAATAGACACCCGAGGTCCTTAAGAGCTGGGCAAGAAGACTTATGTGCATGAAGATAGCACACCAGAGTAGTTAATACTCAAAGAAGAATAGGCAGCTAAAAACCGGACAAATGGTTATTACCTTCATTGTTCTGCAAGGCAACAATACCAAACGCAACCTGGGCAAGTCTGGCCTCAGTGAGCAGAGCTTTGAAAGAAGGAACCAGTCAAGAGCAAGGGGTCATTTATCTGTTTCTTTTGCTCCTTGTTCCAACAGGGTTGAACTTGGTATGTGCAGTGGGCTCCCTCACACAATGCTCAACTGTCATTTCCCCTCAGACAACACAAAAGCAAATTTGCCCCTCCAGCTGTTGTTTGAATACAAGACCTCGGGCATGAACCTCCTCATAAAACACGCACAGAGGTACAACCACCCTTGCACCCATGCACAGAGGTACAATCACCCTTGCACCCTAGGCTGATGCTTGATGAGGAAAAAATTATGGAATAACTTAACGTTTGGCCAAACCCACACTTATGACACAAGACAGTGAACTCAACAAGGATTCACCAACAAGTGGGGAGAAACAAAGATGGGAAAATACCATAAAATTTATAGATGATGACAATGAAAGGATTAAGGCGGTAGTGATGACCAACCCAAAGAGCTTCCTCATAAACACAAATCTCCTTGGGCTGAGGATAACAATCCCTTTCAGAGGGCTCCAATCAGAGAAGGAAGCTGGAAGAGATTTAGAAATCCCAGATTAGCCAATCAAGGTCCTTGGATTTTAAAGTACAAGGCTGATCCAAGGGACTACTCATCTCCTCTTGGTAAGACTCAAGGACCAATGCCTCAGCCTTGGGTCCCCAGGGAACTTCCGTAGAAGGAACCATGGCACCCTTGTCCTTGTAGAAAGTAGCTCTACCAGTCGGATTGAAGGAAAAGAAGGGAAGACATAAGCTATAGGTCCATAGAAGAGTTTGAGCAAACACTTTGGCTCAAGAACCAAACACCAAGGACTCTAGGTGAAAATAAGAACTAAAATTGTACCTAAAGATGGAGATAAGAAAGAGGAATGACTCCCTGGGAGGACTGCTCGCCTAGGGAAAGAGAGAGGCAGCGAACAAAGAAGGAAAGAAGAAGGAAGGTGAACTTGATTGATAGTCGGAAAAAAAAAAATTAGGGATAAGAAGCAGGTTTGGCTGCCACCAACACATGTCATATTCCGAATGATTAAGGTATCCCAAACAACAGCCAGAACCTTTAACACTTGCACATGGGCATCGAGATCCCAAATGACACTCAGACATGCACCAGGTGACCTCACGCTGAAGCAAACATTTCCCTCCAAAACTTGTAATAGAGACACCTTACACAGCCATGTATGTCACACAATCACCAAGCAGAGAAACACCCTATACCTATCACAAGCCTAATAGTAGATCTACTTGATACAACACTGACCATAAAGGACCTCCCTAGGCGAATACTGGCCAAACAAATCATTGACCTCAACAGCCTACAGCTCAAATTTGAAGCTGACCTGGGGGAAGAGGGAGCAACTGACGAGGGAAAAAATGGCAACAAGGAGCATGCCAGCACTTAAAAACACCCACTTTGGAAATGGTAGATCTCCATGTGCCCCATTATGGGGGCACAGGTCAAATTAAATCCACACCAAAGAAGGTAAATGTTGCCTAGCAGCCTAATAGGAGCGAAAAATTAGAACGGGTGCAACAACCTCTGATGACCTTGTGGCAGTGGCTCCATGGACACGATATTGGGTGGGTCCGTAACTTCCCGCCAAGGAAGTTATTAGACATTTTGTATAAGATAACAAGGGGAGGCAACTAGTGAAGGACACTTGATAACCATAATCTTACCACCGACTTTGCCCCTAGAGCCCCACTCTAGTGACTGTGCTTCTCTATGCAGGTATATCCCCTCCAAGAAAGGTCATCACATATTGAGCAAGTAACTCAATCTCTATCATCCGTTGGTACATCACAACAAAAATTGCATTGGCATATGTAAATATACATACATACATACATATATATAAACTCGGCATAAACAAACTAGCTACCTAGTAAAAGAACCACATAACATGGAAATTAGCTTTAGCAAATGATGAAAAGGGCAAACACAAAACATCCCAAACTTAATCCCTCCCTCCTCCCACCCCCACCCCCACCCCCACCCCCCACAATGATAAATAAATATGGAAATATTAAAAATATCATAAGGAGAACAGTCCGAAAGGGGGCGCCTTCCCATAAACTAAGACATGGATCATCTGCTTTTCTTTCTTGGAGTCAATGGCTTTAACATCACTTTCCAGACTCGTATTTGAACTTGAGAGAGAAAACAAAGAATGCTTATCACCCAATTGGTAGCAAGATGTCTAAATCACCAGCCTAAACAGAAGCATTGGGAACTCCACGCAAAACATTGTAAGGAGAGGTGATTCACTTAGACACATGAGGAACTTGGAAGAGAAATTTTGACAAGGATAATTTCCCTTTGCCTTATCCTTTTTCTAGATGGATGCCCACTCATGGTCAAAAAACTATGGACCATTCCAGCAACTTCAGAAACAAAGAACTCACATATTACCAGCCTCATTCCCTGCCCAAAGTCAATCTAGGGGATCTCGCTCTTACGTTGCAATACAATCTTAGTGAAATGCCCAGGATTTTTAGCACCCTTGAACCTCACGGTGGTATGAAAATTCTAGGCAAGGTCTTAGCTTGAAGGAGAAACATATCCTGCTGGAGAGGGTAGAAGGGCGAGTATGTGCACATGCAAGGAGGAAAAAAGGGAAGAAGTTTTTTTCTTCTTTTTGGGAGATTTTCCCTGGATAAAGTGGAAAGATAAGAAAATATGATGGAAAGCGAAGGAGATTCAACATGATTAGTTCTTGTCAACTCAAACAAAAATTCACATTTCTCCAAACAAAACTAAACCAATAATAATAATAATAATAATAATAATAATAAAAATAAATTAGCCAATAATAATCAAACAAGATGTACATATATCGATCTAAAAACCAACCTGAAAATGGTTGATTATGCTGCTGTTTAGATGCGCCAGAAGCAGACACGTTTGATGATCCAGGACCAAGTTTCACAGTAGCCTGCTGTCAAACATGAGGCAAAGATGTAAGCATAAAGCATAAGAGGAAAAAAACATGCTATAGTAATTATCATTTGAATCAGAAAATAAATAATTTTGTGCATATACATGTCAAGTGTAGTTTGTATTTTTGCAAACCCTAAAGTGAAATCTACCCACACTTTCTTAATCCTAAACGGCATGACCTTGTTCCAAAGGATCAAAAGCTGATACGCACCATTATCTTCTTCTTCTTCTTCCACTATCCATTTTTCATTTTTAATATTTCTGAAAAAACCCATTTATGGATATCACCATGGTTCATAACCAACAGAGTGCTACAGACCAAAAATAATCATCGCAAGCCCAGGTTATCCTCAGGAGCACCCTGGTCAGGATGCAATGCAAGCCTCCCCTTGTTCATATCATGATCATCTTGAGAGGCAAAAAAATTCCAGCCTAAGCATCAAACCTCCATAAATGCTTGCATCCTCCAAGGTTGCCAGCCAGTCCCCTTCAATCTTCCATTTTTTTTTTTTCTTTTTGATAAGAAAAGAATATGTATTGAGAAAGAAAGGGAAAAAGATTACAACCTAATTGAGGACAAAAAAATCCTCAAAAAATATAAATATGAGAAAATAAAAGTCTACCAAGGATTAACCAAGAAAACTTCTCTCTAAACCCTTCCATTCCTATTCCACAGGGGTGGGCAGATTTCCATCCTTACACTGTTGCTCTCTACCCGTTCTATCATCCTCAAAAATAGAAATCCCCTTCAATCATTTTATTCACTTGCTTTAAATTCCAAGGGTCTATTTTCATATTGATTAACTTCAAGAAAGTTTAATAACAGAAAAAAAAATGAAATCGCTGTTGACAAGGGATGCCTAAGGTGAACTGTAGCTACGTATTCCATCATTTGAAAAGTTGAAATTGGAACACCAACTATTAAGTGCTAATAAGTTAACTTGGAACCATCAGTGTTAATGAGTTGATCTTCATTTTTCCTTTAAGCATTTGGGGGTTTTGAGAAACACGAATTTGTCCTTGAATTATAGAAGAAGAAAGGTTATTGTTGATATCTTAAAAGTGGGTATAATGCTAACCCAGTCATGAAGCATTGTAGGTTCTATATATCAATACATGGCAATGATTAAGGAGAGTAAATGTGCTCAGTACATGTCAGTCACATGATTGAGAGAGAAAGAAAACATTTATTACTAAAGAATCTAAATCTGTCTTACCCAAGCAATAACAGAAGATACATCATAAGAAAGATCTCATTAACTGCAACGAATTAGACAATTAAAATGCAGAACAGAACAAAGAGCATTTATTTTCAACACACTTAATGGCACCTCATACCATAACAGTATGTTATGTCACATCCTTGCTAAAAGTGTAAAACTCCAAATCTTGTGATCATATTTTATCCAGTTCTTTTCTTCTCAGTTGCATAGCAAATTCCCTAGGATTAATGTGTGTGTGCATGAATTTTTTTGCAACTACCCATTGTGCTGTCTGACTAAGAATAATCAAATGCAATCACAGAAAGAACACTTCATCCAAAAGTGTAAGAAAATCATTTAGTCTTTAATCCAATAAAGAAGTTTCAGCTCCTTTCAAGGCTCTGGAATTTCTCTCTATCCAGACCCACCGAGAAATAGCCAAAGGAATTGCATCCCAAAGATTTTTAATGACAGTGCTCATTCAAGGTTTCAAAGAACACAAAACATCACCACCACCACCACCCCCCCCAAAAAAAAAACTTTTTCCCCCAGACAGAACACTGAAAAAAAAATTAATTATAAAAATTAAAATAAATAAATAAAACACCCAAAAGAGCTTCTAGATGAGATAAGAAAGGCCAGTTAATGGGCCTCAGACCAAAGCTTCAGGGTTGGCATGAAAGAGGACAACCCTTGACAAAATGTTTCAAATCCAAACAGTCCCCAAACACAACAAAGAAGGTTATACTGCTCTGAGAAAACTTGAAATAAAACTGAGAAAAAAATTATAAAAAAATAAAATGAATAAAAAAAAAATCAATCAAAACCATGAACATGAAGCATGTACAAAATATAAGGAAAAATGTTTTACCATGTGCTGTTGACAAACATGGGGATCAACAGAAATCCAACACCTAAATGCATCAGGGAAGAACCCCAAACTAATATTCTAAAAGAAGGATCAAAAGCAGAGAAATGAAATATGTTATAATGACATTAACACCTCTGCACAAGAAACAGCAAACCATCTCACTATTACATAACTGAAGGGGATCAAACATGAAGAAAAAGGGGAGGGAGAATAAGGGAAGAGAGGAATAGAACTAGAGTAGAGATCACAAACAATTCAAATTCATTGATTTCTACCAAACACTATTACATCATGATTATTTATAGGAAATACAAATTACAAAGATTATGACTAAACCTAGGGCTGCAAATGAGCTGAGCCGAGCAGATCTTTGCCTTGCTCAAGCTTGTTCATTAGAATTTTAACCAAGTTCAAGCTCGAGCTGAGCTCAGACTGAGCTTTAATATACTGGCTGAAGCTTGTTTATTATGCAAATGAACGAGCTCATGAGTCCTTACCAAGCCGAGCTACCAAGATGCTCCCTAATAGTTTGATTCTTTTAGAAACTCCCATTTTGAGAGATAAAGAGGTTTTTGTTAGACAAAAAGGTGAAACAAAGTTCTTATTCATACTAACTTAAGAGTTTTTTTACCCACCAAGCTAGCCTATTGGTCATGAGCATTAGCCTTATCACCAAATTAAGGTTATGGAGTTTGAGCTAAATAAACCTAATTGCACAAATAATCCTTATTTTTAAGCCCACTATAGTCTATCAAGCCTAATTCAAATTCAATCTTATTAACTAGCCCATAAATGATTCTAACTCAAGCCTATGAAACAATTCCAAATCAAACCTATATTGAGCTGCTCACAAGCTGAAACAAGCCAATCCCATTCATGTTCAGGCTCAGCTCGTTTATTAAAGAAGCTGCAAAATTGAACTTGGAAATCGCTTGTTTACTTAATGAAAGAGCTGTTACTGTACGAGCTTCCGAGCCGCTTGTGAGCAGCTTCGTTCATTTGCAGCCCTAACTAAACCCTTACCTTAAAATCTTTAAGACCATGATTTAAAGTAATCCTTATATTAATAGTAATTATAATACTAATGACAATTTAAATACAAACTAAAAACTAATGGACCAAAGCTCAAGTTTGCTTCTTTGAACTAGTGCTCCAATAGGCAGGCACAAAACAGCCTAACAGAATAGTTGCCACCCATCCTACACAAAACTTTTTTAAAAAAAAAATCGGCCTTTAATTTTGAAGTGCCAAAGTATGAAAAGAAACCAGCAAAAAACTAGGACTCTGCAATGCCGAATGCCTGACTAAAGCCATAAGGCATGTCCCTGAGAACAAAAAAAAAATGTCGGTAACAGGACTGCAGGAAGCACAAACTAAATCAACAGAGTGCAGATATGCTTTTCAGGTTCAATTGCAGCACTTTAGACTATCATGTCAGCAGTCTATGATACATTGTACTTCTTCCATATCATCAACATGATCCAGAAAAATCATCAGAGTCATGGTATCATTGGTTTCATTAATATCCCCCTCAGTGTGATTATCTTCCTCAGACTGTAAAAGTTCATCATCAATGTCGAATTTCGGTGCTTGGTGAAAGTTGATAAGAGTCATAAGACAATCATTGATAGTAGTTTGTGCTTGATATTTGGTATAATAATGTATCACAAGAACTAAGTCACACTTGTTGTTTTTGAAACATTCTTTACTTCATACATGCAGATCAATCTACAGAAATTATATTGAGACTACAGAGAGGGAGGGTGAGGGAGAACTCCATACTTAGCACATAAAGGTGTTAAATCAATTAAAGGCGCAGTGTCAGCTAAAATTGCAGCCTTCAAATCCTGAATTCATTCCCGCAGAAGGAAACTCATTGTGATATCCAAAATATATGTTTTCTGTGGCTATTTAATCTCTTTTTTCATGGTCACTGTGAATTCTCCCCTTTTTAGGGCAGAAAAAGGAAATCAGAAGAAAAGGAATAAAATATTTAAAAAATAGTTTTGAACAAGTTTCTACCAGTCTAGTTTAGCTGGGTTTGGTTTAGTCCAGACCAATCTGGTTTGGAGTGGATCAATTTCGGCAGCTCAGCCCCAGCATAAGTGTGCATATGCTTTGCAGGCTACGGGCTTGCAAGATTAGGCTAAACATTATTGGATTGGATTGGATTGGCTGTAATAATAATCACATCCCATGTTTGGTCTGCCATAGGATAAGGACATGGATGGATTTTTCTTACACTAGATTGACTCATGGACCATTTGATTGTCTCACAAAGACCAATGAAAGTCCACTCCATAAGTAGGTTTACCAAAGCATGTGAATGATTCTCTTTGCTAAGACTGGTTCGACCATAAGAAATTAAATGCATCTTTGGCTTTCAAAGGTGATCATATTTCTACTTTTTGTTAATAACCCATCAAACTTTCTCTCTATTTTTCTATAATAATGGAAGTCATATCCCGGTGTTATCCACCAAATTCTTAGTCCAAATGTCATGCAAAGTCAGCAGGACACAATGAATAGGTAGAATTTTCTAGGTAGCATTCTCACAAGCCCTCCCAATGCTACTTTAATAATTCACAGTCTAATATTAAGTAGCATTTCAGGTAGATCAAGAATAACATTACATAAAACCTTCAAAACGCTAGTGCTCCATGCATGTAACTTAATACAAGAACTAAGCACATAACATTGAAGTGAATATCATAAAGAATTGCCAAATATTGAAATAAAAATATGAAATATCCAAGCTTACCACTAGAGGTTGGTTGGCATAAGCTGAAGAGATGGGATGCACACTGATTGGTTTAGCATTCTGGACAGAATTTTCAGGAGCAGTTCCACTGTCAGACAACCTAGGAAGTGGAGCTGTGAAAGAACTCCTCCCTGCAGAAGACAAAAAGGAAATTGATGAAAAGTACTTCTCAAGCATAATGTAGAACCAAACAAACTAGATTCTCACTCTTAAAACCCATATATTACTTAAATTTTGAATTACGAAAGAATGGCACAATGTCAAGGAGAATAAAACATGATACAAAACCTTCTTTTCGGTAGATAAATCCTAAAAGATGATACATGAAATCACAGTTCATGGTCTCCAGAATAAGATCATCTATTCAGGAATAGTTAGTTAAAAATGTTTTACAGTTTGGTGTGGGTTTCAACTGATACTTACCAGGGCAAAGACCCAGGAGTTTGCGCCTCCGTATGCTCACCATGGCTGATTCCAATCTTCCTGTCAACAACACATACCGGTTCAGCCAAAGGCCTCAAACATTCACAGAAGTTTGACCAGCTAAAACAACGCATGCAAAAGTAAGTTCCTAGTGAGTACGACAGCCAAAAATTAATAGCATAAGAGAAGAAATAGTACCACTTACTACAAAGAACATATTTTTAGAAAATACAAAAACAAAATCCAACAACAGGACACCACTAGATATAACAGAAACAGGATCACAGGATTTACTGCTTATCAATAAAACTTGCTTTCAAGGTCACCCAAGCCATGGGGCAATTCTATCCAAGGCACAGTATTTATTTTTGTTAAAAGAAAGCACCAAGACAAAAGATTTTTTTCTTGCAAATTATCAACCTGCAACAAGAAAGAGTCAAATAATGTGTACTTACAAAAGCTACTAAAAGAATATGAGCAGTAGATCCTTATAGATATCTTTCAATGGAGCTATCTGGATGTGTGAAAACTTGTCCTCGTCAACCTACAATTACACGTTGAACTAGAGAAGGCAGCCCCGAAAACAAAAACAAAAAAAAAAAAAGAGGGAAAAAAAATCAATATTTTTTATTGTCTGCTAACTTCGCAACCAATATGAGCAGCTAAGTAGAAAAAAACGAATGAAATTTATGACAGCTCTGTCATGCAGTTAAGTGTAATGAACCCAAGAAGCAACGCCATTGATGCATAATCCGCACAAAACTAGTCCTAAATGTAATTATAATGACAATAATCGTCAAACACACCCACAATATTTCATGATATAACTTAGAGTCACTCTCATTTGGTAAATCTTCGTTCAGATTTCTCAAAAAAACTAATCATCTGCGGGTGGGAAAACAGGGAGACAAAAGCTCAAACCCCTACCAGTAATAAGCATAACAAGAAGGGGCGAAATAAGATAAAGAAAAGCAAATAGGCCACGATAATCGGCATAAAAATAGAATCCCAAAAAACTCAACCTGCAGAAATTAGAATTCAAAGAGAACAACAAAGACACACGCCCCCAAGAGTTTCATTGAAGGAATTCCTAATCTCTCAGCTTGGAATGTAAGTCAACCCCACCAACCTACCACCTTTCAATGAGATGGGTGGAGAGGGAAACCAAACCCAACAACAAAATAAACCCCAGATACACCCTGTTGCGACCCAGAGCGCAAAAATCAAGGGGTACCCGGATGACTAATGCGAGAAAAGAACAGCCATCGTCCTTGAAACTCAAACGCCCACGGCCGGAAACAGGGGAAGAACGACGAAGCCCGCAGCTTTGAGAAGCGCAAGGCAGCCATTATGAACAGAGAGTCCGCGTTCATACCTGCGAGTCAGAGAATTGCGGCGGTTGTTGAGGGAGCGAAAAAACCGAGAAGAATCACTTTGGGGTTGACGAAATCTTGCAGAGGGGAAGAAGGTGTGTGCTCAGAGAGGGAGAGAATTGAAGGTGGCAAGGTCAGAGAAAGACAGAGAGAGCAACAGAGCTAGAGAGAAGGTGAGAAGAGAGAGAGAGAGAGAGAGAGAGAGATAGAGAGAGAAGGGAGACGATTTTGCTTCTGCTCATGCATCTACCACCTTTTGTTTGTTTTTATTCTCTCCTCTCATTATGTCCTGTTTGGAGAGGAAGGGTGGCGGTGGTGGTGACCATATGGACCTGAGGTAGAGAGAGAGAGAGAGAGAGTTAGAAGGTTGAATGACGGAAGGGAACGTATGCTCGTGTACTTTAGTTAGATTAAGTGCCCGTAATGCCCCTTTGAATCCTCATTGATTCAAGTGGGGTTTTTGAGTTAGGTGTTTTTCATTCGCCTTGTGCTTTACAATAATGCCCAACCCCATCCCATTCCGGACCATACCATACCATACCATACCATTTTTTTTCTTTATACATTAATCAGTCCACAGCTAAGGTGGGTTAATTTGCCCAATCATGATGCCTCATGGCTTTTCTGTGCCTATTGGGAGGAGTTGGTCAACGTTTGTAAGATTTTTCTTTCTAAAGAAGGGGAAGATTTTAGCCACCTAAGTATTTATGTTGGGTCAAGATCGAGTAAGATTGGATTAAATTTAATGCGATAAACATTTTTCATTTTAAATTTATAAAACATAAGATAATGATACGGGTGAAATTTTTTATTTTTTAAATATCTTTTCTTTGCCTTATCCTCCTGAGTTTGCCAATGACAAAGGCATTGATTATTATTGTTCAGTTTGATTTGATTCATTTGGACTTGAAAACGGAGTTCAAAGGTTACAAAGAGAAATGAATGAAGTCAAGTTAAGAGACGGTTAAAATATCTTAAAAGAATTAGGTCATAAAATCATGTCCATTTTATTTGCATTAGGTTGTTACTTATTAGTCTCCTTTGTGAAAGGATACACTGAAAGGGCACATAATTAAAGCATAATGCATTAGTTCATTTTACTTTTTCTAGAACCATATCATCCAAAAACTCAACCAGTTTAAGACAGTTCTCTTTGGTTTGATTTTTTTTTTTCTCGGTTCCTTATACGCCTTAATTTGTTCTTCATCTCCAACCGAACATAATGCCTATTAATAAATTTCCATCCACAAACGCAACATTCGACTCCATATTTTTAAATTTCTGTCTCAAATAACGAACTAATTACTTGCCAAAAGCTCCCACTAAATCAAAACAAACGCTACTATTTTGAGTTTCAAGTCCAAATAACACACACAAAAAATATGATGGAAACCCAAAAGGTTCAGGACAAGAATTTGAAATTCCATTTATAGTAAGAAACAAGAATTTAGAAAGTTTTAAGATGGAGTAGGAGCAAAGGTGTATTGAACAAACTTCCATCTTCAAAGGAGAGTAATAACTATTTTACTTTGAGGATAGTGCGAATTGCTGGGAAAATTTTCATGACAAAAAAGAAAATCTGAGAAAATTGAAGGGCCTAGGATTGGACTTTCAAGTGTTCAGGTTGACTTTGATTTCACCCAAACCCAATATAAGGTTTCATAGACCCAAGTCAAGCACATCCAATTGTAAATGAGCAAGCTTTTAGACTTTAAGTAGATTCTTCAATTTGCCAACCCATACTAAACGCAATTTGTAGTTTGTGGATTATTAAATTGTTCATCATTATGTGGACATTTTCAATGCTACTTTTGTGTAATATTATTTATTATATTTTTAAATGCATAGGCAATGTTGGCTCACGTATGTTAGTTTTCGACCGAATAAAAGTTTTCTATGCATCTTACTTAACATTTGGTGCGCTCAAATGAAATGGATCGAGAATAGAATTAAATGAAAAATTATATAATAAATATGTAAAATTATACAATTAATTTTATTATATTTTAGTTTTTCTTTATGTACCAAACAAATTATAGGAGCCAGTTTTTTCTTAGTTAGTCTAATATAATGCAGTCAACAAGACTATTAGTCCATTACCAATCAAAACAAACGGTGGTGACCAAAAACTAACGTACTTTGAATTTGACTAGAAAGACCTTACTCATTTCATTACTTCAATTATCATCTCTCACACATTTAAATGGAACTAAAAAGTGTTTTTAAAAAAAAGAAAAAGTAAATGCGAATGTTTGATGTGCTTTGTTTATAACTTTTGTTCGCTCATTCTATGTGTAAGGTTGAAAAATTGAAATTTTATCTAGTATGAAGATGCATTGCTATCTATGTAAAGAATTGGGATGTAATAATACATTTGATGAAGAGGATTTTGTTAAACCCAATGAAAAAGATTTTTCTTCTCATTTTTGCCTACTTTAATGTTAGACTTCGTTAGTTCTTTTCTTTTTAACATTAAATGCTAGTTTTGAGTTTCTTTCATTCTTGGTTGGTGGCTATTGCATCTATGGCCCCCATTTCTATATTTCTAGTGTTATTCTAAATCAAAATATTACTTCCTTTTTTTCCTATTCTGAATCAAGCTTACTTTTCTCATTTGGGATTTTGAACACCCCATAGGCTTTTTTTTTTTTTTTTTTTTTTTATATATAGGAACTCCAACCACCAACGAACCCTTTGGACCTTCTGGTGCGGCACCAAACCTATGGATCAACGTCTTCCGCTCCCAGGTCTCGCTGATCAGGGAAAAGTCCGAATGCGGACACTGCTTCTATGCATCAGTTGGACGTTCTTCCAACTCGACTCCCAGGACACATCTCCATTACTATCCATGGTCCTCGCTGGCTCACAGAGAACTCTCACCATTCACGATTCCCCCTGACTCACAGAGCGAACTTTCACCATCCACGGTCTTTGCTGGTTCACAGAGTAAACTCTCATCATCCATAGGTACCGCTGGTTCCGTGAGTGTATCTACTTGAAATTGAACCCCCAATGCTCCTTATTACTTGCTGATGTCTTTCTACTGCGCCATGCCGTGAGAGCACCCCATAGGCTTTTTATTTACGATATACTGTATTTATTGTATTCCTTATTCACACTTCTACATTCACTAGAGTGACTATACCAATCTAGAATTCCTAAAAACCTTTACTTGATGCTTCTCTATCTCTAGTAGCATTGACTTGGAAACATTCAAGAGAACTGTCAAGCCTATTTTTTTATTAAGTATTGTCCCTATTAATTGCACAAAAAACAAATCAAATATCATCTTGAACATAATATTATCACATTCAAGAGGACTCTCAAGCCTATTTTTTTATTAAGTATTGTCCCTATTTATTGCACAAAAAAAAATTCAAATATCATCTTGAACTTGAAATTATCACATTCAAGAGAACTGTGAAGCCTATTTTTTTTTATTAAGTATTGTCCCTATTAATTGCAAAAAAAAAAAATTCAAATATCATCTTGAACTTAGAATTATCTAGAGGTTGTTTGTTCCACAATCATTCAATTTAAGGAATATTATAGTCAATTCTAGTCCTGATTCCCTTAGCTATCTTGATTCCTATGACTATCTTGGGTACATTTTCAACTTGGAAAATTAGATTTTTCTTATTGTAAGGAAAATTTTTGGGCTTAGGCGATTGACTTTGCTATTGTTCCTGTGCATAATTATCTACCAAACCTAGTTTACATTAATCACAAGCTTGGTTTTGCACGTGCGTATTTTTTTTTTCTGACAATCTATGGTTGCTCAACCTAAGCATAAGGTTGAATAATCCAAAATGTTGCATTATATGAAAATGTGGTGGGTATAAATGGATTGTTGGTTTGATAACACCTAAATAGGGAGCATTTACTAACCTAACCAAATTTCTAAATAAAAGATAATAAGAACTAAATTGAATTAACAACAAATTACTTGTTATAAGATGAAATGCTCAGGCATAAAGGTACTACCCTGAACCTCAAATACATAATTAACTAAGTTGAACATACTCTTATGGCTTAACTACTCCCAGTGACTACTCCTACTCCTAGTAAAGAAAATCCCAAAGATTGGGGATATAAATCTCTTGAAACTCCACTTTCTTTGTGTAAGGAATTTTTGCTCGTCACCTGTGTGTCCCTTTGGGAGCCTCATATGTTGGTTAAGTTGACCACAACTGGTTCCTATTGGCTTTGATATTTGAAAAAGAGGGCATCTATTATTACATTTCAATTTGATCTATTATGTGTTGCAAGCTCATTGGTTATTCATGAAAAATCTTGTAAAGGACCACACAAAAACATTGTAATAATAAAAAATAAATTATCTTATTAAAAAATGTTTTAAATTGTGATTATTATGTGGTGAATAATTTTGGTTTAAAAATATGGTCCAAGTTGCAAAAAGAGGGCATCAAGAGGAAGATCCAAAATTTCTGTAGGTATATATCTTGTTAGCTTTGGTACAATCCCAAGAAAGGGAGGTGAATTGGAAATTTAAAAATTCTTTTGAGGTTTAACTAATCCAGTGAATCACTTGAAAAATGAGCAATTCGGAAGTTATCCTAAGTATAGGAGTTCCGTTGTGTAATATTCACCCCAAAGGCTAAATTGTTTCCTCAGTGAATGCGGGTTAATTTCAAATTTTACGTTTTTCCAATCGAAAATAAAAAGTTACTGAACTCAATTCAAATTCAGGATTTTTAGGATTTGTTGAGATTTCTTCTCACAAATTAAACGAACACGTAATTTAAACCTTAATCCTAGCATGCACTGAATTAAATAAAAAGAACTGAAACCCTACATATAATCAGTTAGACACTGAAACACGCATTAAACTTCAAAATAGAAACTAAAGACGGTAACTTTAACACGTAATTAAAACACGCAATAATGAAACCCACTTAACATAAACGCAAACGATAAAAATCGAACCTTTAACAAGAATCGAGAACTCAAATCAAAATCAAAATTTAAAGGCAACCAAGAATTTATACAAAAATTAAGCTTTAACAACCTAAACTAAACTGAACACGATAAAAACGAAAACTTTAATAAGACTTGACCTTATACTAAATTGAGCTTCGACAAGAAATTTAAATTTTGAAAAGATCAACTAATCTAATTTTTTAAAAATAAAAACACTTTTTTTTTATTTTTGTATTTTATTCTATTTTTAAATTTTATTTTAGAACCAAACCAGACCTTACTAGACTAATTAAATAAATCAAAGCATTAATTAAATCTACCGCGAAAGTTAATTGAGAAAATAAATAAATAAACTACAATAATAAGAAAACACCCTAAACAATTATTCAAAATCTCAAATTTTCCAATAAACCTCAATAAAAATTTAGCAATATTCAACTAAATGAATAGCTTCAATAATAATAAAGGAAGGAGCCCTAAACAATTATTCAAAACCTAAACTTTTCAAATAAACCTTAATAATTAAAAAAACAATATTCAGATAACACTAAAAAAACAAGAAAAGAAAAGAGAGAGAGAGAGAGTCGTGGGGATGGCTGTGGATGTGAGCTTCTGCAGGGAAGGATTCTCGGGTGGTGCTGGTGTTGGAGGGCTCAGGTGTTTGGCTGGATCATGGGGTGGCTATTGCTTATCTCAGGTGGCTGTTTTTCAACAGAAATGGTGGAGAGGAGCTAGGTTGCAGCTAGTGCACAAAGGTGGCTGAAGGCAGTAAGATGGTGTGTCCTGGTTGCAGCAGTCCGAAGCAGGCAGTAGTAGCTGGCAGACGGCCTAGGTGGCAAAAGAGTTGCTAGAACAGAAGTTGTTCCTAAGGTTGGCCGAGAGCAGAAGTGGCCGGAAGGCTGGAGTGTTCGGAGTTGCAGCAGGGCAGGGGGGAAAAAAACAACAGCTAAGGAGAAAGGGAAGAAGGAAGAAGGAAGAGAAGGGAAGAAGAAAGGAAGGAGCAGGAGAGAAACCGAGAGAGAGAGAGAGAGAGAGAGAGCCAAGAAAGCTGCAGAAGAGAGAGGGAGAAAGAGAGAATAAGAAGAAAGGTTGAGAAAGAAAAGGAAGAAAAACAGGGGTGCGCTAAATGCCTGAAGAAGAGGGAAAAAAGAACCTCAATAGGGATGGGGAGCTGCCCTACGACGCGGCACCTAGATTTGGATAGGAGACCCGATCCAACCTGTATGGCCGGGTCATATCAAAGGTATTGTATTTTCTTTTTCTTTTTCTTTCTTCTTTCTTCTTTTTATTCCTTTACGAATGAAGCCAATCTTGACCCTGTTGGAGCTCATATCTCTCAAAGCTCGAAACACGAAAATTGTAGATAATCTTTTCATCCTTCTCTAAAATTTTGAATTGTCTCTATTGGAGCTCTAATGAAATAGTTATGTGTGAATTACAAATTAGTGCCAGTTTTAGCTCCCGATAATTTTTTTGCGATAAAAAAATGCCAAAAATTCATAAATTACTTAATAAAACCCAGAGACTATAAATAAGACACTTTGTTAAAATATTGAGAGTAATCAGACATTTAATTAAAAATATAAGCCTTAATGCACGAATTAAAATGCTTTGATACCAACTGTGACGTCCCCGAACCCGCCACGCGGGGCTCGGAGCATTAAGAGACCGACACGAGTCTCTGATACCATTCACACAACGGAAATAATAAATATCTTCAATAGAAAATACCAGAGTGCTATATTTACATACATTGAACCATGATATTTACAACCTAATCCTTCATAATATAAATCCAGAATTAATACATATTAAACATAACTAAATACATATCCGATCTGCTATATATAACTCACAAAACTACCCTGCCCTGGAGCTATCTAAGCTCGATCACCTATATAACCTAAAAAGATTTAACATATGTCGGGGTGAGGCACCTCTCAGTAAGGAAGAAATAGTTTATAACAGTGTGTGGCTGAAGTGTTTATAATATAATTAAAATATCCCTCTAAAGTGTACACACAGTTCACAAGTAACTCAGATGTCATACCCATAATCACACAAAATCAACGTCATTATCGTCCTTTCGCATATTCACAACCATCAGTATTTTATTGTTAATTTTCGAGAATAGGGAAATCTACCCGCCATATAAGTATGTTCCCTCTGCTCTATCACTAACACCAGGGCACTCACCTTTCTCAGTAAGCCCTCAGGTTATGTATTCAGGTAAAGACATCGAGAATGGGGAAGATCACCCGCCCATATGAGTGGCTTCCTTCTACCCTAGTATCCATGAATAACTACCAGGGTACTCGCCTTCCTCAGCACGCTCTCGGGTGGAATAATCTACTTTATCCAAAATACTTAATTAAAGTCACACCCATATCAATACCAAACATATCACAAAGTCCCACACAAGATAATCAATGTAGTTGTCAACCATACCCACACAGGGTCCACAATCATGCAAAAACAACGTCCACTCAGGACTAATAAACCACATCGCATATATGCCCACACAGGACTATTCATCACACAACATTAGTGTCCACACAGGACTAATCAAACACACAACATCAGTGTCCACACAGGACTAATCATCACACAACATCAATGTCCACACAGGATAAACTAACCAACCTATTCTTGGTAAATAGGTAAATAACCTCCTCATACCACTGCCAATGTTTACCTCCCAGTATAAATGCCCATTTAACGACCTCCTCATACCACTGCCAACGTTATATGACGGTTATACCAGGTACGATATAACGACCTCCTCATACCACTGCCAATGTTATATCGTCATTTACATGAACCCCACCACAGATCAATAACAAACCTGACTAATCAACCATGTTCACGCAATTACCATAGTATACTCAACCATCCAGTATTTTCAACCAAACAAAGTTCACAATCCAACCAGTATATTCAACCAAACAAGATTTATAGCCAATTAACATTCACAATCTCAATGGATTCATCATTCCATTATACTCATAAGCATTTAATTGTCAAAATGGTCTCAACCACACAATTTTTCCCAATTTAATACATATATAATTAAAACAATATTTTCAATACCGGCATGTTACAGAAAACTATACCTGTATATGTAGGAATTTTTTTACCCAAAATTAGTCTTTTTAACAATTACTAAAAGCTATTATAAAATATTTCTCCTTACCTAATTTCCGGAAAGCCCCTTAAATAACCAGTCCTGCACCTGCAGGGTTCCCCGTTCAACGTCCTAAAAACCACATCTCCGAGAACTAAACTTTAGTATTTCTTCGCATACTACATTTTCTACAACTGCCAAGAAGCCAAAAATTGAGTAGAAAGCCTTACCCTGGATTTGGGATGGTTTCCCAACTTAGCCCCACCAACGACCCACTCCAGTAGATTTGTAGAGAACTCTCCCACGAGCGTCGTGGTGGCTTCAGATTGTCGAACTGGCAGAAATCCGGCCCAAAATAGAAGAGAGAAGGGAGGATGGCCGAATTTTTATAGAGAAAGAAGATATGCAAGAAATTTGCGCTGAAATGAAAAAAAAATTCCACTTTTATACACAGGGATTCGTCAACGAGACACGTCGATTCGTCGACGAGTCTTGTACACAATTCATCGACGAAATAGCCAACTCGTCGACGAATTTCAGTCTATTAAAACCCCCTCTGGGTAATTCCTCATCGACGAGACACGTCGATTCGTCGACAAGCTTAGAAGAACATTCGTCGACAAGTCCAGTCTATTCGTCGACGAATGTCTGTTGCCACCCATTTTCTGAATTTATTCTTTCTTTCCTTATCTTCCTTATAATTTCAAAATAGTTTAAAATTTCCCGGGTTGTTACAAAAATAGTGGGAGATGGTGCAGTGGTGTATTGAAGCTACAAAAAGTCCATCATCGTGCGTGATACAGGTGCAGTCATATTTATTTGTTTATTTTTTTTCAAAAATCAAATTTTTTCTTCTTTTTTGTTTTTATTTTCTATTTTTCACGAGATTAATTGAAATGATGGGCAAAATGCTAATTTGAGACTAAGACCGACATTCCCCGGCAACGGTGCCAAAAACTTGACTCACTCGAAAAATGAGCAGGTCGGAAGCTATCCCAAGTATAGGAGTTACGTCGTGTAATATACGGCCGAAAGGCCAGATCGTCTCCTTAGGGAATGCATGTTAATCTCAAATTTTACGTTCTTCCAATAGAAAATAAAAAGTTACCGAACTCAGTTTAGATTCGAGATTTTCAAGATTGGTTGAGATTTCTTCTGACAAATTAAACAAACACACAATTTAAACCCTAATCCTAGCATGCACTGAATTAAATAAAAAGAACAGAAACCCTACGTATTATCAGTTAGACATCAAAACACGCATTAAACTTAAGAATAGAAACTAAAGATGGTTGTTAGCTTTGGTGTATTCCCAAGAGGGGAAGTGAATTGGGTATTAAAAAATTAATCCCCTAGGTTTAGCTAATCTAGCAATATATCACAACCTAGGGTCTTCCTATATACACACACCCAAATGCGTAGATAATATGCAGAAATTAAATCATTCTCTATAACATACACATGCTGAAATGTAAAGTGTGGAAAGTATAAAGTACATGCACGATATGTTATCGGGGTTCGACCAACTGTGCCTACATCCCCGCCTCTAGCTCGCAAGCTCGAGGATTCCATTAAAGGCTCACTTAAAAGGTGGAGCAGCACCGATTATAACCATCAAGGGGCTGACCTCAACCGACACGCTTTAACAAGATGACACACCTAGCTTTCCTAACCGGGTTTAAGCTAATCCGGAACTATTGAACAGGGCTAGTCTCCCTCTTCAGGCCCATGCCTGGAATACAACCAATGTATATAAAATTTGCATACACGGAAATATGCTTCTCACACTAAGCAGATATGTACTACAATATGCACATGTAATAATCAATCCACACCAAACACGTAGGAGCTATAATCTCAGTGGTGTATATGTGCAATCAACACTTAATGTTATGTCTATAAATGATCAAGCACAAAAGTGTTCTAACAAGCTATATCTTTGAAACTAGATATAACAAGTCTTAATACTAGATTAGGGTTTCAAAGATGTTGATCAAGTATTCAAACTAACTCAAAATATTTTTTTTCAGTGAAATAAGCACAAGAGTAGTTCGAAGTATATAACTTGCAAAACATTATTTTGCACAAAAAAATAAAGCTATAGGAATCTTTGCAATGGCAATGCAAAGATCCTTAAGCTAATGAGATTTTCCTAACACTAGATTTATCAAATAAAAATTTATGGGAAAACTCTTTCTTAACTCCCCAAAATCAATGACAATCAATCAAGCAAAATAGTGGGAGTATCTAGCAATATCAAGCAATAAATAAACACTCACAAAGTAAGATTTCTCAAGGGAATGAAGGTGTTTGAGTGTTATGGGGTTGGAATAAACAAATAGGGTTTAGGAAAATTAAGAGAATTTTTGGCTAATCCTATTTGCTAATCACCACTAATTTTTGCAAATGAACCCTGTATATAGAGAATGGGTAAAATATGATCGTTGGGGGACACATAGGGTATTCTTAAATTTGTTAAAAAAGTTTAGCAAAAATTAACCCTATTTAACCCTTTAACCTCTAGTAAAAATATTAATCAACCTGAAGGAATTCGGGTGGTTGAACTTAAGTTCGGTCTCTTGAATAGACTCATCTTGAAAATTCATATAAAATAGTTTGGGTGCCCGAATTGTCATTCAGTTGGCTGAACAAAAGTCAGAGAGTTAAGTCCAAGGTTCGGGTGCCCGGTCATATGTTCGGTAGCCCAAACTGTATGTTCGGTCACCCAGGGTTTGATTTGAATGTGAAGGTTATATCGACCGGGTTGGTGAAAAGTTCCCTTTAAAGGACTCGGGCGTCCGGGGAAGGTATGCACAAATATGTTTGGTCGCCTGAGAGCCTAAGTCAATTGATGACTTCTCAATAGTTCGGGCGCCTGAGGAATTTTGAACTCCAAAGGTTCGGTCACCCGAGTTCTCTCAACTTTCCAAATAATGTTCAATTTTAGCACAGATTAAATACTCTTATATATTATATGATATGTGTGTGAGAGTTGGGACCTAGAGTCACACTAAGGTCTTTTTAAGGGCCGTTTTGAGATAGTCCCAAAAATCCGACGTTGGTCGACCGAAGGGTGTCCTAAGGTCATTCAACCCCTATGGTCATTCTATAGTCATTTTGAGCTTACAAAACCTACATGCATGACATGCAGAGATTGTTACAGACCGATATACCTAGTTACTATTACAGACCCATATAATATAAATTACAACAAGAAATCATTGGGGTGTTCAGGGTCTTTGGACTTTGAGTCTTCATGTGCCATTATTTGATCTACTAATTATATACCTGCACATAAACTCGAAAGTCATCAAATACTAAGAGTATTTGTCATTATCAAAACCGGGTATGACCTATCAGGTCAACAACAGTAACTTTAATACATAATTAAAACACCTAATAATGAAACCCACTCAAACATAAACGCAAACGATAAAAACCAAACCTTTAACAAGAATCGTGAACTCAAACCAAAGTAAAAAATTTAAAGGCAACCAAGAATTAAAATAGAAATTAAGCTTTAACAACCTAAACTAAACTGAACACGATAAAAACGAAAACTTTAATGAAACTTGACCTTATACTAAATTGAGCTTCGACAAGAAGTTTAAATTTTGAAAAGATAAACTAA
Organism: Malania oleifera; assembly: GCF_029873635.1. Classification (NCBI taxonomy): domain Eukaryota; kingdom Viridiplantae; phylum Streptophyta; class Magnoliopsida; order Santalales; family Ximeniaceae; genus Malania; species Malania oleifera. The sequence continues at coordinate 68,385,937 of NC_080421.1, read as the reverse complement.
TCTAACTTCTTAGAAACAAAAATATTTTTTTTTGTAATTTATTCTTTTTTTATTTTAGAACCAAATCGGACCTTACTAGACTAATTAAATAAATCGAAGCATTAATTAATCTATCGTGAAAGTTAATTGAGAAAATAAATAAATAAACTACAATAATAAGAAAACACCCTAAACAATTATTCAAAATCTATAATTTTCCAATAAACCTCAATAAAAATTTAGCAATATTCAACTAAATAAATAGCTTCAATAATGATAACTTACCCTAAACAATTATTCAAAACCTAAACTTTTCAAATAAACCTTAATAATAAAAAAACAATATTCAGATAACACTACAAAAACAAGAAAACAAAGAGAGAGAGAGAGAGAGAGAGAGAGAGAGAGAGAGAGAGAGAGAGAGAAGAGAGAGAGAGAGAGAGAGAGAGAGAGAGAGAGAGAGAGAGAGCCATGGGGATGGATGTGGATGTGAGCTTCTGTAAGGAAGGATTCTCGGGTGGTACTGGTGTTGGAGGGCTCGGGTGCTTGGCTGGTTCACAGGGTGGCTATTGCTGGTCTCGGGTGGCTATTTTTTAGTAGCAATGATGGAGCGGAGATGGGTTGCAGCTGGTGCACGGGGGTGGCTGAAGGCAGCAAGATGGTGTGTCCTAGTTGCAGCGGTTCGAAGCAGTAGCAGCAGCTAGTGGATGACCTGGCTGGAAGAAGAGTTGCTGGAACGAAAGCTGTTGCTAAGGTTGGCCGAGAGCAGAAGTGGCCGGAAGGCTGGAGTGTTTGGAGTTGCAGTAGGGCAGGGAAAAAAAATAGTAGCTAAGGAGAAAGGGAAGAAGGAAGAGAAGGGAAGAAGAGAGGAAGGAGCAAGAGAGAAACATAGAGAGAGAGAGAGAGAGAGAGAGAGAGAGAGAGAGATCCAAGAAAGCTGCGGGAGAGAGAGGGAGAAAGAGAGAATAAGGAGAAAGGTTGAGAAAGAAAAGGAAAAAAAACAGAGGTGTGCTGAATGCCTGAAGAAGAGGAAAAGAGGAACCTAAATAAGGATGGGGAGCTACCCTATGACTTGGCGCCCAGATCCGAATAGGAGACCGACCTGACCTGCATGGCCAGATCACATCAAAGGTATTGTAATTTTTTTTATTTTTCTTTCTTCTTTCTTCTTTTTATTGCTTTACGAACGAAGCCAATCTTGACCCCCTGGAGCCTATATCTCTCAAAGCTCGAAACACAAAAGTTGTAGGTAATCTTTTCAACTTTCTTTAAGATTTCAAATTGTCTTGATCGAAGCTCGGATGGAAAAGGTATGCGTGAATTACAAACTAGTGCCGGTTTTAGCTCTTGATAATTTTTCTACGATAAAAAAAATGTCAAAAATTTATAAATTGCTCAATAAAACCCAGAGATTATAAATAAGACACTTTATTAAAATATTGGAAGTAATCCAAAATTTAATTAAAAATATAAGCCCTAATGCACAAATTAAAATGCTTAATTATGCAGTTTAAGCGCGTAATCATTGAGCAGGCAGCATTTCACAAACCTAGGGTCTTTCTATGTATTCATAATCCTAGAAAAATATTTAAATAATAAACGTAAACATACAGGTGCAAAATGTAAATTGCAGAAAATAAAATCAACACCAGATATGTTATTAGGGTTCGACAAATACTGCTTACGTCCCCACCTTGGCACACCCGCACAAGGATTACACTAAAAACTCACTTAACAGGTGGAGCAGCACCGTTTACAACTAGGTCAATTAACGGGGCTGATGTCAACCTACATCTTACCAGGATGGTGCACTTAATTTTCTTAACTAGGTCTAAGCCAATCTGAGACTATTCAATAGGGCTAGTCTCCCTCTTTAGGCCCACACCTCAAATAAAACAAATATTCAATATAAATTGCGTACAAGTAAAGTGCTTCTTACACTAAGAAAATTTGCACCAATATTCTCAACCACTAATCAATGCACACCAAACATGTAAGAACTATGAGCTCGGTACTCTACATGTGCAATCAACACTCAGTCTAATGATTATTTTCAAGCAAGCACTAGAGTGTTTAAACAGGCTATTCTTTGAAAACCAAGTATACCAAATCTCAATTTCAGATCAATGTTTCAAAGATGCTAGCAATAATATTCATAACAAACTCAAAAATATTTTCTTCAATGTAGCAAGCACAAGAGTTGTTTGAAACCGAGCTTGTAAAATATTTTTGCACACAAAATATAAGCCTAAGGAATCTTACAATATCAATGCAAAGACCCTCAAGCTACTAAGTTTTTCCCAACGCTAGATTTATCAAATTAAACTTGTGGGATAACTCTTGCTTAACTCCCCAAAATCAATGACAATCAATCAAATAAAATAATGGGAGTATTAAGCAATCTACAATAAAGCAATAACACAAGATAAACTCTCACAATACTTTGAATGATCAAGGAAATGGATATATGAGAGTATTTGGAGTGGAATAGGAAAAATAAACATTTTGTGTTTGAGAGAATTTTTCACTAATACTTTTCTTAATCTCCTACTAATCCACACAAATGAGGCCCTATATATGGACATAGGCCAAATTATAACCATTTGGGACATAGGGGTCATTATTAGAAATGTTTTAAAAACAATCAGGAAAATTAATCCCATTTAACTAAATTTAACCCCGGTAAAAAATAAGCAACTTGAGAGGTTTCGGGTGGCCGAACCTTAGTTCGGTTGCCCGAATAGACTCAGCTCAAAAAGTTATTTTTAAATATTTGGGGTGTCCGAGTCTAGGTTCGATTGGCTGAACCAAGGCGATTTTCCTATTGCCCGTGGTTCGGGTGTCTAGTCTAATATTCGGTTAACTGAACTAACAAGTTCGGTTGCCCAAGGCCATTTTGAAAGCAAAGGTTCCTGCACTCAGGTTGGTGAAAAGTACCCTGACACATGTTTGGTCGACCTAGGAAGATACGTGCAATTTGGTTTGGTTTGCCGAAAACAAGTCAACATGTTGACTTGTCCATGGTTTGGTCACCTGAGGCGTTTTGAACGCCATAAGTTCGGTCACCCGACCTATCACAAGATTTTTAAATTAAGTCCAATTTTGTTATAGTTAATTCCCCTGATAACTTAAGTGATGTTGGGAACTATCCTAAGAGTTATGCAAGGACCTAGGGATCAATCTAAGGTCATTTTGCTTGCTGAAAAAATCCGGCGTCGGTCAACCAAAGGGTGATCCCTAAGGTCAAACTACGGGCTTGAGCTTTAGTTCCTACATGCATGTCATGCATTAATTATTACAGACTGTTCCTATATTACTATTACAAACCCAATATTAAACTTATAAAATTACAATAATGAATCTTTCGGGTCTTCTTTTGCTTTAAGCCACTGTGTGCCGCATGCCATCAATATGATCCAGTTAGTATGATCCTACACGCAAACTTGAAAGCCATCAAATACAAAAAATATTTATCATTATCAAAATCAGGAATAACTTATAAGGTCAACAATCTCCCCCTTTTTGATGATGACAAATGCCTTCCTACTTCTCCCCCTTTTGGCAACAGTAAAAAGGGCTTAGATAAATCATTTTAGTATATAGGCAAATAAAAAATAATTATGAGTCAAATACAAATAAAGTTTTGAGAAATCTTTAAAAATTTTGGCAGCATGCCGTTTGAAAATAGAACATTTCCCAAAAAGAGTGTTTGTAAAAAAATGACCTAATTGAGTTCACATGTACAATTTATCCTCAACAATTAACTCAAACAGTCCAGTATGATCAAAACAGAAAAATATAAATATAACTATCAATATGCAAGAGATATGATAGTTGTGCATTTTATACCACAAACAAATTCCTAACATATAAAACAATGTCAAGTTTAGCAATTAAGCACACAAACTATATAACTAGTTATTAAAAAGGTTTAAATGACATGAAAACAGAATTAGACCATAAAAATGCACAAACCATTGCAATTGAAACATATCATTAGACCCGTGGAAGATATGAGTTTAAAACACACGACGTATGATAGCAAATAGTTGGTTTGAATGCAAATACAGTCTAACTAGTTCATATGCATTTTCATATGAAGTTACCGAACCAATTTATGCAATTTAAAAATATATAGTATATAATAATAATAAGGCAAGTGATAAAGAATTTATTTTTGAAATTTTATCTTGCCAAAAGTACAAGTAAATAAATATATATGTATATAATAATAATATATATCTATATAAATATATATACCCCTAGTGATATTTTCAAGAGTGTTGGGGGGGTGCTTGCCAAAAATTTAAAGATTATGCAAGCACAAATTTTCTGGTTTGTCAATTAAGCACACACAAAAATATAACCAGAAAACCACAACCATAATGATCCTAAAGATTGAACAATAGCATGCAAGATCATATGGCAAACACAAAGAACGTGTGGCTATGTATTATATCTTTCAATTAAGATATTCAATAAGGTTATCACAATTGAGCATGTGCCACAGTGAATAACCAACTGATCTAACCCAAAAATATTGGTGAGCATAACAAGATAGGGATTTTATTTCAGACGCTCCCCCTATCAATTTGAGTATGTGCTTAGATTCTTTAACTACTTATACTATCCAAAGATTAATTTCCTTATGCTCAGTAGTATAAGCCATTCATTTGAAATCCTTTAAACCAACTATACTAATGATTTTTTTAACAGTATTCTGATTGGTATGGTTATCCCTATAGGCAACAAATGCATCATAAATGGATATTAAGGCATGCACTGTAGTTCATGAACCAAGAACATTCCATATCATATCATAAAGCATTAAGCACAAGATATAATGTTCAGGGATTTCAGAAGAGCCTCGATATTCAATAAATGAAAGTGATACATATTGGTTCTTTAAGCTTTCTCTATAGGGATGGAGCTGAGCTCCTGTAATCATTTAATGATTATGTGAGGATGAAACTTAATTTTCATTTAATTTTCACTCATCATTTCAAAAAGATTTTAATATTTGATCTATCATAATCATCTTTTTACAAGGTGTTATTTTAGGAAAAATTTACCAAAATTTCAGCAGCATGCCATCTGTAAATTGGACATTTTCCTAAAAAACTTGTACCTGATAGTGGGTGGTTTTCAATAGATAAATCATATAAAGCAAGCCACAACCTAATATCCATAACTAGAATGCAAATTATATCGTTGCATCCACCATGTAAGAGGCTTTCAACAAAAGCATGCTTTCCAGTAGTTCAATCAACAACTCAGAAAAGAAATGAACTATCCAACAGATGATATGAACAGTAACGGACAATGGATAGTTATGAGATTAGTGCAGAGTTGTTCTCACAAGAGCATACATACATATAAGCATAAATAAAAATTAAGAGCATTTTAATATATATAGATATGAAAGATAAATGCTCCCCCTGAGTTATGCACTGAATCATTTTATGCCTTTTTCATCTCTAAATATCTTAGCCAAGGATCACAAGATTTTCAATGGTTTAAACTTGGCATTGATTGCTTTAGGTTTATCGGACCAAAAAGTCACAATAAATATTCGTTGAGGTAATAAGCCTATGTCTGCCTCTTTTCTTATGAATTTCAATATGTGAGAGGCACGAGTTGGAATGACTTTCGATATTAATCACATGTGCATAGATCACTTTGAGATATACTTATTTATCAAGATAAGGACTTAGGCAACCATTTTATCCTTTTAACACACTCAAGGTATATGGCGCTCTAAAGGATTTAATTTAAAAGTTGAGAGTTATGTGAGAAGTATAAATTAAATACTCTTAAGGATTAAATTTCTATTATATTCAGAAGAGTATTTGAGGAAGTAGGATGATATGCATGATGAGCACGCCAAACAAAATGTCCTAACTAGTTTTAGAAAAAAGTAGTATGGAGTGTATGAATATTTAAAGAATGATGCTCTTTGATAATTCCAAATCAACCATGGCTGAAGGGTATCCGTTGAAGTATAATTGACTAGTTAAGTTAAGGATATGAGCCCATGGATGAATAACACTTTACTAGATATGATCATGAAGTGGCAAAGATTTCTTGTGGATGGGATAAGCCAAAAATTAGAGCATTTATGATTTAAACTCAAAGGGAAAAATTTTATGATATCTAGATGAAGACTTGATTCCCTTAGTGGATGACCCTAATTTGGTTATGAGAGGAATGGCTTTTAATTAGTACTAGTAGATATGGAATTTATGATTACTGGTGCTTTATACCTAGAATGATGACTCAATTTTGATTAATGAGATTAGGGTTAAAGATATATAGAATATGATGGACCCGTAAAGCTCATCTCTGTGCAATGGACAATAGTTGCTTAACTTAAGATCTTTTATCTTTAAGCATGAGTTAAGCCTTTAGAATTGTTTACCAAGCAAGAAAGCCTTGTCCATTTGGAAGTGGATTTCATCAAGCATGCTATAGCTGATGTTTTCATATTTTTTGGCTTAATTATTTAAGATTCTTAGTATTCAATATAGTGTATAGTGAATGCATATACTAAGATTTGGAATTTTAAGCACGCACCACTTCCCGATCCTATAGTCATCACAACCCTTATACCTAATCCTAAGATCTAAGGAAGCATAAAATAATTAGGTTATATCTATTTGACTCTGGTCTTCCTCAGATCCTAAGGGGTTTGCCTTCATGATTATCCACATCATTTCTTTTTCTAACCCTCGGGCACTTATGGATGAGAAAGTAAATTGGTTGTGCCCTTTTCATTTATAATGTAAGCAAGTTTTGTAAATATGTGAAAGATTATGCTTACAATTCTTATGATTACTTGTTGAGGCATGATAGTGGGAATTGTATGATAATCCTAAATCTTTTTTGAAAAGATTTTCTTTTTAATCTCTAAGGATTTATTATGATTATTCTTTTCATTTATAACTTTGAGTGTAGCTCTAGAATAATCATCCATTTCTTCTTCTAAGCAGATAATTTTTAAGATCTTCTTAATCTTTTTCTTTTCTAATATGGCATAATAATCTTTTATTTTTCCTAATTGTTTTGCCATGCTTTTATTTTCCTTTTTCAAAATGAATTTATGCTTAGATAACTTCGCTAGAAATTTATTAATTTTCAATAAAGTTTTATCTAGCTTTTCATACGAAGGCATGCTTTCATTTATCACTTTAGCACATGATTCATCATAAGATATATCATAGTTGTTATATGAATCATTGCATGCAATTTCAATAGTATTATCACAAGGAATATTAGATGATTCATCATTTGATACAACATAGCATTCAGCATAAGAATCATCACATGCATTATCAACAGAATTATCATGGTATTCAACAGATGATTCAGCATTTGACATATCACAACAATTAATGTAAGAATCATCAATTGAGTTTAAGTTAGAATCATATACTTCTTCTTCTGTTAATGCCATTTCCCTATCACCTACCACTCCCTGACACTCTGAGCATGACACCTTTGGAGTGGTGGTCTCCTTTTCCTAGGTCTCTCCAAACTTATTTTCAAGCTCAGCCCAAATTTCCTGTGCACTACTAGATGCCATAATCTCATGGAGAATATCAGTATCTAAGGCACAGTATAATAAATCCATGGCATGTGAATTTGCATGCATCAAAGTAATATCATTTTCGTTTACAGGCATAAAAATTCCTTTGACAGTCACTTGCCAGGCCCTCCAACTCATAGATTTTATAAATACACTCATTCTAATTTTTCAGGTGGTGTAATCGACACCACAAAATAATGGAGGACTAGTAGGTGACTCTCCCTCTTTGAATGGGGATACACTAATGAGAGTCATCTTGATCTTTTAGCAAAAATGTTTAAGTCAATGCCACGAGGCTCTGATACCAATTGTTAGCTTTGGTGCAATCCCAAGAGGGGGGTGAATTGGAAATTTAAAAATTCTTCCTAAGTTTAGCTAATCTAGCAGGTAGTATTTCACAAACCTAGGGTCTTTCTATGTATTCAAAATCCCAAACAAATATTCAAATAATAAACATAAACATACAGGTGAAGAATGTAAATTGCGAAAAGTAAAATCAACACCAGATATGTTATCGGGGTTCGGAAAATACTCCCTACGTCCCCGCCTTGGCACACTCGCACAAAGATTACCCTATAAACTCACTCAACAGGTGGAGCGACACCATTTAGAACTAGGTCAATTAACGGGGCTGATGTCAACCTATACCTTACCAAGATAGTGCACCTAGCTTTCCTAACCGAGTCTAAGCCAATTCGGGACTATTCAACAGGGCTAGTCTCCCTCTTCAGGCCCACGCCTAGAATACAACAAATATTCAATATAAATTGCATACAAGTAAAGTGCTTCTTATACTAAGCAAATTTGCACCAATATGCTCAACCACTAATCAATGCACACCAAACATGTAAGAACTATAAGCTCGGTGCTCTACGTGTACAATCAACACTTAGTCTAATAATTATTCTCAAGAAAGCACTAGAGTGTTTAAACAGGCTACTCTTTGAAAACCAAGTATACCAAATCTCAATGTCAGATTAGTGTTTCAAAGATCCTAGTAATAATATTCAAACAAACTCAAAAATATTTTCTTCAATGTAGCAAGCACAAGAGTTGTTTGAAAATGAGCTTGTAAAATATTTTTGCACACAAAATATAAGCCTAAGGAATCTTGCAATATCAATGCAAAGACCCTCAAACTACTGAGTTTTTCTCAACACTAGATTTATCAAATTAAATCTGTGGGATAACTCTTGCTTAACTCCCCAAAATCAATAACAATCAATCAAGAAAAATAGTGGGAGTATTAAGCAATCTACAATAAAGCAATAACACTAGATAAACTCTCACAATACTTTGGATGATCAAGGAAATGGATAAATGAGAGTATTTGGCATGGAATAGGCAAAATAAGCTTGTTGTGTTTGAGAGGATTTTTCACTAATGATTTTCTTAATCTCCTGCTAATCCACACAAATGAGGCCTTACATATAGACGTAGGCCAAATTATAACCGTTGGGGACATAGGGGTCATTATTAGAAATTTTTTTAAAACAATTAGGAAAATTAACCCTATTTAATTAAATTTAACCCCGGTAAAAAATGAGCCACTTGAGAGGTTTCGGGTGGCTGAACCTTAGTTCGGTCACCCGAATAGACTAAGCTCAAAAAGTTATTTTTAAATGTTTGGGTGCCCGAGTCTAGGTTTGGTTGGTTGAACCATGGAGATTTTCCTACTGCCTGCGGTTTGGGTGCTCGGTCTAATATTTAGTTAACCAAATTGACAAGTTCAGTTGTCCGAGGCCATTTTGAACGCAAAGGTTCGGGCGCTCAGGTTGGTGAAAAGTACCCTTGACACATGTTCAGTCGATCGAGAAAGATACGTGCAATTTGGTTCGGTCTGTCAAAAACAAGTCAACATGTTGACTTGTCCATGGTTCAGTCGCCTGAGGCATTTTGAATGCCATATGTTTGGTCACCTGACTTTTCCCAATATTTTTAAATTAAGTCCAATTTTACTATAGTTAATTCCCTTGATAACTTGAGTGATGTTGGGGATTATCCTAAGAGTTGTGCAAGGACCTAGGGGTCGATCTAAGGTCATTTTGCTTGCTAAAAAAATCCGGTATCGGTCAACCTGATCCCTAAGGTCAAACTACGGTCTTGAGCTTTAGTTCCTACATGCATGTTATGCATTAATTATTACATAAAGTTCCTATATTACTATTACAGACCCAATATTAAGCTTATAAAATTACAACAATGAATCTTCCGAGTCTTATTTTGCTTCAAGCCACTGTGTGTTGGATGCCATTAATATGATCCAGTTAGTATGATTCTACACACAAACTTGAAAGCCATCAAATACAAAGAGTATTTGTCATTATCAAAACCGGGAATGACCTATAAGGTCAACATATCTAACTAAAACCAAATATAGTTTGAACTATATGAACCATTTTATATACATGATAATTTCTTAAATTATAAAATTATATAAGATTTTTTTTTTTATTTCATTGGGAGGATCATTAATTAGTCCTTGCCTAGACTATGAAAGAAAGCTCATCGTTTTCCTAAACCCTTCACTGTCCTATCTCAGAGTTCAAATATGAGATTTTTAATATTAAACTCTGTTGCGAATGAAGTAGAAGTTTCACAATGGAATTAAATGTAGCAATAAGTGAAGAACGTATATTGAACACATGTACACAATACATCTGTTGGAATTGGTGTGATCCCAAGAGGGGGGTGAATTGGGTTTTAAGAACTTTTTGGCTAATTTAAACATTTTGTCGATTCACTACAAATCATATCTCATTTAATATAATAACGTGTATGAAAAATGATTAAGCTATAAGTGTGAACATACACGTGCAACATATCTCATTTAAATAAAAGTGTGCATGCAAATAATTATAACCATAAATGAACAAGTATACACATGCTGAATTTAAAGGGCGTAAATTAAATGAGATAAGAAGAGGGTGACACGCGATATTTGTTATCGAGATTCATCCAAACCAGCCTATGTCCCCGCCTTGGGCATACCTCCTAAGGATTACACTAAATGTGCTCACTTAAACGAGCGGAGTAAAAGCCATTACAACCTCTCCTTACGGGGTGAGGTAAACCCCAACTCAATTATAAGGTTGAGCCCAACTAGTCTCACTTACAGGGTCAAGACTCCCCAGTTCAATTTTTGGGCTGAACTCAACCGGTCTCACTTATGGGGCTGAGACTCCCCAGTTCAATTAATAGGATAAACCCAACCGATACATTAAAACATTTTTGTATATAAAACGTGCTTCTAAAATACAAGCAGATATGTACACATTAAAGCTTAAATGTATGCATTCTCTAATGATATGCATTATGCTAAGTAGAGTAAGGGTGCTATTGAATAATTTTTCACAAATAAAATGTATATGAAAAATGAGTATTATTGTTCTCCTATAAATATTTTTGCAAATAAAGAATATTTAGAGAATCTAGGCATTTAAGCTCAAGAAAATATTTGTGCAATAAAAGATTTCTTTCAAAAATGTTTATTAAGAAAAATAATCAGAAGAAATGTTAAGGCTACTCTCAAACATGATTTTAAAAAGTGAAGATGCAAATGAGAGTAAGTATATATGAATGTAAAATAAATGCCCAAAATAAATATGCTCTCTTTCAAAATGATTTTGAAATAAATAAGAGGAAAGAGAGTGGAAGAGTTTTAATAACAAATATGCCCTAAAGAAATGATTTTATCAATAAAAATTGGTTTGGGGGAACTTTGATTAACAAAGGTTTAGAGAGAATTTTAGAGTCAATCAAAGTTGCTAATCTAGAGTTATGAGGGGGTATTTATAAATTTTTAAAAAATTATGACCGTTAGGGACACGCTCGGTATTTTGAAAAAGTTTAATTAAAAGATAATGACATTTTAGCGCTTTTAAAAAATCCAACCCGAGAGTTTCAGTCGACTATATATTAAGCTCGGTCGACTGAGAATATTTTGAACTGAAAGTTTGGTAGATTGAAATAGGGCGATTTCCAATCCCTTCGAGGTTCGATCAACTATATCTGAACTTTGGTATGCTATTCTTATGGTTCAGTCGATTCAATAAAAAATGAACTGGAAGTTCGATCGACTGAGTTGTTAAGGGGTAGACACGTGTGAGTTCGGTCGACTGAGGAAGATACATCCAAAAAGGATTCGGTCGACCGAGTGAAGTCAAAAAGTTGACTTCCACCTTGTTTAGTCGATTGAGGCAATTTACACTACCAAAGTTTGGTCGACTGAATTTTTCCACGACCTAAATTTGGGCCAAATAAAGACCTAAGTTAAATCCCTATAAATGTGAGTTATTAGCCTAATTGCTTGAGGGATTTCTATAGTTATTCTATGGCCTTTTTTGAGAGTTAATCCTAAAAATCTAATGTCAACCAACCAAAGGTTGATCAAAGATGAACCCTAAGGTCACTCTACGGTTATGTGGCTCCTTATGGTCAATTTATGGTCCTATTTGAGTAAATAACCATATCATGTAGATGCATGCATTATTACAGATCAAATAATAAAAATAAATACAATTACAATAAGAAATAAATGTCTTCTTCGTCTTTTTGCTCTTCTGACTTCATGGAATGCGCTTAATCATATAGGCTTTAAGTGCTGGAAGCTTCCATCTCCGTTTCCTTATATGTGTGATAAATTAATGGACCTATTCACATGCTAAATACACATATAAGAAACATGTGCTTTGTCAGTATCAAAACAGGGATCAGACTCAAAAAGTCAATAACATCTGAAAGCAAGAATAATAATAACCAAGATTTACATGGTTCGGCAATGCCTACATCCACGGAAGCAATCGACAAAGGCTTTCACTATGTAAATGTCAAAGAAGACAATACAATATAATTCTCAATGATCTTCTTCTCTTAATGCACTCAGACAAGTGTATAAATAAAGTTTCTTTCTGACGTTTGCCCCCAAAACCCAACCAACCTAACGTTCATATTCAAAATTTGAATTCAATATCGCTGCCCAGAATAAATCTGTTGACGGTTTCAAATAGAACAACAATACTGAGAGCTAATATTAACTATGTTTTCTCCTTGTGTATATTAGCCACTTGAAGAAATGAGCCACAAAAACACAAAAATCTCCTCCTTGGCGAATTTCTGCCCCTTAGGATTCGAAAAACATAGCCCGATACTCCACCTTGACCTTAGAACATTAGGTTGGGTCTCTCTCCCTTCTAGCACTTGGATACATGAAGCAAGTCCAAGCAATGCTTCAACTTATCAGTAGTAACCGGTTTTGTCAAGATGTCCGCTGCGTTTTCAAATGTATGAACCTTTTCCAAAACAAGTTCACCTGAAGTAATCAGTTCCCAAACCTTGTGAAACCTTACATCAATATGCTTGGTTTTAGCATGGTACACTTGATTCTTTGCCAAGTAAATGACACTTTAACTATCACAAGATAACAGAACTCCACCTTGCTGTATACCCAACTCCTTGACCAAACCAATAAGCCATAAGGCTTCCTTTGCAGCTTCGACAACTGTCATATATTCAGATTCAGTTATAGACAATGGCACGAAGGATTGTACCATGGACCTTCAATATATAGGCCCTCCCACAAGGGTCAAGACATAACCTATTGTAAACCTTCTGTCATCCATATACCCTACATAATCAACATCAACAAATCCTACAATTGATGGACTATTCTATTGCTTGCCAAACATAATGCCATGACTAGAAGTACCCTATAAGTATTTGAAAATCCATTTGACGGTTTCCCAGTGCTGTCTACCCGGATTAAAAAGAAACTTACTCACCACACTCACTACATATGCTAAGTCTGGTCTAGTACACACAATGGCATACATTAAACTCCCCACGACACTAGCATAGGGGACCTTTGACATGTCCCTGATATCATCATATGTACTTGGGCATTCAATAGTAGATAATTTAAAATGACTCATTAAATGTGTACATAATGGTTTAGCATCAGTCACGTGAAACCTTTCAACACCTTCTCCACATTACCGCCCTGAGATAACCATAACCTCCCTGCAGTTCTGCCTAGTGAATCTCCACCCCTAGTATCTTCTTGGCTGGACCAAGGTCCTTCATGTCAAATGCTTTATGCAACATACCCTTAATTGATTTACCTTAGTTAAATCCTACGCAGTTATTAACATGTCATCAACATACAACAATAAGAAAATTAAAGAACCCTTCTCAAGCTTCTTCGCATACATGCAACAATCATACTCATATCTTCTACAGCCTATCCTGATCATATAGGAATTAAATCTTTTATACCATTGCCTTGGAGATTGTTTCAGCCTGTAAAGAGACTTCTTCAACTTGCAAACTAGATGCTCTTGCTCGAGTTCACTGAATCCCTCCAATTGTATCATAAAAATTTGTTTATCTAAGTCACTATGGAGAAATGCCGTTTTCACATCTATTTGTTCCAAATGTAGATCATAATAAGCTACTAACCCCAATACTACCCTGATGGAAGTGTGTCAGACCACAGGTGAAAAGATTTCATCCTAATCTATCCCCTTTTTCTATAAGTACCTCTTTGCCACTAACTGTACCTTGAATTTTTCTCCTTCCTTTTCTAAAATTGTGTCCTTCTTCCTATATAGCCAATGTAGTGACCCAAAGAATAATAGCTATTTAATAATAATAAGAGGGAGAGAAAATAGAAAAAGAAACAGAAGGAGGCAGTAGACTTCGTCGACGACATTGCATTTTGGAGAATAAAATAAATTCAATAAATTACAAGGACTCGTCGATGAATACAGGGTTTCGTCGACGAGAAAATACCGAGAGAGGTTTCCTGCTACTCTGAATTTCATCGACGAATATAGGGCTTCATCGACGAATTTTATGAAAGACTCATCGACGAATCTGGCAGTATAAAAGGAGGGAAACTGGGATATTTGTCATTTATCACGCCGCTCTCTCTTTCCTCTCTCTCTCTCTCTCTCTCTCTCTCTCTCTCTCTCTCTCTCTACGTTTCCCTCTCCCTTCTCTCTTCGATTCCGGCCCCACCAGTCGCCGGATCGACAATCTGAAGTTACCGCGACACTCCTAGCGGAGTTCTTTGCAAATCTGCCGGAGCGGATCATCTAGAAAACAGAGTTGGATTTCATCCCAAATTCAGGGTAAGGCCTTTTAGCTAGTTTTTGGCTTTCTGGCAGTTATAGGAAATGATCTAGACGAAAAAATACTGATATTTTGTTCTGGCATATGTTGGTTTCAGGGTATTTTGTAGGAGGCCCTGTGGGTGTTAGGCTTGTATTCCCTAGGGGCTTTCCAGTAGTCAGGTAAGGGAAATATGCTATGCTAGGTATTTCTTAAAATACTATACAACTTATTTAATTATGAAAATTATGTATTTATGTATGGTGTGGCTTGTGAATATGAATATGGTACAGGTATATGTTTTACAAATGCTAGTTGCATGATTTTACGAATTTCAGTATTATGATTATGCGAATTTCAGTACCATGATTTTATGGATTTTAGTACCATGATTATACGGATCTCAGTACCATGATTACACGAATATCAGTATTATAATTATGCAGTTTCAGTGTTATGATTATTCCGTTTTCAGTATTACGACATATGAATTACAGTACAGTTATGCAGCATCATGGTTATTACGAATACTTCAAAATCATGGTAAATCAGATAGATATGTATAGCAAAGTATTATATGATATCAGACCCTGTTGGACTTGCAGCTACAGAGTACGGTACCGTTGCTACAAATATTATGTTACTTATTTAGTGCAACCACTTATTCAGATAATACGTGGTAAGGTCGATCACCTAAGCCCTTGAAGAGGTTAGGCTCCCTATCTAGATATGGGTTGAGGTGGGCAGATTGACTGACGGAGTTCAGTGATTTATTCCTGGTTGGCCAGCCAGGGTAAATCCAGCCTACGGGCCACACAACCCTATCATGAGGGGGGCAAGTCATGACACACAGATAGCCACAGGGAACAGTTTTGGTTACTATTACATATGTACGGATTTATAGAAACAGGGACGATATTTATGTACATTAGAAGTACTTTGAATTATAACCTATAATGCTGCTATGTTAAACAACATGGAAAGGGGTGGTGTATTTTATTATTTGTACTGTACTTTTGTATTTAGTTATTCATGTTTATATGAAAACAGATTTCATGATATATAGTAGCTCATTTGCCACACACTAGTAATAGCATATTTCTTCTTACTGAGCGTTGGCTCATCCCAGTGTTGAAACATTTTTCAGGTGATCCAGGTAGGCGAGCAGATCAGGCTCATAGGTAGAGGGGCATCAGTAGTGCCCTGTCAGAGAGTGAGTATCATTTTTGGGAGCATTTTTGTATAGCCCTCACCAGTTGAGGTTATTTTGGGAACGGTGATATATGTATATATTTTGAGAAAACATTTTTAAACTCTGGTATCGTATGTAATGATTTATGGTTATGTTACATGATTTTTGCTTCTTGCTGCTTAGGTTTTGGTTGGGTTTACCCCTAGCATGGTATCAGAGCATGTAGAATATTAGTGTAAAAAAAATAAATAAATAAAATACCCAGTTAATTAAGTAGGTCATTACAGTTTTGTATCAGAGCCTAGGTTTGCTAGGTTTTGTAGACTTTAGAGTGTAGTAGAAGCAATACCAGAGTATAGGAAAAGGGAATTGAGGTTTGTTTTGTGTCTAGGTACAGGATTACCGTGGTGGTTTCTATGTTTTTCTTGGGGTGTTGATTTCAGGAAAACCATAGTAAACTATTGTCAGTTCGTGTGTTTGGATGACAAAACTGGATATTAGGTAAGGTCAGGGAAGGTAGTTAATTTTAAGTTGATACGAGATAGGTCCTTATAGGGGATAAGTTGCTTAATTATGTTTTCTTGTTTTCAGGATGGACCCAAGAAGTAGTGGCACGAATGCTAGGGAGGACAGGCTAGGACCTTCCAACATAGGTGGAGGAGACATATATGCTGTTCTGCGCAGTGTCACTCAGCAGGTAATGGCTGAGATGGCCAGGAGCTCTGGGGAGTGTGGCTGTTCGATTGAGCAGTTTACTCGTATGAAGCCCCCATCCTTTGTTAGAGGAGATGACCCGACTGTAGCTGAGAACTGGGTCCAAGATATCGAGGAGATGTTGGAGGTGCTTCCATGTACGGATGAGCAGAAGGTAGCATTTGCCACTTTTAAACTGATAAAGGAGGTGAAGCGCTGGTGGAGAGCAATGCGTCTGATAGAGGAGCAGAGTCCGATTCCAGTTCCAATGATGTGGGATCGATTCAAGGATATGTTCTTCGAGCAGTATTTCCCTGCTATCGTTTGAAGTGCGAAGGTAGCAAAGTTCCTACATTTAGTACAGGGGCA
The DNA here is from genome assembly GCF_029873635.1 of Malania oleifera. Classification (NCBI taxonomy): domain Eukaryota; kingdom Viridiplantae; phylum Streptophyta; class Magnoliopsida; order Santalales; family Ximeniaceae; genus Malania; species Malania oleifera. Next base: position 68,369,009 of record NC_080421.1, on the reverse strand, counting down.
GATGATTGTATCCAAGTACGTGGCTCGGTTTGTCGAGTTGTCGCGTTTTGCTCCACATCTAGCACCTGATGAAAAGAAGAAGGCGAGGAAGTTTGAAGAAGGGTTGAGGTAAAATCTGTTTGAGCAGGTGATTGATTTCAGGGCTCAGACATTTAAAGAGGTTGTAGACAGAGCTGCGATTATTGAGAGTGGCATTCAGAGGGGTGTAGTAGCTCAGAGTCAGAGGAAGAGGCTTGCACCTCAGGGTTTTTAGGCTGGCTCCAGTAGGGGTCCATGGAGAGGTGGTCGCGATAGGGGCGACCAGAGGCAGATGGCAGGACCTCATGGGAACTAGGGTGCATAGACTTACCCGGTGTGTCAGACATGTGGGAGACATCATTTGGGAGAGTGTCGGGTAGGCAAGGGAGTGTGTTATCATTGCGGGTGACTCGGTCACATGATGCGTGAGTGTCCAGGTCAGTAGGACCAGGTCCCAGCTCCTAGGCCTTATCAAGGAAGACATCAGGCAGCTAGGAGAGGATATCAAGCACCTTGGGGTGGCTAGCAGAGGAATGTAGCCCTAGCGCGGGTATATGCTCTGACGCCAGGAGATGCGGAGGCTGCTACTGATGTGGTGATAGGTACATTTATTGTTCTATCATACCCAGTTATTATTCTTTTGACTCGGGTGCTAGTCATTCTTTCATTTCTACATCTTATGTTAAATTATCTGAGAATGAGACCTAGTCATTAGATAAGCACTGTCGGTAGCTACACCATCAGGGTCAGTGATCAGATGTCAGAGGATACTTAGAGGCTATTTGATAGAGATTCAGGGAAAAGTATTACCAGCAGATCTTATTGTGTTTGATATGTGTGGGTTCTATATAATACTGGGTATGGACTGGTTGGCTGCCAATCACGCGAGCATTGATTGCTTCCAGAAAGAAGTAATTTTTAGACCTCTTGGAGAGCAGGAATTCAGATTCGTTAGTTCACAGGTACGTGCTCCAACATAGCTAGTGTCCGCTTTGTAGGCAGGCAGATTACTCCTAGATGGAAGTCAAGGATTTATAGCATTTGTGAAAGAAGCATTTGAAAATGATTTGAAGATTGATAGCACCCCAGTGGTACAGGAATTTCTAGATGTTTTTTTAGAGGAGCTACCAGGGTTGCCTCTTGTGCGCGAGGTAGATTTTCCTATAGATTTACTAGATGTTTTTTCAGAGGAGCTACCAGGGTTGCCTCTTGTGCGCGAGGTAGATTTTCCTATAGATTTACCTCCAGGGACTGCACCGATCTCTAAGGTCCCATACCGTATGGCTCCAACTGAATTGGGAGAATTAAAGGAGCAGTTGTAGGATTTGTTGAACAAGGGGTTTATACGACCTAGTGTATCACCATGAGGAGCTCCAGTACTGTTCGTAAAGAAGAAGGACGGATTCATGAGGATGTGCATTGATTATAGAGAAATTAACAAAGTTACTATCAAGAATAAATATCTTCTACCCCGTATAAACGATTTATTTGATCACCTCCAAGGTACATGGGTATATTCCAAGATAGACCTCAGATCTGGGTATCATCAGGTGAGAGTAAAAGCGGAGGACGTCGCGAAGACAGCCTTCAAGACCAGGTATGGGCACTATGAATTTCTCGTTATGCCTTTTGGTCTGATGAATGCCTTGGCTGTGTTCATGGACTTGATGAATAGAGTTTTCCACCAGTATCTAGATCAGTTTGTGGTAGTTTTCATTGATGATATACTGGTGTATTCGAAGAGTTTTGAGGATCATGAGGTGCATTTGAGGCAGGTGTTGCAGACTCTCAGGGAGAAGAAGCTTTATGCTAAGTTTAGCAAGTGTGAGTTCTGGCTAAAGAGGGTGGCATTTTTAGGCCATGTGATCTCAGGGGATGGTATTTCAGTGGATCCTAGCAAGATTGATGCAGTGGTAGATTGGGCTAGGCCGAGAAATGTGTAGCAAGTCAGGAGTTTCTTAGGACTAGTAGGTTATTACCATCGTTTTGTTGAGGGGTTTTTAGCATTGTCAGGACCTCTCACGCGATTGACTAGGAAAAATGCCAGATTTGTGTGGGATGAAGAGTGCGAGCAGAGTTTCCAGGAATTAAAGCAGCGGCTCGTCACTACACCAGTTCTTACGATTCCATCGGGAGGCGACGGTTATGTTATCTATAGTGATGCATCCTTGAAAGGGCTCGGTTGTGTGCTTATGCAGCATGGTAGAGTGGTGGCATATGCATCCAGGCAGTTGAAAGAATATGAGAAGAACTACCCTACTCATGATCTAGAGTTGGCAGCGGTGGTACATGCACTGAAGATCTGGAGGCATTATCTTTACGATGAGAGGTGTGAGATATTTTCTGATCATAAGAGCCTCAAATACTTCTTTACACAGAAAGAATTGAATATGTGGCAGAGGAGGTGGTTGGAACTGATCAAGGATTATGACTGCCCCATCAGTTACCACCCAGGTAAAACAAATGTGGTAGCCGATGCGTTGAGCCGTAAGTTAGGAGATATAGCACGGTTAGCAGCAGTAGTTTAACATCCGATTCAGATGGACTTAGAAAGACTCGGTGTGGAGTTAGTGGAGGACGATCCTCAGGCACTTATTGCCAGTTTGGTTGTACAGCCCACATTGTATGAGAAGATTAAAGCTACTTAGAGAGTTAATCCAGAGTTGGTGGAGGTGATAGTCGGAGTACGGGATGGTCAGGGGGAGGAGTTCAGTATCTCCGATGATGGGGTTTTGAGATTTTGCACCAGATTGTGTGTGCCTATAGATGATAGCATTAGGAGGAAAATTCTAGAGGAGGCACACAGGTCTCTATGCATTGTTCATCCTAGCAGTACGAAAATGTATAGAGATCTGCGAGATTATTTCTAGTGGAATGGCATGAAAAGGGAGATAGCAGAGTTTGTACAACAGTGTCTGACGTGCCAGCAGGTTAAGGCTGAGCACCAGAGGCCAGCTGGTTAGTTGCATCCACTTTTCATTCCCGAGTGGAAGTGAGATCGCGTATCCATGGATTTTGTTACTAGGCTGCCACCAGCGTTGCATGGTCAGAATGCCATATGGGTAATAGTTGATAGGTTGACGAAGACAGCGCATTTTCTACCTATAAAGGTCAGTTACCTTATGAACAGGTTAGCAGAGATTTACATATAGGAGATTGTTTGATCCCATGGAGTGCCAGTATCCATAGTCTCGGACCGAGATCCACGTTTTACATCACGATTTTGGAGGAGTTTGCAGGAGGCATTAGGGACCCAGCTAGCATTCAGCATAGCTTTCCACCCTCAGACCGATGGTCAGACTGAGAGAATCATCTAGGTATTGGAAGATATGCTTCATGCTTGTGTTATAGACTTTGGAGGTAGGTGGATTCAATTTTTTCCGCTAGTTGAATTTTCTTATAATAACAGTTATCAGACTAGCATCGGCATGGCGCCTTACGAGGCATTATATGGTAGGAGATGTAGATCTCCTCTTTTCTGGAATAACGTTGGCGAAAGGCAACTTTTGGGTCCAGATATAATCAGCAAGCATGTGATAAAGTCTAACTTATTCGAGATAGAATCAGTGCAGCATAGAGTCGGCAGAAAAGTTATGTAGATACTCGCCGCTGGGAACTAGAATTTGGACTAGACGATCATGTTTTTCTGAGAATAGCTCCTCTGAAAGGAGTTATGAGATTTGGGAAGAAGGGCAAGTTGAGCCCTAGGTTTATTGGCCCTTTTGAGATACTTGAGAAGATTGGGCCAGTAGCTTATCAGCTAGCTTTACCGCCATCTTTATTTCGAGTTCATGATGTATTTCATGTTTATATGTTGAGAAAATATGTCCCAGATCCTTCCCATATCATCAGCCATGCAGAATTAGAAGTCAGTGAGGCTTTAGCATATGAAGAAGTTCCAGTACAGATCCTAGATAGGAAAGAACAAGAATTGTGCAACAAAAGGATACCATTAGTGAAAGTTTTATGGAGAAATCACACTATAGAAGAAGCTTTGTGGGAGCTTGAAAGCGAGATTAGATAGAAATATCCCCACTTGTTTAGTGGATCATAGTATTGATGTATATGCTTAGATAGTAATTTTATTTTATTGAGTCCAGTGTAATTGGAATGTAGAATATAAATTAGGTAGTATTTTGTTTTGGGAGAAATTTTATTTTATGGTTGTAATCTCCCAGAACTACCCATGTAACCACGGTATTCCTCCTCCATAAGTGAGGGCAGGTAATAAAATAAGTAGACCATTTTCTTTACAGAATGATGGAAGTATAGATAGAGATTCAGATAGTAAATTTCTAGGACGAAATTTTATAAGGAGGGGAGAATGTAGTGACCCAAAGAATAATAGCATTTTAATACTAATAAAAGGGAGAGAAAATAGAAACAGAAATAGAAGGAGGCCATAGACTTCATCGACAACATTACATTTTGGAGAATAAAATAAATTCAAGAAATTACAAGGACTCGTTGACGAATACAGGGCTTCGTCAATGAGTGGTTAAGAAATTTCATCGACGAATATAGGGCTTTGTCGATGAGAAAATACCGAGAGAGGTTTCTAGCTGCTCTGAATTTTGTCGACGAATACAGGGCTTTGTCGATGAATTTTATGAAAGACTCGTCGACGAGGTGACGTGTCTCATTGATGAATCTGGCAGTATAAAAGGAGGGAAACCGGGATATTTGTCATTTCTCATGTCACTCTCTCTCTCCTCTCTCTCTCTCTCTACGTTTCCCTCTCCTTTCTCTCTTCGATTTTGGCCCCACCAGTCGCCGGATCGACGATCCGAAGCTACCGCGACACTCCTAGTGGAGTTCTCTGCAAATCTGCCAGAGCAGATTGTCCGGAAAACAGACTTGGATTTCATCCCAAATTCAGGGTAAGACCTTTTAGCTAGTTTTTGGCTTTCTGGTAGTTATAGGAAATGATATAGACGAAAAAATACTGATATTTTGTTCTGGCATATGTTGGTTTCAGGGTATTTTGTAGGAGGCCCTGCAGGTGTTAGGCTTGTATTCCCTAGGGGCTTTCTAGTAGTCAGGTAGGGAAATATGCTATGCTAGTTATATCTTAAAATACTATACAACTTATTTAATTATGAAAATTATGTATTTATGTATGTCGTGGCTTGTGAATATGAATATGGTACATGTATATGTTTTACGAATGCTAGTTTCATGATTTTACGAATTTTAGTATTATGATTATACAAATTTCAGTACCATGATTTTACAGATTTTTGTACCATGATTATACGGATCTCGATACCATGATTACACAAATATCAGTATTATAATTATGCAATTTCAATGTTATGATTATTCCGTTTTCAGTATTACGATATATGAATTACAGTACAGTTATGCAGCATCATGGTTATTACGAATACTTCAAAATCATGGTAAATCAGATAGATATGTATAGAAAAGTATTATATGATATCAGACCCATTTGGACTTGCAGCTACAGAGCATGATACAGTTGCTATAAATATTATGTTACTTATTTAGTGTAACCACCTATTCAGATAATACGTGGTAAGGTTGATCACCTAGGCCCTTAAAGAGGTTAGGCTTCCTCTCCAGATATGGGTTGAGGTGGGCAGATCGACTGACGGAGTTCAATCATTTATCGTTGGTTGGCCAGCCAGGGTAAATCCAGCCTACGGGCCACACAACCCTATCATGAGGGGGGCAAGTCATGACACACAGATAGCCATAGGGAACAGTTTCGGTTACTATTACATATGTACGGATTTACAGAAACAGGGACGATATTTATGTACACTAGAAGTATTTTGAATTATAACCTATGATGCTGCTATGTTAAACAACATGGAAAGGGGTGGTGTATTTTATTATTTGTACTGTACTTTTGTATTTAGTTATTCATGTTTATATGAAAACAGATTTCATGATATATAGTAGCTCATTTGCCACACACTAGTAATAGCATATTTCTTCTTACTGAGCGTTGGCTCATCCCAGTGTTGAAACATTTTTTAGGTGATCCAGGTAGGCGAGCAGATCAAGCTCGCAGGTAAAAGGGCATCAGTAGTGCCCTGTCAGAGAGTGAGTATCATTTTTGGGAGCATTTTTGTATAGCCCTCACCAGTTGAGGTTATTTCGGGAACAGTGATATATATATATATGTTGGGAAAACATTTCTGAACTCTGGTATTGTATGTAATGATTTATGGTTATGTTACATGATTTTTGCTTCTTACTACTTAGTTTTTGGTTGGGTTTATCCCCAGCATGGTATCAGAGCATGTAGAATATTAGTGTAAAAAAAAATAAAAATAAAATACCCAGTTAATTAAGCAGGTCGTTACAGTTCAACCTATTGCCTTCTTCTCATTTGGAAGCTCTACTAACTCCTAAGTTTGATTCTTATTCAGCGACTCCATTTTCTCAATCATAACACCCATCCACCTACTTTTCTCCTGTTCGTGCACTGCCTCTTGAAAAGTAGTTGAATCATTACAACTGGTAATGAAAGCACAAGATACTAACTCTTCAAACTTATACCTTGGTGGTGGTCTGATAGTGCGTCTGGATCTCTGTATAGGAATATTGTTGACTTGTTGGTTTCCTATGCTAGAACTCCCTGCAACTATAGGACCAAGATCATTATCATTGCCCTGGCTTTCTAACTCCACCTGCACAACATGTTTGTCTCTGCTCCAGTTTTTTGGCTCCTATTTCTCTTTATCATCAACTTGAGTGCGCTTCACCATAACTTTCTTATCGAAAACTACATCCCTATTGATCACCACCTTGTTTGCCATTGGATCCCACAGCTTGAACCCCTTCACACCCTTTTGATATCCCAAAAAGATGCAACGTCTAGACTTTGCATCAAGTTTCAATCTCTCTTCACTAGACACGTGTACATAGGTTGGACAACCGAATACCTTCAATCTGGAATAATCCACTGCATTTCCTCTCTATACCTCTTTTACCACTTTCCTCTCTAGTGATGCTCTTGGTGATTGGTTTACTAAGAAACAAGCCATACTAACTGCCTCGGCCCAGAAGTTCTTCGGTAGCCCTGCATTAAGCCTGAGATATCGAGCTCTTTCAGCTAGAGTTTGGTTTATCCTTTCAGCCACACCATTTTGCTGAGGTGTTTGGCGGCGAACATTGAAATGTCTCTTAATGCCTTGTTGCTCACAAAACTCCATGAACCTAGAATCAGTGTACTCGGTCCTATTTTCTGACCCGAGGCATTTAATTCTCCTCCTTGTCTAGTTTTTCACTTCAGCTTTCCACAACTTAAACCTAGAAAATGTATTAGACTTTTGCCGCATGAAGTATGCCCAGAATTTCTGTGAGTAGTCATCAACAAAACTCACAAAGTCAACATGTCCACCTCTTGATGCTACTCTAACCGGCCCCCAAACATCAAAATGTATATAATCAAGAATACCTTTCATCTTTTGAATAGGTGATTTAAATTTTGCCTTAATTTGATTTCCAAGAACACAAAATGTGCAAAAAATTAGCTTACATGTTTTCATACCTTTTAAGAGTTTCCTCTTATGAAGTTCTTTTATGTCATGTTCATCAATATCCCAAGCCGCATATGCCACAAAATGGTTTCATCAAATTCAGTATCTACTACTGCAACTCCACTTACAACAGTAGTTCCCTACAATATATAAATATTTCCTTCTAACTTTTACCCTTTCATCACCGTCGGATTACCTTTCCACACTTTCATAATCCCATATTCAGACTTGTAATTAAATCCATTACAATACAAGGTTCTGAGTGAAATAAGACTCTTCCGTAGGTCCGGTATATGTTTTACATTATTCAAGGTTCTCACAACACCATCAAACATTTTAATTCTAACACTTCCAATTCCATTGATTTTACAAGAGACATCATTGCCTATAAAAACTAAACCTGAATTTACCAATCTGTTGGTACTAAACCACTCCTTATTTGGATTCATATGGTAAAAACATGGTGAGTCTAGGATCTAGGAGTCTGTGAGGTGATCCAACCTCGATGAAACTGAAAGTACATCCCCATCACAGCAAATTGAATTTTCTTCTTGAACTACATTTGTTGATTTTGAAGTTCTTTCATGCTTTTCAACATTTCATTTCTTCCAATCCGGACACTCCAATTTAATGTGCCCCTTTTTACCGCACTTATAACACTAGATATCCTTTTTCTTCTTGGATTGAGTTTGGGATTTTTGACTCGATCCATTTCTAAATTTTCCTTTCCTATGATCATAGTTATCTTTCATCACAAGTCCTTCTCTGTGTGATTTTTTGTTGATCTGATTGGTCACACCTAGTTTTGATCATGACAAATACTCTTGGTACTAATGATTGTACTAAGGTTTGCATTTCACCTTGTGCGCGTACTCGAACTGAAAGACATATCATGATGGCATGCGGTGTTCGTGCCGATGAATGAAGAAGTCAGTGTTGTATTTTTAATTCTTTTTCACTTTGTTCATTCTGGGATGTAATATTTATTATGGACTCTACACCATGCGGCTTGTAATAATTTGCATTATGCATTGTAGGTAGGTATGCTCATAACAGACCCTAGTTGGACGTTAGGTACCTACATTTAATACACAAGTCCCCAAGATCACTCTTCATATCAGGGGAATCAATTCAGGCTAAAAATGAACTTTATAGAAAATATTGAGAGTTTTCGGGCAACTAAATCTATGCCGTGTAAAATGGGTCGGGCGACCGAACAAGTTAAAATATTGACTTTGTGTTTGGGCACCCGAACCTGATTTGAGTATATCTTCCTCGGGCACCTGAACATGTGTCAGAGCACTTTTCAACTACTCATGTGACCAAATGATCTCATTCAAATTGGGCTCGGGCGACCAAATTGGTTGGTTCGATTAACCAGACTTGGAACCGGGCACCCGAATTTATGAACAAATGCTACTGACTTTTGTTTAGTCGACCGACCGTTTCTTCAGGCACTCGAACCATTAAAAATTGAATTTTTGACTGAGTCTGTTTGTGCACCCGAACTTCGTGGGTTAAAATAATTTTTATGATTTTTTAATGGGGTAAACTGGGTTAATTTTCTTAATGGTTTTTGAAACAGATTTAATTATTTCCATTGTGTCCCCAACGGTCAAAAAATCCTCATTTCCTATAAATATCTGTTTATTTGTCATAATTAGCAAGGATTAATATTTTGATTAAGACAAAAATTCTCTTGATTTCCAAAACCCTATTTTAGCCTATACTACTCCAAAACACTCATACACTCCATATTTCTTGATCTTTCAAGTGTTGTGAGTATCTCTAAATTGATTGTGCTTAGTCTTACTAGCTAATACTCTCATTTGGTGTATTGTTTGATTGATTTTATTTGAGAGTATAGCCTTAAGTTCTTCCATCGATTTTTAGTTGATAAATCTTGTGTGGGAAGACTTAGAAGGTTGTGGTTCTTGCATTATCATTCCAAGACACCTAAACCTATATTTTTATGTGCAAAAATCCTTTTCAAAAGCTAGTTTTTCAAATAACTTTATTGTGCTTTGTATATTGAAATATCTTATTGAGATTGTTTGAATCAACTTGCTTAGCATATTTGAAACCCTGATATGATTTTGTATCATTGACGTGTTGTGTTTCAAATCTTGCTTTGATATACACTCTAGATCTGGACTGATAATTTATACTTGATTAAGTGTTTAGCACACATTAGGGCATTGAGCATATTTACATATCATTCATGCTTGCAATATTGATTGAACTCTACTGGTGCACATATTTGCTTATGAAGAAGCATATTTTCGTGTACAAATTTCATACACATTGGTTGTATTCTAGGCGCGGGCCTGAAGAGGGAGACTAGCCCTATTGAATAGTCTCGTATTGGCTTAGACCCGATTAGGAAAGTTAGGTGCGCCATCCTGGTAAAGCGTATTGGTTGAGTTTAGCCCCTTGAATTGGATCTGGTTGTAATTGGTGCCACACTATTCGTTAAGTGAGCAGTAGTGGAATCCTTGTGCTGGTGTAGCCTAGGCAGGGACGTAGGAAAATTTGGCCGAACCTCGATAACATATTGCGTGTATTGTTTATTTCCCGCACCTTACGTTTACTGCACGTGTATGTTTATTTGTTGATTGCATAGACTGACCCTAGGCTATATTGCACTGTTGATAAAACCAGTTAACCTAAGCGATAAATTTTAAATACCCAATTCACCCCACTCTTGGGGTTGCACCAAAGCTAACAATTTTCATCACAAATTTTCAACTTTTGATGAAATCCCAATAAAGCATTTGTCACCTCTTCCAAGTTTAGAGTCTCTTTCCCCAATGAAGGAGTAGAAACTAGGTTCTTATATGTGTGAGTCGCTGGCAAGGAATTCAGTAGCATCAACTCCTTATCATCCTCTTCAAATTTTGCATCAACATGCATTAAATCACTTATGATTTGATTAAATGCGTTGATGTGTTGATTCAAGTTTGAACCATCTACCATCTTAAGCCAATAAAGACGCTACTTAAGAAATAATTTGTTAGTAAGGGATTTGGACATGTACCAGCTTTCAAGCTTTTACCAAATAGTCACAGGAGAATCTTCCTCCATTACATGATAGAGTACTTCATCAGCCAAACACAATCATATTGTAGAAACAACCTTTGCTTCTAATTCTTTCCAACTAGTTTCATCCATACCTTCCGGTTGAACACCATACAAAGCCTTCACCATCCTTTGCTTCACAAGCAAGTATTTCACTCTCCTCTACCACAAACCAAAGTTTCTGGTTCCATCAAATTTGACCAGATCAAATTTTGCAGATGAAGATGCCATAACAACAACGCTTTGATACTAATTGTTGTGAATGAAGTAGAATTTGCATAATGCAATTAAATGCAGCAATAAGTGAAGAAATATATGGAACACACATACATAGTATACCTAAGAGCAAGAATAATAACAACGAAGAGTTACGTGGTTCAGCAATGCCTACATCCACGGGAGCAATCGGCTAAGGTTTTCACTATGTAAATGTTACAGAAGACAATACAAAACAATTCTCAATGATCTTCTTCTCTCAATACACTCAGACAAGTGTATAAATAAAGTTTCCTTCAGAGGTTCTCCCCCAAAACCCAACCAACTCAACATTCATATTCAATATTTGAATTCAGTCTCGTTGCCTATAGTAAATACGTCGACAAATTTCTTGAAACCGTCGATGGTTTTAGATAAAACAAAAATGTTGAGAGCTGATATTTACTATGTCTCCTTGTGTATGTCAGCCACTTGAAGAAATGAGCCACCAAAACACAACAAACTCTAATGATATACTCTATAGCCTTAACTACGAATGACATTGTAAACATTAGAATTTAGGGACTTGTTTGGGTTGCCAGCACTTAGTGACCTTTTTTTATATCAAACAAATGTAGAGTACCAAACAATTAATCCTCTAACTTGTCTCTTTTACTTTTTGAGAATGGAGTTGTCACTTTATTTTATTTTCCAAATGACAAAATAAAGGAAACCTTTTAAAGAGATTAGGTTCGGGAGTACAACTGCGCATAGGGAAGGCAATACTTTAAATTTCCTTTTCTAAGAATTCAAAAAGTTAACACCCTTAAAACACCCATTCCATTGAATGGTTGTCTTGTTTACCTTGTGTGTGTATGTGTACATCCCATTTTGAAAGAATTTACTGAAAATAAATATTAGGAATTTTGAGGAAAAAAAAATGGCTTGCAGAGGCCAATCGACTACCTTTTACATTTTTTCATTTGTTCAATTTATTCGTTTTAGAAATATTCTCACCTTTACCCCTTTTAAGAAGGCTTTCGTAGGACTTATACAGAGGACTTAATCTCATGAAAGCTATACTACTTTAATGCCTAATCAAAACCAAATATGCAAAAGCACATAGAAGGACATACATTCATGCAAACAATGAAACAATACAAAGAAATTTGAATTTTCTTTTGGTATGACTAAATCAAAAAAGCAGATTGCCTACATATTCTTAAAAGAGAAATCAAATTATCTATAGTTCGAAAACTTTTTAAAAAAGAACAACTTTGAAAATAAATTGTTTAAGTGATCTTTTGCAAAATTAGTATTGAAAACACTTGAAACCCTTAGCAAATATTGTAACCCTAATTGAAAAAGCCTTTAATTATATATTAGAAAATGAATTTTGCAATGAATTCTCTATAAAGTAGAGATTGAAAACAAGTTTTGTACATTTGACAACCATTTAGTCACCCTTAAGCCCCTTCATGGGTGATCATCTTGAAAATTATTTTTACTTTCGTAAAAACTTGAAAATATTTTAGATCTTTTGGAAGGAGAATCACAAACCTGACTTAAAATCCCATTGAAAACTCAGCGAACACTCAAAAGTCGCATCATGGGTATATCAGTCCAAGGTTTTGTAGAAAAATTTGAGAAAACCTTTGAATTATTTGAAGGAAACATGAATAATCATGTTTGATTTCATGAAAGCTTGATTTTTTTTATGGGAAAAAAATCACAAAAACCTTGCAAATTCAAAAGGAGACTTGACCGAGTACACTAAGGCAAGTGTAGAAACTAAAAACAAGCCCCAATCTTGGAGAAAAGTATGAAAAACGCAAAATAACTCCTCTCAGGATTTGGTGGTTGAGCATCCACAAAAAAAATTTAAAGGGTCATTTGACCACATGCAGCCTTGACGACTACTTTTCCAAAAACTATGCAAGTTGGTCAACTGCCTGCATGAATCGGTTGATCACCTAAACTAAATTTTTTCCTTTTCATGCCCATTTTGGCACTTTCTCATGCACATTTTAAAGATAAATGAAAACACTATAAAATGACATACATGGCATTATAGAAACATGAAGAAAACAAAAAGGGTCATATGCAAGTCCTAAAATATGCTTCTAGGGGAACAATGCATGTCATACATGAAAAATGAAGTGAAATTACATTGGAGGAAGGGTTAGGCACTAACCTTAGAATGCTCCTTTACTCTGTAAATCAATTAAGGGCCTCTTCTAAAAAATCTCTCCCTAAATCCCCCTTTTGCAACTTTGAAGGAATGAAGTTTTCTTCTCTTTTCCTTTGAGTAAAATCCCTTTTTTAAGCCCATTTCTTCACAAAATTCCTCATCTTACCCTCACTTAGATGTGCCCTAAACTCTTCTCAAGAGAGTCATTTTATAGGCCTCTTTTGGGGCGGAGGAAAAACCCTTTTAGATATTAATTTTAAAAATTCAAATTCAAAAATTTAACCACTAATAACTACCAACTATGAATTGCCATAGTTGGTAGTTGACATGTGGCTTTAAAGAGGTATATGGCTTTAAAGAGGCATGTGACATGCCCAAAAACCTCCAACCAATCGTATTGAAGCAACTCAAAAATTCAAATTTAGGGTAGGCCGATTGACCACCTTAAGGGACCAGTCAAATTGTTGTAGGATAGCACCAATGACTAGTTGAAGGGAACATCTATCAATTGCCCAGAAAGACTAATCAACTGCCTCTAGTAGCTTACTTTCTATTTCTTCTTTTATTTTTTTTCCACCCATCATATAATCAAAATGACTTTTGTTTTAGGAGGCAAAAAATGACTATTAACATACATAAATAATGCTTATTGCAAATTAGGGGTTAAAACCTAGTACCACCATTTATTGGTTCTAATTAAGTATGAATGAATTTAAGGGTTGCGTATTTAAAGGTTTCCTAGCTCAAATCTAAAGATTTTTTATATAAGGGTTTAGACCTCTCTCTCTCTCTCTCTCTCTCTCTCTCTCCCTCTCTCTCTCTCTCTCTCTCTCTCTCTCTCTCTCTCTCTCTCTCTCGCTACCTCTCTCCCTCTATCTCTATCTTTATCTCTCTATCTCTCTATCTATTTATCTATCTATCTGTGTGTGTGTGTGTGTGTGTATGTGTGTGTGCACACGAGTGCATGTGTATTTATATGTATTGTATACATACATACATACACATTCACATATGGATACACACACAAGTCCAATGATAAAACATTTTAAACCACACTAGCAGTGAGTGAGGGGGCATATAAAATGTAAATAAATGTTCCAAAATTTTCATTATTTCCCATTTTTCAATAATTTCCTCTATTTTTATTTTTTGATGAAATGAGAAAAATTGTTAGCAATTGGAAATTTCCTTTGGCAAGCCAAGAAAACTAGAAAACAATCATGACAAATAATAGTTGAAAAGGCAAACTTCATCCAAATAATAGTTTTATTAGCAACTAGTTGCAATACAATGATATAATGTTTATAGTTCATTTCCATACTAGGATATCCACATCATAACATTGAACAAAGGATGATGATGATATGGAAATTTTCTTCTACTTCAATTAGAAACATTTTATGCCTCCTTGAACAAACAAGATGATAAAGTCTAGTTCATTAAGAGAGGAAGCCAAAGAGTATCATTCATGATTAATGAAAAAAGAATCACAATTATTTTGTGGATAACAATGAATCATTCCTTTTCATTGGAGCAAAGGAATTGGAGCCAATCTCCCCTATTCATAATAGCCAAAACTAATCAAAATGGCATGCTTCTAGAAAATTATGAGAATAATTCTCAGAGGGTCCTATAGAATCAGTCCATGAAGTTTCAGAGACCTCATAACTTGGATAATTTTTCCAAAATAATGTAGTGGTGTTTCAAAAATGGAGAAAATTTCTAAATTTAACCATGACCAATCATTCAAAAACATTGCATTAGGGATATGCTTCTTGATCACAAAGACTTTTACTGATGAATAGTCAAAAAAATTTATGGGAATGGATATTGGGTTGAAGTTGAGACTTCAAATGAGATTTCCAAAATAATAGGTGCAACATTGGCTAGAAGTTTCATTGGACATGGCTTTGTTCCCATTTGTTTTGAGATGCAACATTGAGTTGAAGCATTATGGGCCTTTAAGACAAGTGTATGAGTTTTTAATATGAGCGAATCATTATTTCTTCTCTACTATCGTTTAAGAAGCTAAAGTGACAAAGATTCGATGCAAGAAATGATTCTTCAAAGAAGATGAAGCGACCTCAGACTGAGGGCATCCACTTTTAAGCAATCATAAAAATGGTGTCTAGAGAAGTGATGTATGGATTTATGTCTAGAAAAGTGATGTATGGATTTAACTCTTGGAATTGCTAACTCATCTATACAAAATGAAAGCAGTTTTAGATGGGTAGGAGGTTTGCGTAGATATTTTTAAATGGTAGAGGAATCTATGAAAGGGTACATGTAATTTTTTATGGGCAAGGGTATTAAAAAAAATATATTGATTAAGCACCTTTTTCCAATTGAAATCAATGTCCAATGGACTCATAGTGTTACATTTTCTTAAATATTTTTGAATCAACACCATTTTAGATCTTCAATGAAGACAAAACGAAAGAACCAACATAGTAATGTGACTTCAAGTACCACTACAAGTGGTTTGATGTGGGAAAATGAAGAGAAGGAAAGGCTCTGAAATTAATATACATAAAGAATGTAGGGAAACACATAGGAAAAGTGTTGCGGGGTAAAAATGGTGATGATCTGCGACGTTGCTCTCCAACTTTGATGACTTGAAAAAAGTAAAAATAAAGCAGCCTTGGAGGACCCGGGGTGTACTTTAGGGGATCACTCCGATGCCTAAGTAAGGGAATGTTTCGAAGAGGTTAAATGTAAACGTAAGATTAGGTTAAAAGTGAGATACCTTTACTTGTTTGCGTTACCCCTCTTTATAGTGGCGATGTTTGACCTTTAGATTGATCCATCATTATGACGCAGGGGCGTGGATCACTTCGGAGGTTTAAAGCACCAGCACGGATCTCTCCCTTCATTATTAGGTGAGAGCTAATTGCTCCTACTAGAAGTAATAACTTAAAGAATTTTCAGTATCTCGTCGACAAACACAGGGGATTCATCAACGAGGATATAAGAGGAGCTTGTTGACGAGGATAGGTTTCACCGACGAGAAAATACTGAGAGAGGTTTTTGGGGCAGTTTGCAATTCGTCGATGGGGGAGGAAGTTCATTGACAAAATTCCTTAAAGACTCGTCGATGAGATGACGTGTCTCGTCGACGAATCAAGGGCTATAAATAGTGAAAACCTGGATTAAATTACAGAATTTGGCGTAGCAATCACTCACTCTCTCTCTTTCTCTCTCTCTCTAAAATGCCTCTCCCTCCTTCTCTCTTTGATCCTAGTCCCGTTTGTCGTCGGATCAAAAATCTGAGGCCACCATGACGCTCTTGGCAAAGTTCTTTGCAAGTCTGCAGGAGCTGATCGTGGGAGAAGTTGGTTTGGAATTCATCCCAAATCCAAGGAAAGGTATTTTATTCAGATTATGCCTTCCTTGTAGTTATAAAAAAAGTTGTAGGTAAGAAAATACTGATGTTTTTGTTATGGGGGATGTTGTTTTCAGGGTGTTGAGTGGAGAACTGCGGGTGCAAGGCTAGAGTTCAGTGAGGGACCTTTCAGAGATAAGGTAAGGGAAATATGCTATGCTAGGAATTTTTATAATGTTATCATAGATTTTACACATATGTATATACCGACTTATTACCCAGTTTTACAGAATATAAGTTTTAAATGCTTATGTGGTCTGAGTAGATATTTATGTGATGAAGAACTTATATAGTTTTACAATATATAATACTATACTGAATACACAGATATAGACAGTATATTACAGTCTTACTCAGATCAGTATACTATAGTTTTATACAGATTAGTATATCACAAACATTTATCCAGAATAGTAAATTACAGTTTTACTCAGATCAATATGTTATAGTTTTATACAGACCAGTATATCACAGATATTTATCAAGAATAGTACATTACAGTTTTACTTAGATTAGTATATTACAACTTTATTCTAAACAGTATATACAGTATTTATAGTATGCCATGTTTCCTATTATCATAACATATAGAGTATACAGATAGAGTATATAAACAGAGTATACAGATAGATATATAGAGATAGCATCAAGATGCTACAAATACAGCATACATAGATTATAGTATTTACAGTACAAAAGATAGCGTTATAGTAATTTTGGAAACTTGATGAAAACAGTAAAAGACTATATTTGTATATATATAGTATCAGATCCCTAAGGAATGATTACAGACAGATACAAATAAAGAATACAGAGCATGATACCATTGCTATATACAGATAGAGTGCAACCACATATCTCAGATAGTGTGTGGGTATCGTCAAACTGTGCTCGAAGAGGATACAGCTCCCCAGTTCGCTAGGTTGAGGGAGCTAGTTTGACGAGGTAGGAGTCAGTCCTGCGCCTAGGAGAGTATGCAGTTTGGCCGGGCAGAGGTAATGTAGAGTATATTGACTTATCTGGAGGGCCGACCAGATTAAGTCCCACCTACGGGTATAACCCTGTCATGAGGGGTCAAATCACGACATACAGAGTTCCAAGGATAAAGCACAGTAATGTACATGTATACAGTTTTACAGTATATGATGAGTATAATATAATATTAGGCGTATGAAAAGTAGAAAATACAGATGATACAGTTATATTTTAAATTATGAAAATGAAAGACACGCTTTACAGATTTACTATTTTATTACAGTTATGTTGTTATTTAAACAGTATGCAACTTAGTCTCCACACACTAGTAATAGCATATTTCCACTTATTGAGCGTTGACTCACCCCATGACTTTAACATATTTTAGTTGAGCCAGCTGGGCGAGCTGACCAGGCTCACAGATAGAGTTTATTTGATTACCCTGGAATAGAGGGTAAGTTTGTACAGGGTTTTGTGTTTTGGGACAGATATTTTGGAGAGAGATGTATTATATATTATGGTTTGGAAATACAGATCCCTGGTATTGTATGATGTGTATGGATGCATGGATTACATTTCTGCTGCATAGGTATGATTTGATATTCAGATTTATCCCGGTGCCTTCCAAGGCTCGAGTTCCATCGCAGGGGGTATCACAATAGTTAATATATATAATAAAAAATAAGATGTAAATTTTGAGGTCGTCATAATTTGGTATTAGAGCCTAGGTTGCTAGGTGTTGTAGGCTTTAGTGTGCAATGAGAAACAATACCAGAATATAGGAAAATATTTGAGGTTTTGTTTTGTGGTCTAAATACAGGATTTTTGTGGTGGTTTATGTGTTTTTCCTGGGGTGACAATTTCAGGAAAACCATAGTAAACTATCAATGAGTAATGTGTTTGGGTTGCAGGATTGGATTTTGGGGTTAGGATCAGTAGGGATGGTTAATAGAGAATTTGGAGTTTAGTTGAGTAAGTTGGGTCTGTAGGGAAATAGAATTCTGAAACGGTATTCCATGTGTTTGCAGGATGGACCCAGGAGGCAATAACGCTCACGCTATGATGGTGCTGGTCCTTCTGGTACAGTAGGTGGGGATTTAGATTCTGTGCTATGTAGTGTGGCTCAACAAGTCATGACTGAGATTGCATGGACCTGTAGAGAGCAGGAAGGTCCATCTTTGGCTCAGGGATGTACCATAGAGAAATTTATGAAGATGAATCTGCTAGCGTTTTTTGGAGCGACTGACCCTACAGTTGTAGAGAATTGGGTGCAAGAGGTAGAGAAGATTCTGACAGTACTTCATTGCACCAATGAGCAGAGAGTTTTATATGCTACGTATAGGCTGGCGAGGGAGGCTGAGAGATAGTGGTCAGCCACCAGACTATTGGAGGAGCAGAGGGCTATACTAGTGCCAATGACCTGGGCTCGATTCAGGGACGTATTCTTTGATAGATATTACCCTGCCTCAGTTAGAGAGGCTCGAGTATAGGAGTTTCTGAGCCTGCCCCAGGGATCATTGACTGTCCAGCAGTATGCGACAAGATTTATTGAGCTCTCGCATTTCTGCCTATATATTGTCCTTGATGAAGTGAAGAAGGTTAGAATGTTCGAGAGGAACCTGAGGCAAGATACTATGGATCCAGGATTTTGCAGAGTTGGTTGATAGGGGTAATATAGTATAGGAGAGTCTATCTAGAGAGACGGAGACACAAAGTCAGAGGAAGAGGACTGCGCCCTTGAGTTTTCAAGTAAGTCCCGGTTGAGGCCCTTAGAAAGGAGGTAGATCTGGTGGAGGCCAGAGGCAAATGGTAGAGCATGGGGGATTTCAGGGTGGGCAGCTTCCTGCTATTTGTCCTAGATGCAGACGGAGACATCCTGGTGAGTGCCGACTAGGGAAGAATGTTTGTTATCATTGCGGGAGGCCCGACCATATGGCTCGATCGTGTCAGATGCCATCGAATTATGCACTGGCTCCTAGACCATTTTGAGGTGGATATCAGGCACCCCGCAGAGGTCAGCAGAGGAATATTATGCCGGTGAGGGTCTATGCATTGACGTCAGGAGACGTTGAGATGGCTGGAGACGTGGTCACAGGTATCATTATTGTTTTACCATATAAAATTGTTGTTTTGTTTGATACAAGTGCCACTCACTCTTTTATATCGGCAGCATATGTAAAAATGACTGGAGTAGAGACACAGTTGTTAGACGTAGAATTATCTAAGGGTACGCCGATGGTATCTATAATAAGATGCAGGAAAGTGTTTCAAAATTTCCCAGTGAGTGTTCAAGAGAGAGTACTACCCGCGGATCTCGTGGTCCTAGATATGTAGGGGTTTGATGTGATATTAGGCATAGATTGGCTAGCAACTTATCCTGCCAAAATTGATTGTCATCAGAAGGAAGTAATTTTCAAACCCCTAGGCGAGCAAGAGTACAAATTTGTAGGATCATGCGTACATGCCTCGCCACAACTGGTGTCAGCTATTCAGGTAAGGAGGCTACTGTAGGGTGGTTGCCAGGGGTATATCACAAATATAAAAGAATTTCCAAAAGAAGAATTGAGACAAGTTGACATACCAGTAGTGAGGGAATTCCCATATGTATTTCCAGAAGAATTGCCTAGTTTGCTGCTTGACCGTGAGATTGAGTTTACTGTCGATCTATTGTCGAGATCTGCACCAATATCGAAGGCACCATACCGTATGGCCCTAGTAGATTTAAAAGAATTGAAAGAAAAGTTACAGGAATTGCTGGATAAAGGTTTCATCAGGCCCAGTGTGTCACCCTAGGGTGTGCCAGTTCTGTTCATGAAAAAGAAGGATGGGGCTATGAGACTGTGTATCGATTATAGGGAGATAAAACAAACTGACAGTCAAGAATAAATACCCTCTCCCTAGAATCGATGATTTATTTGATCAGATTCAGGGGACTCAGGTTTACTCTAAAGTTGATCTGTGGTCAGGTTACCATCAGGTGAAAGTTAGAGTAGAGGATATTTCGAAGACCGCGTTTCATACTAGGTATGGGCATTACGAATTCTTAGTGATGCTGTTTGAGTTGACTAATGCACCAGCAATATTTATGGATCTAATGAATCGGATGTTCCATCAGTATTTGGACCAGTTTGTGGTTGTGTTTATTGATGATATACTGGTCTACTCGAGGAGTTTTGAGGAGCATGAGCATCATTTGAGGCTGATGTTGTAGATATTAAGGGAAAGGAAATTTTATGCAAAATTGAAGAAGTGTGAGTTTTGGTTAAAACAGGTTACTTTTCGCGGCCATGTGATCTCTGAAGCAGGTGTATCAGTTGATTCAAGTAAAATAGAGGTAGTAGTGAGTTGCGAAAGGCCGGAAAATGTTTAGGAAGTTAGGAGTTTTCTAGGATTAGTAGGTTATCACTGGCACTTTGTGGATGGTTTCTCTAGGCTATCTGGTCCATTAACACGACTTACGAGGAAAAATGTAAAGTTTGATTGGATCGGCGACTGTGAGCAGAGTTTTCAGGAGTTAAAGCAGCGGTTAGTTTCGGCTCCAGTATTAGCTATTCCATTAGGGAAAGATGGGTTTGTAATATATAGTGATGCCTCTTTGAAGGGTTTTGGATGTGTGTTGATGCAGCACGGTAGGTTTATTGCATATGCATCTAGGCAGTTTAAAAAATATGGGAAGAATTATCCTGTCCATGATTTAGAGCTTGCTATGGTGGTGTATGCTCTTAAGATTTGGAGGCATTACCTATATGGTGGAAAGTATGAGATTTTTATGGATCACAAGAGCCTGAAATATTTCTTTACCCAGAAATAGTTGAATATGAGGCAAAGAAAGTGACTAGAGTTTATTAAAGACTATGATTCCATGATTATTTACCACCCAAGAAAAGCGAATGTAGTGGTAGATGCTCTGAGCAGGAAATCAAGGGGACCCATACTGGTAGTTATGGAGATTCAGTACTTAATTCTGATGGATTTGGAAGGGCTCAGTATAGAATTGGTAGAGAAGAGTCCTCAAGCAGTTATTGCCAGTCTAGTGGTTCAGCCTACGCTATACGAGAGGATTAAAGCAGCTCAGGGTGATAATGCGGAGTTGGCAGAGGTGATGGCTAGAGTGCGGGATGGTCAGGAAGAGGAATTCAGCATATCAGATGATGGAGCCCTACGATTTCATGCTAGGCTATGTGTTCCTGCGGATGTCGAGATCAGAAGAACTATACTAGAGGAGGCTGGCATATCCCTATACACTGTACATCCAGGTAGCACTAAAATGTATCGGGATCTGCAGAAGTATTTTTGGTGGAGTGGAATGAAGAGAGAGATAGCTGAATTTGTACAGTAGTGCTTGATGTGTCAGCAGGTTAAAGCTGAGCACTAGAGACAAGCAGGGAAGTTGCAACCATTGTTCATTCCATAATGGAAATGGGATCACGTTTCGATGGATTTCGTTACGGGATTACTGTCAGTGCGTCAAGGGTTGAATGCAATTTGGGTAGTTGTGGATCATTTGACAAAGACCGCACATTTTATCCCTATTAAAGTCGGCTACTCCATGGACAGACTGGCAGAGATATATGTTCAAGAGATAGTTCATGCTCATGGAATACGAGTATCCATAGCCTCAAACCAAGATCCTCGATTTCCTTCATGATTCTGGAAAAGTTTTTAGGAGGTTATGGGTACCCAATTAGCATTTAGCACTACTTTCCATCCCCAGACAGATGGACAGACTGAGGGGACGATCCAGACATTAAAAGATATGCTTTGTGTTTGCGTGCTGGATTTCGGGGGTAGCTGGACTTAGTTTCTACCACTAGTTGAATTTGCTTATAATAACAGCTACCAGTCTAGTATTGGCATGGCTCCATACGAGGCACTGTATGGCAGGTGATGTCATTCTCCTCTCTTCTGGGATGAGGTAGGTGAGAGGTGAGTTTTGTGTCCAAAGATTGTATAGTAGGCTTATGAAAAGGTCTGACTAATTAGAGAAGGAATTAGTACAGCACAGAGTCAGCAGAAAAGCTACGCAGACACTCGTCACCAAGAACTAGAGTTTGATGTGGGAGATTGAGTATTTTTGAAAATAGCCCCTCTGAAAGGAGTTATGAGTTTTGGAAAGAAGGGCAAGTTGAGCCCTAGGTATACTGGCCCTTTTGAGATATTAGAGTGAATAGGGTTAGTTGCCTATAAGCTAGCTTTGCTGCCAGTTTTATCCCGAATACATGATGTGTTTCATGTTGCTATATTGAGGAAATACGTCCTAGACCCGTCCCACATCATCAGCTATGCAGAGATAGAACTCGAGAATTCATTAGCTTATGAAGAAACACCAGTATAGATATTAGACAGGAAGACACAAGAATTACGTACAAAAGAAATTCAGTTAGTGAAAGTTTTGTGGAAAAATCACGCTATATAGGAAGCTTCTTGGGAGCACGAGGAGCAAATCATATAGAGATACTCGTAGTTTTTCCATGAGGTATAGAGATATTCAGGTAAAGTATAATAGTTAGATAAGTTTCTTTTGCAGGTACATGTATGGATTTAGTGAGTAGATAGTTTCAGTTTTATATATGTAATCTCCTAGAACATAAAATGTAACCACGGTATTCCTCTACCATAAGTGAGGGTAGGTAATAAAATAAGTACACCATTTTTTTTCCTTTACAGGATGATGGAGTGTATAGATGGTGTTCAACTCAAATAGTAAATTTTGAGGACAAAATTTTATAAGGAGGGGAGAATGTAATAACCAGAAGAATTTTTAGCATCTCGTCAACGAACACAAGGGATACATCGATGAGGATATAAGATGAGTTCGTCGATGAGGACAGGTTTTGTCGATGAGAAAATACTGAGAGAGGTTTTTGGGGCAGTCTGCAATTCATCAACGAGGGAGGAAGTTCATCGACAAAATTCCTTAAAGACTCGTCAATGAGATGACGTGTCTCGCCGACGAATCCAGGGCTATAAATAGTGAAAACTCGGATTAAATTGCAGAATTTGGTGCAACAATCGCTCACTCTCTCTCTCTCTCTCTCTCTAAAATTCCTCTCCCTCCTTCTCTCTTCGATCTTGGTCCCGTTTCTCGCTGAATCAAAAAATACAAGGCCACCACGATGCTCCTGGCAAAGCTCTCTGCAAGTCTGCAGGGGCTGATCGTGGGAGAAGTTGGTTTGGAATTCATCCCAAATCCAGGGTAAGGTATTTTATTCAGATTATGCCTTCCTTGTAGTTAAAAGAAATGTTGTAGGTAAGAAAATACCGATGTTTTGTTTTGGGGGATGTTGTTTTCAGGGTGTTGAGTGGAGAACCCTATAGGTGTAAGGCTAGAGTTCAGTGAGAGACCTTTCAGAGATAAGGTAAGGGAAATATGCTATGCTAGGAATTTTTATAATGTTATTATAGACTTTACACATATGTATATACCAGCTTATTGCCCAGTTTTATAGAATATGAGTTTTAAATGCTTGTGTGGCCTGAGTAGATATTTATGTGATGAAGAACTTATATAGTTTTACAGTATATAATACTATACTGAATACACAGATATAGACAGTATATTACAGTCTTACTCAAATCAGTATGCTATAGTTTTATACAGATCAGTATATCACAAACATTTATCCAGAATAGTAAATTAGAGTTTTACTCAGATCAGTATGTTATAGTTTTATACAGACCAGTATATCGCAGATATTTATCCAGAATAGTATATTACAGTTTTACTCAGATCAGTATATTACAACTTTATTCAGAACAATATATACAATATTTATAGTATGTCTTGTTTCCTATTACCATAACATATAGAGTATGTAGACAGAATATACAGACATATATATAGATATAGCATCAAGATGCTACAAATACAGCATACATAGATTACAGTATTTAGAGCACAAAAGATAGCATTATGGTAATTTTGGAAATATGATGAAAATAGTAAAAGAGTATATATGTATATATATAGTATCAGATCCCTAAGGAATGATTACAGATAGATATAGATAAAGAATACAGAAAACGGTACCATTGCTATATACAAATAGAGTGCAACCACATATCTCAGATAGTGTGTGGGTACCATCAAACTGTGTTCGGAGAGGATGCAGCTCCCCAGTTCGCTAGGTTGAGGAGGCCAGTTTGATGAGGTAGCAGCCAGTCCCACACCTAGGAGAGTATGTAGTTTTTCCGGGCTGAAGTAGTGTAGAGTATATTGACTTATCTAAAGGCCAACCAGATTAAGTCCCACCTACGGGCCGTATAACCCTGTCATGAGGGGTCAAATCATGACACACAGAGTTTCAGGGATAAAGCACAGTAATGTACATGTACATGGTTTTACAATATATGATGAGTATAATATGATATTAGCAGTATGAAAAGTAGAAAATAGAAATGATACAGTTATATTTTAAATTATGAAAATAAAAGACACGCTTTACAGATTTACTATTTTATTACAGTTCTGTTGTTATTTAAACAGTATGCAACTTAGTTGGCACACACTTGTAGCATATTTTCACTTACTAAGCGTTGACTCACCCCATGACTTTAACATTTTTCAGGTGAGCCAGCTGGGTGAACTGACTAGGCTCGCGGATAGAAAGTTTATTTGATTACCTTGGAATAGAGGGTAAGTTTGTACAGGGTTTTGTGTTTTGGGACAAATATTTTGGAGAGAGATGTATTATAAAGTATGGTTTGGAAATATAGATCCATGGTATTGTATGATGTGTATGGATGCATGGATTATGTTTTCGCTACATAGGTATGATTTGATATTCAAATTTACCCCAATGCCTTCCAAGGCTTGAGTTCCATAGCAAGGGGTATCAGAACAGTTAATATATATATATATATATATATATATATACATTTATATAATACAAAAAATAAAACATATGATGTAAATTTTGAGGTCGTCACACCAGAACACTTGATTTGGGTAATGATTGCTGGGCTCTGACTTCCTTTTATAAGCTAATACATTTAGGGCATATCAATTGTCCCCCCTAGTTTCGAATTTTCAGAACTTGTTCTTAAAATTTCAAATTGGTGTTCTGTCTCTTTTATTTTTTTTGAGTTCAGCTAGTCCAAGCCGGTTGGAATTCTATTTGGCTCCGTCGAGCCGAGTTGCATTGTGCCAAGTCGATTAAATGGGGGGTTCAGTTGGGTTAGTTTTGCCAAGCCGATGTTTGACTGAGTTGGTTTTGCTGAGCTGTTGCTAACATTTTGCCAAGCTACCCTTGTCGGGCTGTTTTTGCTAAGTTGATCTTGCCGAGCCACTGTTGCTGAGCTGTTTTTGCCAAGCTGCTCTTTGCGACATTTCTTGTCGAGTTGTTTCCGGTGAGCTTCTCTTTGGGGCATTTCTTGCTGAGCTTGTCATGCCCCGAACCCGCAGATGGGTCCCGGGTGTGAATATAGTAACCTAGCCTGTGTCTATATCAATTAAAACGTACATGATACAATACAATAAAAGGGTCCGATCCTGTGGGGTATACGGATGCCTTATACACATGCACATACACATCCATACTCATCAAATACATAGTGAAATATGGTCTTTCTATACATGTACAGTACCATACTAGAGTCTATACAAAGCTAGGATTTACATTCCCAAAATTACAAAACATACCCCAAGTGTCTACAAAAACCACCACGAAAACCCGGTTACAAATATTGTACCTAAATAGGCACTAACAGCAGCTAACAACACCCTCACTTCCAACTGCTAGGATGCTAGTTACGGCTACCTGAAGGACTTGAAAACATTTGTACGTACATTCGGGGTTAGACACCTCTCAGTAAGGAAGAATTAGGTTATATCAATGTGTGACATACTAGTGTTATTTTATGTAAAACATAATACCATACAATACGATACAGTTCAAAAACATTTCCATACAGTTCCAGTATTTTCACAAATCCATTATAGTACATACGATACTAAAATATACGGTCAGTGTTGTCACACTAATACGCAACTACTGTATGAAACCCGAAGCTTTATAGAGATTATGTTGTTAATACAATGTAGCTCACACTAATACGTAACTACTCCATGAAACCCAAAGCTTCACAATGATACATTGCCAATACAGTGTAGCTCACACCCCTCGGTGACCAGCCGGGATACGGGTGATATTTCACATCCTTGGACATAGTGTCGGACACTCTTGCCAACGATTTTGACATTGGTACATGGCGCAGCATACGGTAATTAGCCACCACATAGCTGTTTCGGCATACGGTAATTAGCTGCCCCTAGCCGATTTCACAAAACTGGGAATCATTTTGAAACTCATGTTTCTATACTCATGAGCGTACGATAATTAGCTGCCACATAGCTATTTTACAAAATACCTGAAACAATTACATACAACCATACATACCACAC
The DNA here is from genome assembly GCF_029873635.1 of Malania oleifera. Taxonomy (NCBI): domain Eukaryota; kingdom Viridiplantae; phylum Streptophyta; class Magnoliopsida; order Santalales; family Ximeniaceae; genus Malania; species Malania oleifera. Next base: position 68,342,253 of record NC_080421.1, on the reverse strand, counting down.
TTATTTGGTTTATGGAAAATCATATTGTTTTTCAATTCAAGTATACAATTTTATACAAGTATGGATAACGGTCATCTCAATAATACAGTTTAAACAAAACAAACAGTTTTCCAAGCAAAGCAGAGATGATTCCCGAAATCCCCAAATTTTCCTGAAAATTGTAACCCAAAAATCCCGTATTTTACCCAATAGATTTCCCCAAATAAGTAACCAAAACATACATATGATCATAGCCTACAAGCTTACTAATCTCGATTTTAAAAAGTAACTGATATAAACTGAATCCCCTTACTTTAACCCAAATTCCAACTACAAACTCTATGGTCCCCGAAACTACAAACCAAAACTCCAAAACCTACAAACCACAGTACAATACATGCTTACAACTCATACTACTACACATATTTCGAATTAGAAAGGAAAATCGAGCCTTACCTCGATTTTGGCCCGAAACCCGAAACTGCTCAAAACGAGATTTTGATCTGCTAGAAATGTAGAGAATCCTTCCTTGATCCTCGTAGTAACGTTGGATTTACGAATCAGGCGATGAATGGTGAAGAAATCTAGAAAGAGAGAGAGAGAGCTTCGAATACTAGAGAGAGAGAGAGAGAGAGAGATGGGTTTTATTAACCCCAAAGCAACCCCAAAGATCTTTTAAAGGCCTTTGACTTGGGTGGATTTTTCAACAAGATGACGTATTTGTCGACTAGTTCATTGGGTTCCTCGTCGACGAGACGGCGGTTTCGTCAACAAGCCGGATATTTCCAATTTTTTCCGAACCTCTCGGCATTCCCTCATCAACGAGCCTCTGAATTTCATTGACGAGGAGCCACTAGCCTTCGTCGACGAATGATGGTCTGATAGACGAAGTCTGCACAATTACCTTTTTACCCCTCTTTTAATTAATTTAATCCATTTATCATGAATCGGGTTCTTACAACCTCCCCTCCTTACAAAATTTCGTCCTCGAAATTTGTAATCTCTCATTGCAAACACATTTATACTACCAAATACATACACACTCTAAGATGAACCGGCGGCCGTTCTTACGTAGCCCCATCACAATACATACATACACTAAGAAGAACTGGGGGCCATTTATACGCAGCCACATTACAATACATACGTACATACATATTGTAAGAACCCAAACCATGATAAATGGGTTAAATAAATAAGAGAGGGGTAAAATTGGTATTTAAACAGGCTTCGTCGACGAAGGCCATGCATTTCTCATCGACGAAATTCAGGGGCTCGTCAACGAGGAGAAGCCGAGGAGTTTCGGGAAACTGGGAATATTAGGGTTCGTCGACGAATCCTCCGCCTCGTCAACAAGAAGACTATAGAGCCTCATCGATGAAGGCACCATTTTTTTGACGAGTTCGCCCGAGTCAAAGGGCTATAAATAGGAATTTTCATTACTTCCTCACTAAGTACAGTTCAATCTTATCTCTCTCTTTCTCTCACTCTCTCTCTAGAACTCTCCCTACTCTCTCTCTCTAGATTTCTTCGCTGATCGTTGTTGGAACGAAAATCTAAAGTTACCACAAGGATCGTGGAAGGATTCTCTACAACTTCTACAAATCGAAATCTCGTTTCGGAGATTTTCGGGTTTTGGTGAAAAATCAAGGTAAGGCTTGTTTTTTAATTCTGATCCGGTAGTTTTGTAGGAAACAATCTTGTGAGCATATTCTGTATTGTGACTTGTAGGTTTTGGAACTTGGTTCACTGTTTAGGGACCTTGGAGTTCGGGATTTGCTTTCGGGGAAAAGGTAAGGGGGGGAACTGTGTTTATATCAGTTATTTTTGAAATCAGACTCGGTGGAACTGTGGTTCATGTCCTGCGTGTGTTTTGGCTACTCATTTGGGGGGGATCTAACGGGGAAAACTATGAGTTTTTCATTATTACATTTTTGGGAAAAAGGGGGCGACGGGCTGCATCCCTGGTTTTGTTGAAAACTGAGGGTATATGTTGATTTATACTGTGATATTGGGATGGTCATGCCTTGACTTGTTTAAAATGTATTTTTTTAAAAAAACCATAATTTAGATTACCAAATAGGTGTGGTTTGTTTGGTTATATGAGCATGCATGTGTGTGTGATATGTTGAAATGCTTGTAGGAATGCGGTTCCAAAATTGTTTCAGGTACTGAGAGTGTCCGGCTCTATATCCGAGGGCGTGTGTTTTACCGCCTGGCATAGGGGCAAAAGTGTCTAGCTTTATATCTGAGGGCGTGAGCCTATTCTGGCAGATCAGACTGAAGGGTGTGGATCCACTAGTTTAGTGCAGGTACGATGCCATGGTAGTCGGGGACTAGCCATGTGACGGTGGCGCCATGTTCACGGGTTGGCTACGGGCCAGCGCTGTATGTCGCAGGCCGGCTTCAAGTAGAAGGGTGTGATGACACTAGGATTGTTGATCATGTGTATGTGTATGTGTGCATGTATGAACTGCATGAACTAGTACTGGATTGCATTTAACTGCATGTATATTGTATTATGATAACAATCAAATGCCAAACACCGATATGACATGTGTTCTTCCTTACTGAGAGGTGTCTCACCCCCCCTATACGTACATTTTTACAGGTGCTTTGAGTAACCGGAACTAGCATCCTGGTGTTGGGAGCGTAGTGGATGGTGTACTGCATTTGGCGCTTGGGTAAGCACTAGGACTGTATTTTTGATGAGTTGCCATTTTGAGATGTAATTGGGCACCCATTTGTACATTTTTTATAGAGCCATGTTCTGCTCTTGTATAGACTTTGGTATGGTACTGTATATGTTGATAGAGAATGACCTTTTGCTGCTGCATATATGATTGTAATTGGATGTGTTTGGGGTGCCTGGGAACCCCACGGGGTCGGACCCTCATCCCTTGTACTGTATCTTAGGAAGTTTTATTGGATACAGGGACAATTTCGATTACATTCTCACCTCTGGGTCCCATTTTAGGGTTCGGGGCGTGACAACTTGGTATCAGAGCTAACCAGGTTACTAGATCTTGTAGACTTGGTTAGGCTTAGTTGTGAGTACATACCAGAGTATAGGATGTGTATATGGGTAGAGTTGGTTGAGGGTTGTTCGGTTGCTAGACCGGGATTTTTTCGATGGTATTCTGTATTTTTCCTAGAATGATGATTCCAGTAAAATCAGGGTAGATCATTGATGACTTTCGTGTCGGTGTGACAGGACAAACCTAGACCTGGCAGGGAGTAGTTAACACAATTAGTGTAGATCATGGTGTTAACTGTATGTATTGTAGGGATATTGATAGATTCCTATTGTGTTGCAGAATGGAGCCCAAGGATAATGACTTGGGAAGTGGCTCTGAGGAGACTGCGAGTGATGAGTCTCCTTCTGTGCCTCGAGGTTTGATGAGGCAGGTGTTACGAGAGATTGGGCGGAGTGTGAAAATACACGAGCGCTCTCCTACTACTACGGGGTGCACTATTGAGAGGTTCACACACATGCATCCTCCGACATTCTCTGGAGGAATTGACCCAATGACAACAGAGGATTGGATGGAGAAGACTGAGAGGATTTTGGAAGTCCTGCACTGCACAGATAGACAGCGAGTCCTCTATTCTACTTTCTAGCTGTTTGGGGAGGCAGGTCGATGGTGGACTTCGGTGAGTCTACTGGAGAAGAAGAGGGGTGGTCCTGAGGAGATGACGTGGAGCCGTTTCAAGGAGGTGTTCTTTGACAAATACTTCCCTGCTTCAGTATGTGATGCAAAGGCATATGAGTTTTCTGCGCTGATTTAGGGGAGTATGACGGTGCAGGGGTATACAGCTCGGTACATGGAGCTTTCCCGCTTTGCACCATGTATGATCTCGAGTGAGTATGAGAAAACTCAGAGGTTCGAGAAGGGCCTGAGGAAGGATATCTGCTGACTGGTGGGTATGCTTCAGATCAGTGAGTTCTCAGTGTTGGTGGATAAAGCCACAATGATTAAAACTAGTATCTGAGAGGACGAGGTGGATCGGGAATCAAGGAAGAGGACAGTACCTTCTGGTTCTCAGACAGGATCTTGTCAGGGATCGTGGAAGAAGAGGAACAAGGGCTCGGGCTATCGCCAGAATACCGAGCACTAGGATTCTTAGATGAGCTAGACTAGTGTTCGTTGTACTAGATGCCACAGGTGGCACGAGGGTGAATGCCGGTCATTTAGGGGTAGCTACTACAATTGTGGCCAGCTGGGCCACAAGTCTCGTGATTGTCTTGCACCGAGGCGAGATGTGCCCATATTCAGTGGGGATCGGGGGAGCAATCAAATACCTTGGGGAACCGTTCAGACAAATACAGCTCCGGCCAGAGTATATTCTCTTACTCTAGCAGACGCTGAGCATGCAGGTAACGTGGTGACAGGTACCTTACTATTGCTTTCGAATAAAGCTTCTGTTTTGTTTGATTCGGGTGCAACCCATTCCTTTGTGTCTGTGAATTTTGTGGGACGGTATGGGGTTGAGACTCAAGACATGAATGAGGTGTTATCTGTTACTATGCCATATGAAAGTGTATCTTTCTGTTGGAAGATGTTGGTAGACTACCCAGTGGAAATTCATGAGAAGCTGCTACTAGCAAATCTTATTGTATATGACATGTCGGGGTTCGATGTCATTCTGGGGATGGATTGGTTGTTCTCCAGTTATGCTGTGATCGAATGTGTTAGGAAGGTGGTAGTTTTCAGACCTCTTGGGGAGCAGGAGTGCGAATTCGTGGGATCGTGTATGCGTCCAGCGCCACAGATTCTGGCGGCATTATAGGCGAGGAGGCTACTCTTGGACGGATGTTAGGGGTACCTAGTTTGTATGAAGGAACCACCGCGGGATGAGTTGAGACTCAAGGACATTCAGGTAGTCAGCGAATTATCGGATGTATTTCCAGATGATTTACCCAGTTTACCTCCAAATCGTGAGGTGGAATTTACAATTGAGTTGCTGCCCGGTAAGGCACCAATCTCTAAAGCTCCGTACCAGATGGCTCCAGCAGAACTTTGGGAGTTGAAGGAGCAGTTCCAGGAATTACTGGATAGGGGATTCATTTGACCTAGTGTTTCATCCTAGGGAGCTCCAGTATTTTTTGTGAAGAAGAAGGACGAGTCGATGCGGATGTGCATTGATTACCATGAAATTAACAAGGTAACTGTGAAAAATTGCTATCCATAACCGCGTATAGATGATCTCTTTGACCAGTTATAGGGAACGTGGGTTTTTTCGAAGATCGACTTGTGGTTAGGATATCATCAGGTGAGGGTTAGAGCGCAGGATGTAGCGAAGACTGCTTTCCGGACTAGATATGGCCATTATGAGTTCCTAGTCATGCCTTTTAGGTTGATGAATGCTCTGGCAGTGTTCATGGATCTGATGAATAGGGTTTTCCATGAGTACCTAGATCGATTCATAGTGGTATTCATTGACGACATTCTGGTATACTCGAGGAGTATAGAAGAGCATATGGAACATTTGAGGTTAGTGTTACAGATTCTGCAGGAGAAGAAGTTGTTGCTAAGCTGAAGAAGTGTAAACTTTGGTTGAGTTAGATTGTGTTTTTAGGCCATGTGGTTACTGGGGATGGTATATCAGTTGATCCTAACAAGATTGAAGCTATGGTCGACTGAGTAAGGTTGAAGAATGTGCAGGAGGTTCGAAGTTTTTTGGGACTGGCGGGTTACTATCGTCGGTTTATAGAGGGTTTTTCTAAACTATCTAGGCCTCTGGCACGATTGACCAGGAAGGGAGTCCAGTTTGAGTGGACCAGTGATATTGAGCAGTGCTTTCAGGAGTTGAAACACCAGTTGGTTACTGCTTCAGTGTTGACCATTCCTTTGGGGGATGGTGGGTTTGTGATTTATAGTGACACGTCTCTGAAAGGCTTGGGATGTGTGCTCATGTAGCAGGGTAAGGTAGTAGCTTATGCCTCTCAGAAATTGAAAGAGTACGAGAAGAATTACCCTATGCATGATCTGGAATTGGCTGCTGTGGTATATGCATTGAAGATCTGGCGACATTATTTGTATGGGGTGCAGTGTGAGATCTTCACTAACCATAAGAGCCTCAGGTATTTATTCATGCAGATGGAGTTGAACATAAGGCAGAGGTGGTGGCTTAAATTGATTAAAGACTACGATTGCACGATTAGTTATCACCCGAGGAAGGCTAATGTCGTGGCTGATGCATTGAGTCGGAAGTCAGGGCCTACAACTATATCTACGGTTGTAACTTAGTGTCACATTTGACAAGATTTGGAAAGCACAAGTGTAGAGTTGGTGGTTGGTGATCATCAGACTTATTTTGCTAGTTTGGTGGTCCAACCGACCTTATTTGGGCATATAAAAGTCACGCAGGCTAGTGATGCAGAGTTGGCAGAGATTAGGAAAAAGGTACAACAGGGATTGACTATGGAGTTTAACATCTCTGAGGGAGGTGTGTTGAGGTTTAGGACCAGACTGTGTGTTTCGAACGATGATGAGAATGCACATCGTTTTTTGTTTACGGTACATCCTGGTAGTACAAAGATGTATCGGGACTTGTGCGAGACCTTCTGGTGGTCTGGTATAAAGAGGTAGTTTGCTCAGTTTGTGGAGCAGTGTCCGACGTGTCAGTAGGTGAAAGCTGAACATCAGAGGCCGGCAGGGCCGTTGCAGCGTTTGCCTATTCCAATGTGGAAATAAGAGCATATTTCCATGGATTTTATGATCGGATTGCCACCAGGACTTCACGGGCAGAATTCTATATGGGTGATCATGGATAGATTGACGAAATCTGCTCATTTCATATCGATGAAAGTTGGCTATCCTTTGAGTAGGCTAGCAGATTTGTATGTACGGGAGATTGTGAGAATGCACGGAGTACCGATGTCCATTGTGTCAGATCGAGATCCGAGGTTTACTTCTCGATTCTGGACGAGTTTACAGGAGGCATTGGGGATGAAGCTTACTTTCAGTACAGCGTTCCACCCCCAAACTGATGGACAGTCGGAGAGGACGATACAGATATTGGAAGATATGTTGCGAGCTTGTGTGTTAGACTTCGGTGGTAGCTGGATATAGTTTATGCCACTGGTATAGTTCACTTATAACAACAGCTTCCAGTATAGTATCGGGATGACACCGTTCGAGGCTTTGTATGGTCAGAGATGTCGATCTCCTTTGTGTTGGGATGAGGTTGGTGAACGTCAGGTGGTAGGACCTGAACTTGTGCAGCAGGCATTTGAAAAGGTGGGTTTGATCCAGGAGAGGATTAGATCAGCTCAGAGTCGATAGAAGAGCTATGCAGATGTTTTCCATCATGAGTTAGAGTTCGAAGTGGGAGGTAAGGTATTTCTGCGTATCGCTCCGATGAGAGGGGTGATGAGATTTGGGAGGAAGGGCAAGTTGAGCCTGAGGTATATCGGACCATTCGAGGTACTTGAGCGAGTGGGTCCGGTAGCCTACAAGATTGCATTACCTCCTGCACTTTCGAGGGTTCATGATGTGTTTTACGTATCCATGTTGAGGAGGTACATGTTGGATCCTTCACATGTTATTAGTTATGATGAGTTGGAAATTAGGGATACTTTAGCGTATGAGAAGATACCTGCTTAGGTTCTGGACCGTAAAGTTCAGAAGCTTCGTACCAAAGAGATACCATTAGTGAAGGTATTGTGGCAGAATCACAAGGTTGAGGAAGCTTCTTGGGAACTGGAAACGAAAATACATCGGAAGTATCCACTGTTGTTTGAGCACTTGTACATGATCCTACTGTGGGTTGGGATAGGTGGTTAGTCATCGGGAGTGTGTGTGTGTTGTGAACTCCTAAGACAGTTGTATATGTAGCCACTGTATTCCTCTGCCATAAGTGAGGGTATGTATGCGTATGTGTATAATGGGACTGTGCTGTAGTAGTTGCCAGTTGCTTGTTGGTAGTTCGTATATGTGTATTCCTGGTATGACTTTGTGAATGAGAGATGGTAAATTTTGAGAAAGAAATTTTTGTAAGGAGGGGAGATTATAAGAACCCGAACCGTGATAAATAAGTTAAACAAATAAGAGAGGGGTAAAATTGGTATTTGAACAGGCTTCGTTGACGAAGCCTGAGTTCGTCAACAAAGGCCATGCATTTCTTGTCGACGAAATTCAGGGGCTTTTCGAAGAGGAGAAGCCAAGGAGTTTCGGGAAACTAGGAATATCAGGGTTGGTCTACGAATCATTCGCCTCGTTGACGAGAAGACTATACAGCCTCGTCGATGAAGGCACCATTTCGTCGACGAGTTTGCCCGGGTCAAAGGGCTATAAATAGGAATTTTCATTACTTCCTCACTAAGAAACTTCAATCCTATCTCTCTCTCTCTCTCTAGAACTCTCCCTATTCTCTCTCTCTTTAGATTTCTTCGCCGATCGTTGCTGGAATCAAAAATCTGAAGTTACCACGAGGATTATGGAAGGATTCTCTACAACTTCTACAGATCGGAATCTTGTTTCGAAGATTTTCAGGTTTTGGTGAAAAATCGAGGTAAGGCTCGGTTTTCAATTTTGATTTGGTAGTTTTGTAGGAAATAGTATTGTGAGCATATTATGCACTGTGACTTGTAGGTTTGGGAACTTGGTTCGCTATTTAGGGACCTTGGAGTTCAGGATTTGCTTTTAGGGAAAAGGTAAGGGGGGGAATTGTGTTTATATCGGTTATTTTTAAAATCGGACTCGGTGGAACTATGGTTCACGGTCCTTTGTGTGTTTTGGATACTCATTTGGGGGGGATTTAACGGGGAAAATTATGGGTTTTTCATTATTACAATTTTGGGAAAAAAGGGACGATGGGCTGCATCCCTGGTTTTGTTGAAAATCGAGGGTATATGTTGATTTATATTGTGATATTGGGATGACTGTGCCTTAACTTGTTTAAACTTTATTTGTTTGAAAAACCATGATTTAGATTACCAAATGGGTGTGGTTTGTTTGGTTATATGAGCATGCATGTGTATGTGATATGTTGAAATGCTAGTAGGAACGCGGTTTCGAAATTGTTCTAGGTACTGAGAGTGTCCGGCTCTATATCCAAGGGCATGTGTTTTACCGCCTGCCATGTGGGTAAGAGTGTTCGGCTTTATATTCGAGGGCATGAGCCTATTCCGACAGATCAGGCCGAAGGGTGTGGATCCACTAGTTTAGCGCCGGTACGATGCCATAGGAGTCGAGGACTAGCCATGTTCCGGTGGCGCCGTGTTTGAAGGTTGGCTACAGGCCAACGCCATATGTCGCAGGCTGGCTTCGGGCCGAAGGGTGTGACAACACTAGGATTGCTGATCATATCTATGTGTATATGTGTGTGTATGCACTGTGTGAACTAGTACTGGATTGCATTTAACTGCATGTATGTTGTATCATGATAACACTTAAATGCCACACACCGATATAACCTATGTTCTTCTTTACTAAAAGATGTCTCACCCCTGCTGTACATACATTTTTACTAGTCCTTCGAGTAATCGAAACTAGCGTCTTAGTGTAGGGAGCGTAGTGGCTGGTGTACTGCGTTTAGCGCTTGGGTAAGTGCTAGAACTATATTTTTGATGGGTTGCCATTTTGAGATGTATTTGGGCACCCATTTGTACGTTTTTGATAGAGCCATGTTCTGCTCTTGTATAGACTCTGGTATGGTACTGTATATGTTGATATAGAATGACCTTTTTTCGCTACGTATATGATTGTAATTGGACGTGTTTAGGGTGCCTGAGAATCCCACGGGGTCAGACCCTTATCCATTGTACTGTATCTTAGGATGTTTTATCGGATAGGGACAGGTTAGATTACATTCTCACCCCCAGGTCCCATTTCTAGGTTCAAGGCGTGACACATACATTCCCTCAGTTATGGTGGAGGAATACCGTGGTTACATACATACACGGCCTCAGGAGCTTTTAATACGACGGAACTCTCCCAGAGACTAACCACATAATACTAATAGATAACAGAGTATTACTTGCATACATACATACCCATACTGACTTTGATATCAAGACTACTACTCAGAACAACTGCGAATACTTTTGGCATATTTCTACCTCCAGCTCCCAAGAAGCTTCCTTAACCGTGAGATTCTGCCACAATACCTTTACTAATGGTATTTCCTTGGTGCGCAACTTCTGAACTTTTTGGTCCAGAATCTGAACTGGTACTTCCTCATACGCCAAAGCATCCCCAAGTCCCAAAGATTCGTAACTAATAATATGCGATGGATCCGACGCGTACTTGCTCAACATGGATACGTGAAATACATCATGGATCCTTGAGAGCGTAAGGGGAAGTGCAATCCGATAGGCTACTGGACCCACTCGTTCGAGAATATCAAACGGTCCACTATACCTCGAGCTCAACTTGCCATTCTTCCCGAATCTCATCACTCCCTTCATCGGAGCAATTCTAAGGAATACCTTACCCCCCCACCTCGAACTCCAACTCATGGCGGCGAACATATACGTAACTCTTCTGTTGACTTTGAACCGATCTAATCCTCTCCCAGATTATGCCTACCTTCTTAGACGCCTGCTGCGTAAGTTCAGGTCCTAAAACCTAACCTTCACCAACCTCATCCCAATACAAAGGAGATCAAGACCTCCAATCATACAGAGCCTCGAATGGTGCCATCCCGATACTAGCCCGAAAGCTATTGTTATAGGCAAACTCCACCAATGGAAAAAACTGAATCCAACTACCACTGAAGTCTAATACACAAGCCCGTAACATATTCTCCAAGATTTGTATCGTCCTCTTCGACTATCCATCAGTCTGGGTGGAACACCGTACTAAATATAAGCTTCGTCCCTAGTGCTTCCTACAAGCTCTTCCAGAATTGAGAAGTAAACCTCGGATATCGATCTGAAACAATGGACTTTGGTACTCAATGCATTCTTACTATCTCATGCACATACAGGTCCACTAGCCTACTCAAAGGGTAGCTAACTATCATTGGTACAAAGTGAGCAGATTTCGTCAATCTGTCCACGATTACCCAAATAGCATTCTGCCCATGAAGCGCTGGCGGCAATCCGGTAACAAAGTCCATGGAAATGTGCTCCCATTTCCACACCGGAATAGGTAAAAGCTGCAACGGCCCCATCGGCCTTTGATGCTCAGCTTTCACCCGCTGACACGTCAGACACTACTCCAAAAACTAGGCAATCTCCCTCTTCATACCACTCGACCGAAGGACTCGCGCAAATCCCGATACATCTTTGTACTACCCGGATGTACTGTATACAAAGAATGAAGTGCTTCCTCCAGAATCGTCCTTCTGATCTCATCGTCATTTGGAGCACACAACCTGGTCCCAAACCTCAACACACCTCTGTCAGAGATGTTAAAATCCATAGTAAGTACCTGCTATACTTTCTCCACAATCTCAGCTAGCTTCGTGTCATTAGCGCGCGTGGCTTTAATACGCTCAAACAAAGTCGATTGGATCACCAAGCTAGTAATGAAAGCCTGATAATCACCAACCACCAACTCCATGCCAAGGCTTTCCAGATCCCATCTGACATGATGCTGAGCTACAATTGCAGATACTGTTGCATGCTCTGACTTCTGACTCAACGCATCTGCTACCATATTAGCCTTCCCCAGGTGATAACTAATTGTACAATCATTGTCCTTGATAAACTCTAGCCACTGCCTCAGCCTCATATTTAGCTCCTTCTGCGTGAAAAAGTACCTGAGGCTTTTGTGGTCAGTGAAAATCTCACACTGAACACCGTACAGGTAGTGTCACCAGATCTTTAGGGCATAAACAACAGCAGCTAACTCTAGGTCAAGCGTCGGGTAATTCTTCTCATACTCCTTGAGTTTCCAAGAAGCATAAGGTACTACTTTACCCTGTTGCATAAGCACACATCCCAAATCCTTCAGGGACACATCGCTATAGATCACAAAACCCCCATCCCTCGAAGGAATGGTCAATGCTAGAGTAGTAACCAGCTGGTGCTTCAACTCAAGAAAGCAATGCTTGCAATCACTATGTAACACCCCGACCCCGAGGGGCCTGGGATATTAACTTTTTACTACTAATTTACAGCGGAAGTAAATAAACTCAATTTTTATTAAACCAGAGCACTAATATTCCATATTACAATCATTTATTTCAAAAGAAGGAAAATTACACAAACATAAATATCTGAAACCATACTAATATTTCTAATAAATCTTTATTTTTCTAATCCCCCACCCGCATGCTTGCTAAGCCTGATTCCCGACATGTCCTTCAGAGTTATCTGAAATAAAATATGATTGGGATGAGACGACGCTCAGTAAGTAAATAAGATTATTATTAGTGTGTGGCCAAAATGAGTTTTTAAAGAATTTCGTAAAACAATAATGAATACTATAACTTCAAGATTTCTTTTAGAATAAACATAAATTTAACAATTTCTGCATAAAACTTTTGTCATCAATTTCAACAGTAAATTTTTAAATCATATACTATAACTGCTATTAAACTTTTAACTTTAAAACTGTAAAAATATTTAATGATAAACATACATATACTTTTCCTTATACGTTTTCCTTAGATCGTCATATAAGCACCAAAATGATCCTTTTCACGTAAACTTACACTTTTCCTTCAAATTATCAGTAACTTTGTACACGTAATTAAATATGTATAAACATATATTGTAAAAACCACCCTTAGGCCTGTTTGCCGTAAGTCATGTTTACCCCCATGACTGGGTTGTGCGGTCCGAAGACTGGACTTAGCTGGCTGGCCGACCAAACTAAATCAACGTACGTAAACTTTAAGTGAGATTTTCCTTATTAAGTCCTGGACTTAAACCAGGTGTGCACTCAGGAGAAATCCACTAACATAAATAACCACTCTGTAAACAGTGTGGGTGCACTCTGATCCGTATAAACTTTAAGCTGCGGTACCGAGCATCTGTAACTTTGAACTTTCGTTGCCATAAGGGGTTTGAAAATCATCTTATTATCATTTATGCAATTTAAAATAATATCGTGAAAATCTCATCTTTACTCATATTTACATAAAAAATGTAACGTAGAAATAAACTCATGCCACATAATTTTTGTGTTAAAAATATATATAATTTTATTTTTGAATAGAAAGAAATGCTGAAAATTTACCCGAGGGGATTGGAACATTTCTTAACCCAAAAATAGATGCAAGTATATTAAAGATAGAACTGGTATAATTAAATATGCGTGAAAATGAACTCATGAAAATTTTGTGGAACTAATTGACATAATTAAAATTTACGTACAAAATAAACTCGGGTATGAATTTAAAAGAAACTAACATAATCAAAATTTACTTACAAATAAACTCGGGTATAAATTTTGAATAAAAATACTAACATAATCAAATTTACTTACCTTCTTCTTTTACCGTGTGCTACGACACAACAATTATCTTTAAGAAATGAGATCGGAAAAAGTGGGTGATTGAGAATTTATTCAAAAATTCTCTCTCCACCACAAATTCTTTCACTCACTAATCCTTCTCTTCCTTGGAAAATTGTTGTGAAAAATGAAGGTTGAGAGCTCCCTATTTATAGGAAAATTTTGGGGAAGAAATGGAATTTGTAAAAGTGTAGGGAGATGGGTGAAATTATAATTTTAAAAATTAAAGAATGGGCAAAGGATGGGCAAGGTATGGGTTGAGTATGGGATGGGGATGGAGGCCATGTGGGAGTGCTTGCCACCATTCCCATTAAATAAATTCTTAATTAATTACTTACCTAATTAATTAATCAATTAGTTAATTAATTATTTTATTATTTTATTATTTTTTCTTAATCATTATTATCATTGTTATTACTTTTAAACTATTTTTAGTATTTATTTATTTTATTATTTATTTTTGAACAAGAATTTAATTTGAATTTTGAAAACTCATGTGGGCCCCACACGGTCTTGTGGGCCCCACACAACTTCGAGACCCGAATGGATCCTACGTAACTCGAATAATTCTTATACGATTTTATGCATCCTAATTAGCTTCGAGACTCGTGTAAACCTCCATACGGCTTCGGGACTCATGTGGGCCCCACACAGTCTTGTGGGCCCCGCATATGATACTTACATTATTATTATTTTATCATATATTTCTACAAATTATATCAGTTAAAACATTATTTTATGTACTTATTTACGTATATAAACAGTGTCTTGTGGCTCCGGGACTCATGTGGACCCCACATAGTCTTGTGGGCCCCACATATGATACCTATATTATTATTATCTTATTATGTATTTCTACAAATTATGTCTGTCAAAAACACTATTTTATGTATATATACTTATTTACGTGTACAAATAGTGTCTATCCTGTTTATCCTATGAAATTCCATTTTGACCAGGCCGACCTCCAGGGAGCGACTGAGCCGCAATGGTCTCTGAGCACTCGCTAAGACAAGGTCTTTCTTAGGCATCAAATATGGAATCAAGGATCCTACAGAAAAATACTTATATATTGATATTAACTAAATGACCATTTTTATTATTTTATTATTATTGTACTTTAATCATATATATATATATATATATATATATTTTTTTTTTTTGGGTCATCACACACTAGGCCAGTCAAACTTCATCCCCTTCCTGGTCAATCGTGTCAGAGGTCCAGACAATTTAGAGAAACCCTCCACGAATTGATGATAGTAGCCCGCCAGTCCTAGAAAACTCCGAACCTCCTCCACACTCTTCGGTCTCGCCCAGTTGACTACAGCTTCAACCTTGCTAGGATCAACTGAGATACCACCCTTAGACACCACATGGCCTAAGAACGCGACTTGATTCAACCATAACTCACACTTCTTCAGCTTAGCATACAACTTCCTCTCCCGCAGAATCTATAACACCAACCTCAAATGATTTTCATGCTCTTCCGGACTCCTCGAGTATACTAGAATGTTATCAATGAAGACCACCACGAACTAATCCAAGTACTCATGGAAAACCCTGTTCATAAGATCCATGAACACGACTGGCACCTTGGTCAACCTAAATGGCATAACCAAGAACTCATAGTGGCCGTATCTGGTTCGGAAAGCAGTCTTCGCTACACCCTTAGATCTAACCTTTACCTTATGATACCCTGACCATAGGTCAATCTTCGAAAAGACTTGCGTTCCCTACTGCTGGTCAAAAAGATCATCTATACAAGGTAAAGGATAGCGCTTATTCATAGTTACCTTATTAATCTCACGGTAATCAATGCACATACGCATCGACCCGTCCTTTTTCTTCACAAACAATACTAGAGCTCCCTTGGGCGAAATACTCGATCAAATAAAACCCTAGTCTAGTAGTTCTTGCAACTACTCCTTCAACTCTTGAAGTTCTGCTAGAGCCATCCAGTACGGTGCTTTAGAGATCGGTGCCTTACTAGGCAACAACTCTATCGCAAACTCCACCTCACAATCCAGAGGTAAACTAGGTAAATCATCTGGAAACACATCTGTAAATTTGTTGACTACCCAAATATCCTCAAGTCTTAACTCATCCAGTAGTGGTTCCTTCACACAAGCTAGGTATCCCTGACACCCATCCAAGAGTAGTATCCTCGCCTATAATGCTGATAGAACCTATGGCGTCAAACGTACACATGATCCTACGAACTCATACTTTTGCTCCCAGGAGGTCTGAACACTTCTACCTTCCTATGACAATCAATCATTGCAAAACTAGAGAATAGCCAATCCATCCCCAATATGACATCAAAACCATACATATCGTATACTACAAGATTCGTAGATAGCAGTCTCTTTTGAATTACAACTGGGTAGTTTCCTAACATCTTACTACAGATTATTACACTCCCAGTCGGTGTAACCACAGACAACCTCTCATCCATCATATGGGTTTTAGCCCCACATAAATTCACAAAACTAGAAGATATGAATGAATAGGTTGCCCCCGGGTCAAATAAAATGATAGCTGAATTCGAAAGCAAAGACATGGTACCTGTCACCACGTTCCCAGCGTGTTCCGCATCTTCTAGAGTCAGTGAATATACCCTTGCTGAAGCCATGGTTGCCTGGTAGTTCCCTCGAGGCATCTGATTACTCCCACAGTTCTAGCTGTGTGCAAGCGTATCTCTCCTCGGTGCCTGATAGCTACGTGACATGTGGCCCAGTTTGCCACAATTATAGCCGTTACCCCAGAACGGCTGACACTCCCCATCGTGGCTTTTATGGCACTTGGAGCACGGGGCGGAGGATGGATCCCCCTAATAACTTTGTCGCTCGGTAATATTCTGGTAAACTAAATTGTAGTTCTTATTCTTCTTCCACTATCCCTTCCGAGGACCAAAAGATACCGGCCTCTTCCCCTGATCTTGCACCACCTCATCTCCCCGAAGGTTGATCTCAACTATGGTGGCTTTATCCACCAAGACAGAGAACTCACGAATCTGCAGCATCCCCATAAGATGGCAGATGTCTTTCCTCAGACCCCTCTTGAACCTTCGAGCCTTCTCGTACCTATTCGGGACCAAGTATGGCATAAGCCAAGATAACTCGATAAATCTGGCAACATACCTCTGCACCGTCAGATTTCCCTGCGTCAAGCCCGAGAACACATCGGCCTTCGCATCCCAAGTGGAGACCGGGAAGTATCTCTCAAAAAATACCTCCTTGAAGCAACCCCATGTCATACCAGATGGACTAGCGCTCTGCCTCTCAAGAAGACTCACCGCAGTCCACTAATGCCCTGCCTCCCCAGTTAGCTGGAGGGTAGCATACAAGACCTTTTTCCCCTCAGTGCAATGGAGGACTTCCAAAATCCTCTCGGTCTTCTTGACCAAGTCCTCTACCACAATTGGATCGGGTCCTCCCGTAAATGTCGGAGGGTGCATGCATATGAATCTCTCGATGGTACACCCCGCATCAGTAGGAGAGCATTCGTGTCTTCTAACACTCTACCCGATCTCTCAAATTACCTGTCTCGCCGAACCACGAGACACAGAAGGAGACTCATCGCTTGTCATGTCCTTGGAGCCACTCTCCAAGTTATTATCCTTGGGCTCCATTATGAAAACAATAGGAATCAGTTAGAATTCCAACATCGTACACAGTTAACACAATCAAACACCTAATCATGTTAACTACCAATCCCATGGGTCTAGGCCTGTCTTGTCACAAGGACACGAATCCATCAATGGTTTGCCATGATCTTTTTGAAATCGTCATTCCAGGAAGGACATAGAACACCGCCAATGGGTCCTTGTCTAGCAACAACACAATCCTCGACCTATACTACCCATTTCCTACATCCTATACTCTTGTATAAATATAGTAACCTAACCTGTCTCTGTATCAATTAAAACATACATGATACAATACAATAAGAGGGTCCGACCTCGTGGGGTATATGGATGCCCTATACACATACACATACACATCCATACTCATCAAATGCACAGCGAAATACGATCTTTCTATACATCTACAGTACTATACCAGAGTCTATACAAAGCTAGGATTTACATTCCCAAAATTACAAAACATACCCCGGGTGTCTACAAAAACCACCACGACAACTCGGTTACAAATCTCATACCTAAAAAGGCACTAACAGGAGCTAACAACACCCTCACTTCCAACTGCTAGGATGCTAGTTACGGCTACCTAAATGACCTGAAAACATTTGTACGTACATTCAGGGTGAGACACCTCTCAGTAAGGAGGAAAGCAGGTTATATCAGTGTGTGGCATACCAATGTTATTTTATGTAAAACATAACACCATACAATACGATACAGTTCAAAAACATTTCCATACAATTCCAATATTTTCACAAATCCATTCCAGTACATACGATACTCAAACTTAAGGTCAGTGTCATCACACTAATATGCAACTACTCTATGAAACCCGAAGCTTCACGGTGATTACGTTGCCAATACGATGTAGCTCACACTAATATGCAACTACTCCATGAAACCCAAAGCTTCACAGCGATTACATTGCCAATATAGTGTAGCTCACACCCCTCGGTGACTAGTCGGGATATAGGTGATATTTCACACCCTTGGATATAGAACCAAACACTCTCGCCCACGATTTTGACACCGGTACATGGCGCAGTGTACGGTAATTAGCCGCCACATAGCTATTTCGGCGTATGATAATTAGCTGCTCCTAGCCGATTTCGCAAAACCTAGAATCATTTTGAAACTCATGTTTCTATACTCATTAGCGTACAGTAATTAGCCGCCACATAGCTATTTTACAAAATACTTGGAACAATTACATATAATTATACATACTACACTTATTTGGTTTACGACAAATCATATCGTTTTCCAATTCAAGTATACAATTTTATACAAATATGGATAACAGTCATCTCAATAATACAGTTTAAACAAAATAAACAGTTTTCCAAACAAAGCAGAGATGATACCCAAAATCCCCAAAATTTCTCAAAAACTGTAACCCAAAAATCCATATTTTACCCGATAGATTTCCCCAGATAAGTTACCAAAACATACATACGATCATAGCCTACAAGCTTATTGATCCCGATTTCAAAAAGTAACTGATATAAGCTGAATCCCCTTACCTTAACCCAAATTCCAACTATGAACTCTGGTCCCCGAAACTACAAATTGAGACTCCAAAACCTACAAAACACAATACAATACATGCTTACAACTCATACTACTACACATATTTCAAATCAGAAAGGAAAATCGAGCCTTACCTCGATTTTGGCTCGAAACCCGAAACCCAAAACTGCTCGAAACAAGTTTTCGATCCACAAGAAACGTAGAGAATCCTTCCCTGATCCTTGCAGTAACGTTGGATTTATGAATCAGGTGACGAACGATGAAGAAATCTGAGAGGGAGAGAGAGAGGGAGAGAGAGAGAGAGAGAGAGAGAGGGAGAGGGAGAGAGAGAGAGAGGGAGAGAGAGAGAGAGAGAGAGAGATGGGTTTTCTTAATCCCAAAGCAATCCCAAAGATCTTTTAAAGGCCTTTGACTTGGGTGGATTCGTCGATAAGATGACGTATTCATCGATGAGTTCATCAAGTTCCTCATTGATGAGACAGCAATTTCGTCGACGAGCCGGATATTTCTAATTTTTTTGAACCTCTTAACATTCCCTCATCGATGAGCCTTTGAATTTCATTGACGAGGAGCCACTAGCCTTCGTCGACGAATGATGGTCTCGTCAATGAAGTCTACACAATTACCTTTTTACCCCTCTCTTAATTAATTTAATCCATTTATCACGAATCAAGTTCTTACAAAGCTACTCTTAGTGGCATTTCTTACCGAGTTGTTTCTGCTGAGCCGCCCTTCGTGGAATTTCTTGCCGAACTGCTCTTCGTGGCATTTCTTGCCGAACTGCTCTTCATGGCATTTTTTGTCGAGCTGCTCGTTGCGGCATTTCTTGCCGAGCCGCTCTTCACGAAATTTCTTGTTGAGCTACTCTTCGTGTCTTGTCTTGTCAAGCCATTATTGTTGAGTTGAGCCGCTCTTCATGGAATTTCTCACTGAGCTATTTATGTCGAGCTACTCTTCAGGGCATTTCATGCCGAGTTGCTCTTAGGGGCATTTCTTGTCGAGCTTTTCTTTGCGGCATTTCTTGCCGAGCTGTTCTTCGTGGCATTTCTTACCGAGCTGTTTCTGCCAAGATGATCTTCGCGGAACTTCTTGCCGAGCTGCTCTTTGTGGCTTTTCTTGCTGAGCCATTATTGTCGAGCCAAGCTGCACTTCGCAGCATTTCTCGCTGAGCTGTTTATGCCGAGATGCTATTCAGGACATTTCTTACCGAGCTGCTTTTAGGGGCATTTCTTGCTGAGCTGTTCTTCGTGGCATTTTTTGCTGAGCTGCTCTTTATGACATTTCTCACTGAGTTGCTCTTCGTGGCTGTAATGCCCCGACTTGCCACGTGGGGCCCGAAGTGCTACTTAAGTGATGTTTGTGTTCCTGATACCATATTCAATATAAAAGCAACGAAAAATAAGTGATACATTCTCCAAACACATTACCAAAGTTCTAATTACTATTATACATAAATGTCTCCAAATATCCATATTACAACCCATAATATTGTACAAAAATAAAACTCATTCCATACACATTACATACATAAATTTATCAATAGCTTGGCCCCTCTAGCCCTGCTAAACACGATCCCTAGTGTTTCTTGAAAAGATAGTTTGTATATTGGCGTGAGACACTTCTCAATAAGGAAGACTGAGTTAAAATCAGTGTGTGGCAAGCATGAATTTAGTATTTACAGAAAACATTCATCCTACATCTAATTGAAAATAGCTATTTTACATTGTACTCACTTTATACAGTTGAAAATACTTATTTTATTTCCATAGTATAAACAATTCATTAAATAGTAACATCATTTACATAAATCTACATATATGCATAAAAGACACTCCTTGTGACTAACACCATTTACTTTCCCCATGATACGGGTTGTGCGACCCGAAGGATGGACTAAGCCTTGGTGATTAGCCCAAAACAAAGTCAAAATATCCCTTTGCAAGTCGGTCTGCAGGCATCCACAACCAAGCTGTAGGCCCGATGCCTTTACTTCATCCTCACGTAGGCTATCGACTGAGACCACCCTACACTTCTATTCGGAATAGTGTGCATGCACATGGTCTAATAATCTATCACTAGCAATGGTACCGTGTTCACATAACAATTGGTCCCTAGGGTTCCTAAATCATATCATGCAATTTAAGTAATTAAAAATAGTAGTTTAAATCATTTCGTTTCAAACTTTCATTAAATAAAAACCCGGCCCTCGGTCGTCAAATAAACCCCACTCATAGCGGTCAAATAAGAACTGGCCCCCGACTATCATATAAAACCTGGTTCATAGTCATCATATCAAATCCTTGTATTATTCATAAGCAATTCTAGTATGTTTCACCAACAGTTTGAGTATATGTCACAATCATTTCCAAATTTGTTTACACGATAAACCATATAAATTTATTCACCTGCTATACAATTTCAATATTCAAACACAATCTAGGAGACAACCGAGAAAACACTGTATTTTTAGTTCGTGAGATAAATCAAAATTTCCGCCGTTCATATAATTCAAAATACCGTACCATATATCCTAGGTTTGTAAAATCCCTACTAAACAGTTGGTTTTCAAAATAATCTTTGAGCTCATAAATAAATAAATATATAACAGTTTAATGAGTTCATATTTAATAAAAATCTTAACATAACTTAATCCCTTTACCTGTTTACTAAGAAAGTTCCTACGACGCTCCTAAAGCCCACCCTATGGCAATATAGTACGGTAGAGAGAGAAAGAGAGATTTTTGATTTCTTAATCAAGAAGTAAAGTTATAATTCTATTTATAAGTCATTGACCCAGTCACATTCGTCGATGAAATGGAACCTTTGTCGACGAATTGCAGAAGGACATTCTTCAATGAAAGAAATATTTCGTCGACGAACCCTAAGCTCAAAATTCCCCTCAGTATTTCTTTGTCGATGATGCCTGAACTTCGTCTATGAACCACAGAAGGGCATTCGTTGACGAAATTAGGGGATTCATCGACAAATTGCTGCTTGCTCGTAAATATTTTCCCTTTTTCCTTTTCTTTACTTATCTCCTTATTTTCCAGGTTCGGTTTCCTTCAATCTCTCCCCCTTATTAAAATTTCATCCTCAAAATTGCGAACTAATACTGATCATATCCTTATCTCATAATTTATCTCTACCAAAGAGTCGGTAGCCACCCACATAGCGGCCCTGTCCCAAATTTATTAAATACCCTCACTTATGAGGGAGGAATACCATGGTTACACACTATATCTTGGGAGATTACAATATCATAAAAAACTCTCCCACGACCATTCATATACAAAATCATAAACAACTAACAAACTAAATAAACCTACCTTACCTGACCTACAATTAAAACTAACACTTACCTGTGTTGCTTATTGATTTGTCTGGTGTTAGACCTCTCTAAAAACCTATGGATATTTCTGATGTATTTCTGTCTCTAACTCCCTAGAAGCCTCCTCTACTGTGTGATTCTACCACAGCACCTTCACTAACGGTATATCCTTAGTACGCGGTTCCTGTATTTTCCAATCCAAAATCTGAAATGGTACCTCCTCGTACGCCACAACATCCCTGATCCCTAAAGGCTCATAACTTATCACGTGCGAAGAATCTGGAATATACTTCCTTAGCACTGATACGTGGAAAACATTATGAACTCTAGACAATGCTGGGGGTAATGCCACTCGGTAAGCCACTAGACCAATCCTTTCCAGGATCTCAAATGACCTAATGTACCTAGGACTTAACTTGCCTTTCTTCCCAAATCTCATCACCCCTTTCATCGGAGCAATCCTCAAGAATATCATATCACCAATCTCGAAATCTAGCTCTTGTCGATGAGTATCCACATAACTCTTTTGCCGACTCTCTGCTACTTTAATCCTTTCCTTGATCAACTAGACCTTTGCAAAGGTCTGTTGAACTAGTTCCAGTCCCAAAATTTGCCACTCGCCTACCTTATCCCAGTACAACGGAGATTGGCTGCGGCGACCATAGAAAGCCTCATATGGTTCCACCTCGATACTGGCCTGATAACTATTATTATATGCAAACTTAATGAGCAGTAGATAATGAATCCAACTATCCCAAAAATCCAGCACACACGCCCGCAGCATATCCTCCAGAATTTGAATGGTCCTCTTGGACTGCTGTTAGCTTTACCGTGATCCCAAGAGGGGGGGTTAATTGGTATTTTTAAAATTTATCTCCTAGGTATTCCTCCTAATAGCAGTATGTTCACAAGCCTATGGTCAATCTAGTGCAAGTAATATAAATATATCAGAAAGTAAGTAAAGCAGTTTAATTACTCACACAAGCACCAGAAAGCAATAAAGAGAGTGTGACACACAGATATGTTATCGAGGTTTGGCCAACTGCCTACATCCCCACCTTGGCTAACCATCACAAGGATTATTACAATAACTTGCTCACTTAAACGAGTGGAGCGGCACCTATACAAAACAGGTCAATTAGCACAGGGCTGACCTCAACCTTTACACCAATCCTTACTAGGTTGGATTACCACCCCCTCAGGCCATGCCTGGAATTACTCAGATATACAATCAAATGGTGCAATACAAAAGTTCTTTCACGTAAAGCAGATTTGTACCCCTAAATGTGCACAATCACAAACACCACAGATGATTTAAAATGTAAGCTTAGTGTGGTCTAAATAGTTCAACTCTCAAATATATTTTCTATCAGTGTAATACGTACGTGAGAGTGTCAACGACAATTTGTGTATTTCAAGATATTCAATCAAACGTGCTCACACAGAATATCAAGCAAGCCTCAAGAGTATCGATCAACAGAATATCTCAATCACATAAATGTGTATATGCTTGGACTTGCAAAATATATATCATCTTTGTTTTCAACAAAAATATATGAGTGAATAAATATTGCAACAAAGATGTTTCACCTCAAAAACAAATATCTCCTCAAATGGTTTTCAAAATGAAGAGCAATAGATATTTGTAAATGATTTTGAAAATATTTCACAACCAAAAGTAAATACGAGCTTCTCAAGATGTTACAACGAATATGCAATCTCAAAATATCTAGTAAAGTCTTCTTAGGATGAACTTATTAGCAAAGTCCCCTAAGAATCCTTTTGGTTTGGCTCTCAATAAAAATGGATCAATCTCACAACAAAAAGAGAGCAAACCTTCCTATCTAAACACTCAAGAACACTTACAGATGATTTAATGAGTTTTGAATGTAAGCTAGAGTGTATTTGGAAGAGTACGAGCAATGAGAAATATTTTGCTTAAGAGAGAATTTGATTTTCTAATCTGCTTGTAATTTTCCCAAATGAGAGGGTATATATAGACATACCAGAATTTTTGACCGTTGGGGACCTATTAGGGATTGTTAGAAAAGTTTAATGGCGTTTAAAACACTTTAACCCTGTTTAAAAAATATTTAACCGCGGTAAAAATCAGGGCAACCTGAGAGGTCCGGTCGACAAAAAATGTTTCGGTCGACTAGGTCCCATATGGTTCGGTCGACCAGGGGGATTTTGAACTAAAGGCTCGGTCGACCAGGAGAAGGCGATTTTTCAAATTTGCGAGGTTCGATTGACCGGGCCATTTTGAACTGGCTGGTTCGGTCGACCAGACCATTGGGAATTTTCCCAAGGACTCTCAGTCGACTAGGTAGTTGGAGTACAAAAGTGGCTTGGTCGACTAGATGGTCAAAATGTTGACCAGAGAGGGTTTCGGTTGACCAGGGGTTTTAAACTGCATAGGTTTGGTCTACCAGGACCTTGGTCAATAGTTGACCCAAGTCTGGTTCGGTCAACTGGGGCGTTTTGAACTACCTAGTTCAGTTGACGAGGCCAAAATGAACTATGTTGGCCGGTCGATCGAAAGTGCACCAAGTGTGCATTTCGGTCTCGTTTCGAAACATACAAACTCTATTTAAGTTCCTAACAAACATATGTGAAAATGTATGTGTCCTTAGGTCATTTATGTCCAAAATTAAGACACCAAAAAATTCCAGTGTCGGTCGACCGAAGGGTAAACCCTAAGGTCTTTCTATGGTCATTTTTGTTCGTATTTGGTTTGAGCTTACAAAATAAACCATGCATGTGTTGTGTGTGCTTTTTACAAACCAAACATCTTAATTACTATTACAGAAAAATTTCACTACTGAATATTACAATTGAGAACATAAATTTGTCTTCAAGATTTAAGCTTTCACATGCCATCAATGTGTTTGCTAATATAGACTTGCACATGAACTAGATATTTATTAAATACAGGAGTATTTGTCATTATCAAAACTGGACGTGACCTATAAGGTTAACAACTGCCCATCCGTTTACAGGTGAAATACGGTACTGAAGGTGAGTTGAGATTCTAAGGCATCTTGCAAACTCTTCTAAAACTGAGAGGTGAACCGTGGATGTCGATATAAAACAATGGAAACTGGGATGCCATGAAGTCATACAATCCCTTGCACATAAATCTCTGCCAGTTTTTTAATAGAATAACTTACTCTGATCAGAACGAGGTGCACAGTCTTCGTCAGCCAATCCACTATTACCCAGATGACATTTTGTCCATGCACCGCTGAAGGCAACCTTGATAAAAAATCCATCAAGATATGCTCTCACTTCCATTTAGGGATATCAAAGGGTTGAAGTGGTCCTATTGGCCTCTAGGGCTCTGCTTTAACTAGATGACATGTCAGGCACTGTTCAACGAATCTGGTAATCTCCCTCTTTATGTTACTCCACTAGAATGATTCTCACAGATCTTTATACATCTTTGTGCTTCCTAGATGAATAGTGTAGAGAGAGCGGTGAGCTTCCTCTAGAATTATTCTCTTAATCTTTGCATCATCAGGTACACATAGCTTGGTGTGAAATCTAAGAACCCCATCCTCATAAACATTAAAGTCAGTCTGTGGTTCACTCCGTACATTCTCCACAATTTTCACTAACTCTGCGTCTCTCACATGAGTGAATTTAATCTTTTCCTGCAAGGTTGGCTAAAAAATCAAACTAGAAATGAAGGCCTGTGGATCCCTGTCCACTAACTCTATACCCAACCACTCCAGGTCCATCTTGATCTGATGCTAATTTTCGACTCAACGCGTCAGCTACCACACTAGCCTTCCTAAGGTGGTAACTAATGGTATAGTCGTAGTCCTTTATCAACTCAAGCCATCTGCGTTGCTTAAATTCAACTTTTCCTGGGTGAAGAAGTATTTATGACTCTTATGGTTAGTAAAGATCTTGCACCTTTCACTGTATAGGTAGTGCCGCCAGATCTTTAATGCAAAAACCACTGCTACTAGCTTCAAATTATGCGTAGGGTCATTCTTCTCATACTCCTTGAGTTGGAGAGAAGCGTACAGGATAACCTTTCCCTGTTGCATCAACACACACTCTAGTCCTTTCTGAGATGCGTCACTGTAAATCACAAAACCACCATCCCCTGATGGAATGGTCAACACTGGGGCTGTGACTAGTCTTTGCTTCAATTCCTGAAAACTCTACTCGCACTCCCTAGTCCACTCAAACTTACTATTCTTCCTCGTAAACTACGTCAAAGGACCCGACAGCCTGGAGAAACCCTTGACGAACTGACGATAGTACCCTGCCAAACCTAAGAAACTTCTGATCTCATGCACGCTTTTCGGTCTTACCCAATCAACTACCGCCTCTACTTTGCTCGGGTCCATTGAAATTCCTTCCCTAGACACTACATGTCCCAGACATGCCACTTGCTCCAACCAAAACTTGCATTTCTTGAATTTAGCAAATAACCTCTTCTCTCTGAGTACCTGAAGTACTAGTCTCAAATGAGCTTCATGCTCTGTAGGACTTCTTGAATAAATCAGGATGCCATTGATGAACACCACCACGAACTGATCTAAGTACTAGTGGAACACCCCGTTCATCAGATCCGTGAATGCCGCCAGAGCATTTGTCAAATCAAATGACATAACCAAGAATTTGTAAAGGCCATATCTGGTATGGAAATCCATCTTCGGTGCATCTTTTGACTTCACCTTCAACTTATGATACCCTGGATCATAGATCGATCTTAGAGAAAACCTGTGTGCCCTTTAGCTGGTCAAACAGATCGTTTATATGGGGTAACGAGTACTTGTTCTTCACTATCACCTTATTAGTTTCACTATAGTCGATGCACATCCTCATTGACCATCCTTCTTCTTTACAAATAACACCGATGCTCCCTAGGGTGATATGCTCGGCCTGATAACACCCTTATCCAAAAGTTCCTGTAACTTCTCCTTTAACTCCTTTAGTTCATCTAGAGCCATTCCGTATGGAGCCTTAGAAATTGGTGTTGTCCCTGGATTCAACTTGATGGCAAACTCCACCTCGCGATCTAGAGGAAATCTTGGTAAATCTTCTAGAAAAATATCTAAAAACTCCTTTATCACTGGGATATCTTCCAACTTAAGTTCCTCCTTCGGTGCTTCTTTCCCAAATGCAAGATACCGCTGACAACCATCTCAAAGCAACCTCTTTGCTTGAATCAGTGAAAGGATCTGTGGTGTAGAGCGCACAAACGACCCAAAAAATTTGAACTCTTGCTCCCCTAGAGGTCTGAACACTACCTCCTTCCTATGGTAGTTAATGATCACATAACTAGATGCTAGCCAATCCATCCCAAAAATAATATTGAACCCATGCATGTCAAAAACAATTAGACTAGCAGGCAGCCTTCTTCCCTAAATCTCCACTAGGTGATCCCTGATCACCTTATTACACATTACTACTGACCCTGTCGGTGTGACAACTGCTAACTAGGCATCTAACGACTGTGTTTCTTCCCCATACAATTTAATAAATCATCGAGACACAAAAGAGTGCATCACACTTGAATCAAAGAACACAACAACTTTATTTGAAAGCAAAAAAATGTTGCCTGCAATCACATCTCTAGCATGCTCGACATCATCTGGAGTCATAGAATACACCCATGCTTGGGTCATGTCTCTGTGGTGACCACTTCAGGGTGCCTGGTTACCTCCTCGATACTGAGGTTATGGAGGTGCATAGTTCAATGTCGGGCGGCAGTCCCGTGCTAGATGTCCTGCTCCACTACATCGGTAGTAGACAACTGGTCTTCCCCTGCACTCGCCCTAACGCCTTTGATGGCATTTGGAATAGATAGGACGTTGCAAAACCCCCTGACGGCCTTGGTACCCCATCTTCTGTCACTGGCCCGAG
The DNA here is from genome assembly GCF_029873635.1 of Malania oleifera. Taxonomy (NCBI): domain Eukaryota; kingdom Viridiplantae; phylum Streptophyta; class Magnoliopsida; order Santalales; family Ximeniaceae; genus Malania; species Malania oleifera. The sequence goes on along the minus strand of NC_080421.1, from coordinate 68,314,475 downwards.
AAATTACCAAACTGCTTCCATGAGCCCCATCTAGTGCTGGTCTAAAACCCTTGAGGCAAGGGCCTCTTCTTCTGGTTTGTTGCTCTCTCCCCCTCCTGAATACTGGTCTCAACTGCCATGGCCCTGTCCACTAGCTCAAATAAAAATTAAGTCAACAACGCCACCACCTGAGCGCATATTCCCTACCTCATACCTCTCTCAAACATCCGAACCTTCTTCGGCTTATCCGAGACCATATACGGAGCAAAATAGGATAACTCCACAAACCTAGCCATATACTGCTACACAGTTATGGGCCCTTGGGTCAAATGCAAGAATTCCTTTGCCTTTGCCTCTTGGGTGGCAAAGGGGAAGTATCTGTCGAAGAAAACCTCCTTGAAACGACTCCAAGTAATACATGCATGTCATGGGCGCTGTTCCTCCACTAGATTTGCCAATCTCTACCACCTCTTTGCTTCCCCCACCAATTTAAAAGTGGAAAACCGCACCTTCTGCTCCTCTGTGCACAATAGTACACCCAACAGCTCCTCCATCCCCTGAACCCAATCTTTAGCTGCAATCGGGTCACTCCTCCTGAAAATGCCAACAAATTTTCTCTGGTAAATTTCTGGAACGTGCAACCTCTATCAGCTGATAGCTGACTCTACTCTCGAGAATCCCTCCGATTTTCCTTTCTAGCCTACTGTGCTGTACTTCGTAGCACTGCCAAGGCATCAACATCTTCCTCATTGGAGGTATCCACATGATTATCCCCTCAGCCATAACATCCTTTCACCTGGGATCCATCAGAAATAGACTTAGAAACTCCTCATTTATCATAATTGAAGCAAGTATGAAATGAAGAAACTACTAATACGTATAAATTCTTAGTTTAAAGATTCATTCCCTTAGTTCTATCACAAAACCAACAAGGCATTAGTCTCCAACATAACACTGACTCCACACGCGTACTTGACCACCCTAACGTCCACCCTTAAATTTTCGAGCTCCAGTCTCTCAACCTAGAAACAAAACCATCGATGGATATACCATGGTTTTCCTAAAATCGTCATTTCAGGAAAAACACAGAAAACCATCAACGGAACTCTGCCTCTAAGCTTCTAGACCAAAACCCAAGTTAATCTACGCACTCTCATCCTTATCCTATCTTAACCTATACTCTGGTAATTATCAACCATCAAAATCTACAAAACCTAGCAACCCTTGGCTCTGATACCAACTATAATGCCCCGACCCGCCACATGGGGTATGGGGTGCTACTTAAGTGATGTCTGTATTCCTAATACCATATTCAATATAAATGCAGAGGAAATAAGTGATGCATTCTCTAAAATCCAGATACATTACCAGAGTTCTAATTACTATTATACATAAATGTCTCAAAATATCCATCTTACAACCCATAATACAGTACAAAAATAAAACTCATTCCATACACACTACATAAATAGACTTTACGACTAGCTCGACCCCTCTAGCCCTGCTAAACACGATCCTTGGTGTTTCTTGAAAATATAGTTTATATATTCGGGTGAGACACTTCTTTGTAAGGAAGACTAAGTTAAAATCAGTGTGTGACCAACATGAATTTAATATTTATAAAATACGTCTATCCTTCATTTAACCGAAAATAGCTATTTTACATTGTACTCACTTTATATAGTTGAAAATAGTCGTTTCGTTTCCATAGTATAAACAATTCATTAAATAGTAACATCATTTACATAAATCTACAGATATGTATAAAAGACACTCCCTGTGACTAACACCATTTACTTCCCCCATGGTACGGGTTGTGCAGCCCAAAGATTGGACTAAGCCTAGGTGATTAGCCTAAAGCAAAGTCAAAATATCCTTCTACAAGTTCTTCTACAGGCATCCACAGCCAAGCTGTAGGCCCGATGCCCTTACTTTATCCTCACACAAGCTATCAGCTGAGACCACCCAACACTTCTATCCAGAATAGTGTGGGTGAACATAGTCTAATTATCTATTATTGGTGATGGTACCGTGCTCACATAACAATTGGTCCCCAGGGTCCCTAAAGCATACCATGTAATTTAAGTAATTAAAAACTGTAGTTTAAATCATTTCGTTTCAAACTACCGTTAAATAAAAACCTTGCCCCCGGTCATCAAATAAACCTAGCTCATAGCTGTCAAATAAAACCTGACCCCTAGCCATTATATAAAACCCGACTCACAGCTATCATATCAAATCCCTGTATTATTCACAAGCATTTCTAGTATGTTTCACCAACAGTTCCAATATATTTCACAATCATTCCCAAATTCGGTTACATGATAAACCATATAAATTTATTCACTTGCCACACAATTTCAAAATTCAAACACGATCTAGGAAAAACCCAAGAAAACACTGTATTTTTAGTTTATGAGATAAATCAGATTTTCCACCATTCATATTATTCAAAATACTGTACCGTATATCCTAGGTTTGTAAAATTCATGTTGAATAGTTGGTTTTCAAAATAATATTTAAACTCATAAATAAATAAATATATAATAGTTTAATCAATTCATATTTAATAAAAATTTTGACTTAACTTAATCCCCTTATCTATTAATTGAGAGAGTTCCTACGATGCTCCTAAAGCCCACTTTATGGCGATATGGAGCCCAAAACACTGAAAACACATTTCTCCAGTTCGAACCACTATCGTAACGACTTGCTTAATTAACCTGAACCCATGGGTACTAGGGATACATAAGATATATGGTACGGAAGCCTAAATAGCAGGAAACATAACATCATATACATACCATAACACAAAATTAGCACAATACTAGAGTTACTATCTCCACTATAATTATATATACAACCCAAAAGAAGTCCTAAGATCATTTCCCACAAAAATCATCCAACCCTACCGAAATACAAACCCTTCAAAAAGGGCAAACCAGTTGTATCTATCTCAGTGGAGCTTTATTCGCTCTTCTATGAGGGGCTCTTGAAATATTCATATAATTTGGGGTGAGACACCTCTCAGTAAGGGAAATAAACTAATTCCAATATATAGCAACATGAGTTTTTCTGTGTTATACATAAATTATACATTAACGTATTTAGTAATCTGTTAGTATCATATCTGGGAAAACATATATCATTATAGCATGGCAGAACATACTGCATTTTCATAAACATAATCATCTCATATAATAATAATACAAAAACAACCGTGGTAGGTTAGCTGGCTGGTGTCATGTATTACCCCCACATGACTAGGTTGTGTGGCCTGAAGGCGAGACCTAAAAATGGTTGGCCGACCATTGCCAAGTTAGAAGTATAGTCTATAAGTACGATAAGTCTGCCAGACTTGGTCCGTACACCAAAAGCTTCAACACTTCTTATAAACACATCGACTATCCATCCTCAAGCTACCCCATACGGCAGCGTTAATACAAAATCGTGATGATCATGATCACATAGCATTGGTACAGTGCAAGTGCTAGCCTAGACCAAGCCAACCACATTCTGATAACATATAACATATAATCAAACTGTGATACATGGATATTTCATACTAATAATTGTCAATTCAATATCATCATATCACATTTCATATATATAATGTGAAAAACATCGGCCCATATGCCGGTATTTCATATTTTACCATAGCTCAGCTCGTACGTCGGCAAACATATCCATAGCTCGGCTCATACGCCGAAAAATCATATCTATAGCTCAGCCCATACGCTAGCAAATCATATTCATAGTTCCGCCCATACACGAGCAAATCATATAATTATCATGTTCCCAAAAAACGGTAATTCATAACATATTCCACTTATGCCACACGAAATTAGGTTTTTTGTATATTTAAACATATTAACATTTACAGCAGTATTTCCCAAACATGACACATATATAAATATATATTTATTTTCTTGAAATCAGATGCTGTAAAAGTATACATATATATATATATATATATATATATATATATCATAAAATGACTAGCTTAGTTTATCCCCTTACCTAATTCTTGGAAAAAAAAAAAAACCCTAAAAATTTGAACTCAACACCCACTGGGTTTCCCAGTTAACACCCTGAAAATAGCATCTTCTAGAACTAAACTTCAGTATTTCATTGTATATAACATTTCTTACAACTATAGTAAAGCCAAATATTGAATAAATGGCCTTACCTTGAATTTAGGATGAATTCCAAACTCGTCCCACCAACGATCCACTTCAGCAGATATGCAAAGAACTTCTCCAGGAGTGTCGTGGTGGCTTTGGATTATTGATCCAGTGACAAATAAACCCAGAAATTAAGAGAGAAGGGTAGAGGGACGAAGGGAGGCAATAGAGAGGATTTGGAAGTTGAATTTCAGCTTAAAAATGAGGTTTCGACTATTTATACACTGACTTTTTTCGACGAGCCATGTCAACTCATCGACGAGGTTTAGAAGGCAGTTAGTCGATGAACTCTCCCCTTGTCGATGAAATTCAGAATTGCCCGAAACATCCTCTCAGTAATTTTTCGTTGATGAAACTCTCCCTCATCGACAAACCATTTTTGTGCACTTGTCACGAATCCCCTACTTTCATTGATGAGGCTCTATTTAAATATAAAATTCAATTCCTTTTTCCCCCTTCTTTCATTATTTAATTACTATAATTTTCTCGTGTCACTACATTTTCCCCTCCTTATAAAATTTCATCCTCAAAATTTACTATATCTCTTAAAACAAAACGGTCTACTTATTTTATTACTTACCCTCACTTATGGCGGAGGAATGCTGTGGTTTCATTCCGAGTTTTGGTAGATTACATACAAAAAATAAAATTTCCCCCAAAACTAAAATGCTATGTACTAATTAAACTATTACATGTACCTTCAAAAGAAATACTACCTAACTACTTACATTTTACCCGGTTAAACTTCTTGGAATAATTGTAGATACTTCTATTTCATCTACTCCTCGAATTCCCAAGAAGCCTCTTCAACCGCCTGATTTCTCCACAAAACTTTTATCAGAGAAATCTTCTTGTTATGTAATTTTCTCACTTTCCTATCAAGAATATGTACTAGCACCTTCTCATACTCTAATGAAACACTAAGCTCCAATTCACCATAACTGATTACATGAGAAGGGTCTAGGATGTACTTCCTTAACATGGAAACGTGGAATACATCATGCATCCAGAATAATACAGGTGGCAAAGCTAACCTATAGGCAACTGGCCCCACTTTATCTAGAATCTTAACTGGACCGAGAAACCTAGGGCTAAGTTTACTCTTCTTCCCAAATCGCATAACCCCTTTTAACGGAGCTATCTTCAAAAATAATAATCACCGATATCAAACTCTAAATTCCTATGGTGATTATCGGTATAACTTTTTTTTCGGCTCTGAGCTGCACTAATTCTATCTCTGATAAATCGAACTTAATTACGAGCTTTCTGAATAAGCTCTGGCCCCACAATTCACCATTCATCCATCTCATCCCAATATAAAGGAGAATGACATCTCCTACCGTATACAGCTTCAAATGGTGCCATGCCAATGCTGGACTGATAATTGTTCTTATATGAAAATTTCACTAGGGACATGAACTGAGTCCAACTACCCCCAAAATCTAATACGCAAGCTCGGAGCATATCCTCTAATATCTGTATCGTCCTCTCAGTCTACCCGTTTGACTGAGGATGGAATGTCGTGCTAAACGACAATTGAGGCCCAAAAGCTTCCTGCAAACTCTTCCAAAAAAGTGATGTGAAACGCGAGTCTCAATCTGATACAATAGATATTGGAACCCCATGAGAACGAACTATCTCTTGAATATAAATCTCTGCCAAATGATTGAGGGAGTAACTGATCTTGATAGGTAAGAAATAGGCGGTCTTAGTCAAGCGGTCAATAATCACCCAAATGGCATTCTGGCTGTGTAATGTTGTTGGCAGTCCTGACATAAAATCCATAGATATATGATCCCACTTCCATTTTGGGATAAATAACGGCTGCAACTGCCCTACCGACCGTTGGTGCTTAGCTTTTACCTGTTGACATGTCAAACACTAGGCTACATACTCGACAATCTCTTTCTTCATACCACTCCACCAGTACGACTCTCGCAGATCTATGTACATCTTTGTACTACCGGGATGAACTGTGTACAAAGATCTATGAGCCTCCTCCAAAATAGTCTTCCGAATGTCAATATCGGTAGGAACACATAATCTTGAGCAGAACCGCAGAGCTCTATCATCTACAATATTGAATTCCTCTCCTTGACCATTCTGCACTCTAACTAATACTTTTGCTAACTATGGATCGTCTTTTTGAGCAACTTTAATCCTTTCATGTAAAGTAGGCTGCACCAATAAATTGAAAATACATGCCTAAGAACCACTCTCAACCATCTCTATGCCGAGTCTCTTTAGATCCATCAAGATCGGATACTAGATCTCCATAGCTGCCAACACTGATTCCCTAGATTTCCTACTCAACACATCAACTACCACGTTCGCCTTCCCTGGGTGGTAACTGATAGTACAGTCAAAATATTTAATGAGTTTTAACCATCTTCTCTACCTCATGTTCAGTTCCTTCTGGGTGAAAAAGTGTTTTAAACTTTTGTGGTCGGAGAAGATCTCACACCGCTCGCCATACAAGTAATGCCTCCAAATCTTCAATGTGTGTACTACTGCAGCCAATTCAAGGTCATGGGTAGGGTAGTTCCTTTCATATTCTTTCAGCTGCCTGGAAGCATACGCCACCACCCTGCCATACTGCATCAATACACAACACAATCCTTTCAAGGACGCATCACTGTAAATGACATAACCCTCACCCTCTGACAGGATGATCAACATTGGTGCCATGACAAGTCTCTGCTTCAATTCTTGAAAACTCTGCTCACAATTATCGTTCCATTCAAATCTAGTGTTCTTCATAGCCAGTCATGTCAAAGGTCCTGATAACATTAAGAATCCCTTGACAAAATGATGGTAATATCCAGCTAACACCAAGAAATTCCTAATCTCCTGGACGTTCTTCGGTCTAGCCCAATTCACTACCGCCTCAATCTTACTAGGATCCAAAGAAATACCATCTCCAGAGATAACATGCCCTAAAAACAAGATCTTCTCAAGCCAGAAGTCATATTTACTGAACTTGGCATACAACTTCTTTTCCTGAAGCATCTGCAGAACCTACCTCAAATGCGTCTCATGCTCCTCAAAGCTCCTCGAATAAACTAGTACATCATCAATAAAAATAACAACGAATTGGTCTAAGTATTGGTGGAAGACTTTATTCATCAAGTCCATAAATGTTGTAGGAGCATTTGTCAAACCAAACGACATAACAAGAAATTCATAATGCCTATATTTGGTCCTGAAGGCTGTCTTTAAGACGTCTTCTGCTTTCACTTTCTGATGATAGCTCGATCTGAGGTCGATCTTAGAATATACTAGTGTACCCTGGAGCTAGTCAAACAAATCATCTATATGAGGTAGAGGATACTTGTTCTTGATTGTCACTTTATTAATCTCCCTATAATCTATGCACATGCTCATAGAACCATCCTTTTTCTTCACAAATAGAATTGGAGCTTCCCACAAAGATACACTAGGTCGTATAAAGCCGTTATCAAGCAAATATTGTAGTTGATTCTTCAATTCTACCAACTCTGCTGGCACCATTCGGTAAGGTACTTTAGAAATTGACGTTGTACCTAGAAGCAGATCAATAGGAAAATCTACCTCACGATCACGTGGCAAGCGTAACTTATCTGGAAAAACATTTGTAAACTTCTTTACTACAGGCGTGCTAGTGAGTTTCAATTCATTTCCTGACACTTCCTTCACAAAAGCCATGAACCCCCGACAACCACTCAACAGTAGTCTCCTCGCCTGAATAGAAAAAACTAACTGGGGCGAAGATTGCACTTGCGACCCCACAAACCTGGATTCTGCTCTTCTTGGAGGTCTGAATATTACTTCTCGTGAATGACAATCTATACTGGCAAAATTAGCTGCTAGTCAATCCATACCGAAGATGACGTCAAACCCATGCATGTCTAGCACAACTAGGTCAGCAAATAGAATTTCCCCTTGAATAACAACTGGGCAATCCTAGAGTACCCTACTACACCTCACTACTAACCTAGTTGGTGTAGACACTAACAATTCAATATTCAACAACTGTGTTTTTGCCCCGCACAATTTAACACACCCCGCAGATACAAATGAATGCATAGCTCCTGAATCAAACAATGCAATAACTTTAAAAGAAATCATACTAACCATACCTGTCACCACGTCACTAGCTGTCTCAGCATAACCCGACGTCAGAGCAAACACTCTAGCTAGAGCCATATTCCTCTGCTGGCCCCAACGTGGTTCCTGATAGCCTCCCCGGTACAGCCTCAGAGTAGGAGCTGCATCTGGCGGTGTAGGGTAGTCTCGCATCATATGCCCCTATCTACCGCAGCGATAGCAGACAATTCCACCTACTCAATAATCTCCCTAGTATCTGCTCCCACAAGTCTGACAGATAGGAGGACTCTGCACTGCCTGAACCTTACGACCTCCAATCTCCTACCTCCGTCCTCTACTATGGTTTCCTCTTCTCCACTAACCCAGCCTATGACCCTACTAGTAGCCTGAAGATGCAAATCTCTTCTTCTGTCCTTGATCCTATGCATCCATATGCTCACCAACCTCTGCCAATGCTGCTTTGTCTACCAACTCAGCAAAGTCTTGGATCCTCAGCACTACCACCTGCTTGAATATGCTTCGCCTCAAACCTCTTTCAAATTGTCTCGCTTTCTTTACCTCATCCAGAACAATATATGGAGCAAAGTGAGAGAGCTCTATAAATTGAGCCGCATACTACTGAACTGATAACTGTCCCCACTTCAGACTCAAGAACTCTTCCCCTTTAGCCTTCCTAACAGTAGCTGAAAAATATCTATTAAAGAACAACTCTTTAAACCGATCCCAAGTCATAGCTATTGGCGTCATCCTCTACTATTTTAGAAGTCTCACAGCAATCCACTACCTTTCGGCCTCCCCCGTCAGTTTATAAGTGGTGAAGAGAACCCTCTGTTCTTCTGTACACTATAAAACTGCCAAGACTTTCTCAATCTCCTGCATCCAATTCTCAGCAGCTATAAGATCAACTCCTCCTTAGAATGCCGGAGGATTCATTTTCATAAAATTCTCTATAGAACACCCATGGCCTGTAGACGGACCACCCTGCTCCCTAAAGCTCATAGCAATCTTATCCATAACTTGCTGAGCCACGCTACATAGTATTGTGTCGGAATCAGTCTCGTTTGCACCCGAAAGCCTTGCTCTATCACTGCAACTCGCATGGGCACTACCTCCTTCTACATCCATCCTAAAAACAATGAACGTAGCTTAGAAATCCTATCCTTATAATTTAGCCGCTTAACCTAACCTCTTATCTCAACACTCTCAGCTTATTTCTACTCCAGTCCTACATTCTAGGAACATAACCCGATCATAGTTCACTATGATTTTCCTGAAATAGTCACCCCAGGAAAAATATAGAAACCACCACAAAAGTCCTGCCTCTAGACTGTAGAAAAAAACCTCAAATCCTTTTCCTATACTCTGGTATCGTTTCCGCTTGCACTCTAAAGTCTACAGAACCTAGCAACCTAGGCTCTGATACCAAAATGTAATGACCTGCTTAATTTCCATGTATATATATATATTTCCCCATAATATAACAAAACCCAATAGATCATAATCAACCTAAACCCATGGGTACTAGGGATACATCAGAAATACGGTATGGAAGCCTAATTAGTAGGAAACATAACATCATATACATACCATAACACAAAATAAGTACAATACCAGAGTTACTATCTCCATTGTAATTATATATACAACCCAAAAGAAGTCCTAAGATCATTTCCCACGAAAATCATCCAACCCTACTGAAATGCATACCCTTTAGAAAAGGCAAACTAGCTGTATCTATCTCAGCGGAGCTTTATCCGCTCGCCTATCAGGGGCTCTTGAAATATTCATACAATTCGGGGTGAGACACCTCTCAGTAAGGGAAATAAACTAATACCAGTGTGTAACAATATGAGTTTTTTCGTGTTATACATAAATCATACATAAACATATTTAGTAATATGTTTGTATCACATCTGGGAAAACATATATCATTATAGCATGGTAGAACATACTGCATTTTCATAAGCATAATCATCTTATATAATAATAATACAAAAATAATCGTGGTAGGTTAGCTGGCTGGTGTCATGTATTACCCCCACATGACTGGGTTGTGTGGCCCGAAGGTAGGACCTGAAAATGGTTAGCCGACCACTGCCAAGTCAAAAGTACAATCTATAAGTACGATGGGTCTGCTAGATTTGTTCCGTTCACCAGGGCGTCAACACTTCTTATAAACCACATCGACTATTCGTCCTCACACTACCCCGTAGGGCAGCGTTAATACAATATCATGATGATCATGATCACATAGCATTGGTACCGTGCAAGTGCTAGCCTAGACCAAGCCAACCAGGTTCTGATAACATATAACATATAATCAAATTGTGATACATGGATATTTCATACTAATAATTGTCAATTCAATATCATCATATCACATTTCATATATATAACGTGAAAATCATCGGCCCATGCGCCGGTATTTCATATTTTACCATAGCCCAACTCATACGCCGGTAAACTTATCCATAGCTCGGCCTGTACGCCAGCAAATCATATCCATAGCTTAGCCCGTACGCTGACAAATCATATCCATAGCTCGACTCGTACGCTAACAAATCACATCCATGGCTCGGCCCGTACGTCGACAAATGATATCCATAGCTCAGCCCGTACGCCAAAAAATCATATAAAATTCTCGGCCTGTACGCAGATTTTCTATTAATAAAAATCCATATCATTATCATGTTCCCAGAAAATGTTAATTCATAACAAATTCCACTCATGCCATATAGAATTAGGTTTTTTGTATATTTAAACATATTAACATTTACATCAGTATTTCCCAAACATAACACATATATAAATATATATTTATTTTCCTAAAATCAAATTCTGTAAAAGTATACATATATATATATTTCAAAAAATGACTAGCTTAGTTTATCCCTTTACCCGATTCTTGAAAAAAAAAACCCCTAAAACAATCAATTCAACACTTGTTGGGTTCCCCGGTCAACACCCTAAAAATAGCATCTCCAAGAACTATACTTCAGTATTTCATCATATATAACATTTCTTAAAGCTATAGTAAAGCCCAGTTTTGAATAAAAGGCCTTACCCTGAATATGGGATGAATTCCAAACTCATCCCACCAACGATCCACTCCAGCAGATATGCAGAGAACTTCTCTAGGAGTGTCGTGGTGGTTTCGGATCGTTGATCTGGTAACAAATGGACCTAGAAATTAAGAGAGAAGGGTAGAGGGATGAAGGGAGGTGAGAGAGTGGGTTTGGGCGTTGAATTTCAACTTAAAAATGAGGTTTGGCCTACTTATACACTAGCCTTCGTCGACGAGCCACGTCACCTCGTCGATGAGGTCTAGAAGGTAGTTCGTCGATGAACTCTCCTATTGTCGACAAAATTCAGAATTGCCTGAAAACATCCTCTCGGTACGTTCTCGTCGACGAAACACTCCCTCTTCGATGAACCCCTCTTGTGCACTCGTCGACGAATCCCATGCTTTCGTTGTCGAGGCTCTGTTTAAATATAAAATTCAATTCCTTTTTCCCCCTTCTTTCATTATTTAATTACTATAATTTTCCCGGGTCACTACAACTACACCCTAGATTAATAATCATTAAACACCCCTAGGCCCATACACCCCTATTAAAATAGTTAAATGCTAGATAAATAGCTCATTTCTACCCTTACCTCTACTTTGTGTTGATGCCTAGAAAGACCCCATTCAAAAATCCACTCCACTAGACTTGTAGAGAATTTTCTCCAGATCCTCATGGTAACTTCCGAACATTGATTTGGGTGACGAATGACAAGATATTGCAGAGAGAAGGGGTGGGGGCATGTTTCTAGAGAGAGAGAGATATATATATATATTTGATTTCATAATCAAGAAGTAAAGTTAGAATTCTATTTATAAGTCGTTGACCCGGTCACATTCATGAACAAAATGGAGCCTTTGTTGACGAATTGTAGAAGGACGTTCATCAACAAACCCTAAGCTTGAAATTCCCCTTGGTATTTCTTTATCGACAATGCCTGAACTTTGTTGACAAACCACAGAAGGGCATTCGTCAATGAAATTAGGGGATTTGTCGACGAACTGCTGCTTGCCTTGAATTCTTTCCCTTTTTCTTTTTCTTTATTTATTTCCTTCTTTTCTGGGCTCGATTTCCTATATTGGTTTTTCTTGTCGAGCTGCTCTTCATGGCATTTCTTGCCAAGTTATTTCTTGCTAAGCTGCTCTTTGCTGCATTTCTTGCCAAGTTGTTTCTGCCGAACTGCTCTTCACAGCATTTTTTGCTAAGCTGATCATCGTGGCCTTTCTTGCCGAGCTGTTCTTCGTGGTATTTATTGAGGCCTTATGTTCTTGGCTCACCAGTTGGGCCAATCTGTCTAATGAGCTATGATCATTTTTTAGGCATGACCTTACGAGTTTTGCTCATCAATTGGGTAGAATTTGCTTGATGAGCTGTGCTCATTTGCTGGGCGTGGAGTCACGAGTTTTGCTCGTCAGTAGGACTAAATTTTCTTGATGAGTTGTGCTTATTTGCTGGGCATGGCCTTATGAGCTTTGCTCTTCAGTTGGGCTAAATTTGCCTAATGAGTTGTGCTCATTTGCTGGTCATTTGGGCCAATTTTTGTAGATTTTCGAGGTCTTTCGTGATTGCGCCTACAGGGTATCAAAATTTATTGTTATTTATGCCATACCTGGGAATTTGAGACATTTTCAAACTCGAGGTCATGTCAGCTTCTGCGTCTAGCATGATATGTATATCTTTCTTGGGTAGTGTGCCTATACAGGTTAGCATTTTTCCCTGAAATGTGAACTAATTAATACCTTTATGCCTTCTCGGGATGTACGATTTCTCGATATTTGAGCAAGCTTTCTTCTATAAAATGCATTCATTCGCTTAGTCGCTTCTTGTCCCGCTCGAGAGGCTCTCTTCTAGGTACGCCTTTCCTATACCTTTCTCTTTGTATCTTTCTTTGCTTTTGTATGTTAAATTTTTCTTCATTCTTCACTTGTTCATGGGGTTCTTAGCAATTGTTCTTCGTGTTCTTCCTTTTCTTCGATTGGGTTTAATAGCAAACCTATAGAAAATAGGCTTTGTTGATCCAAATCGTTGAGCGGTGTAAGTTGTTTGTTGTGATTGCCTTCGATTTTAATTCTCATGAAGCCCTTGGGGGCTCAGTCTAAGCCTCATGTTACCGTACGGACTGCCCGGTGCTACCTTTTCGAAGAAGATATGCGCAATGTTAATCACTTATTCACTATTCTTGATGATATTCATACTAGGTTGCTTAATGACTCCGAGTATGCTCTAGAGTTGGGGCCCAATGAGATCTGTTTATACACTGACTTCATGGATCTAGGTCGTTGGTTGCCCTTTCATTCTTTCTTCTCGAACGTCCTTCGATTTTATGACATAGCTCCCACACAGCTTGTCCCCAATTCGTACTTATTGTTCGTGTTGTTCACCGTCCTCTTCCTAAAACGAGGTCACCAGCCCACAGTGCCTCTATTTTGGAGTTGCTTTCAGATGAGGACGCACTCCGTAGAGGAGATGCACTACTTCAACTCCCTTCCCCAATATAATCTATTTACTCCTAGTAGTTCTTCCATTCACGAGTGGAAGTTTCAATTCTTTTTTGCCTCAGGGGAGTTAAACTATCATGGGCCCTGCATCCGGGATACTCCTCTTGATGGTGATGTTCCTTCATCTGTCTTTATTTTTTTCTATGCGTGCCTGAGTTATGCTGGTGTCTGTATGTTTATCTTTAATCTTTCCTCTTTGTTTCAACTCGGTTATGGCACTTGGCTCCTACTCTTTCCCCGGTAGAGTAGGCCATTCTTAAGGACCTGCGAGATAGTAATAGGTAGGGTATTGCCCCACACAGCGAACTGCTCAAGGAACGGGTCCTTGTACAGTACGGGTTTAGTCGCATCTCTTCAAGTAGATACCTTTCCTATTTTATGATGTACATGCTCGTATTTGTGTCGTGCTATGTTTTCTTACTTCTTCCTCTTCCCTTTTGCAGACATGGGCTTTAACTAATACGAGGCAGCGATGGCGGAGGCGAAGAAGCAGAGGTCAAGTAAGAAAAAGAAAAAGAGAGATTTTGATGGCGATTCCTCTCAAATGCGGGATGCCCCAATAGTGAACAATGATCCTCACCTACGGTGGACCCAATTGTGCCTACTCTTGCATCGAGCCCAATTTTTCAAGAGCCTACTCTTACTGGTCCCGCCTTGCACCAGGTGGTGTATGTGGAGGACCTTGTGGAGGCTAGGATGTCGCTTCTAGATCATTTGTCTGCAACAATACGACATACTTCCTATTAGGTACCCTTTTTTAGTCTTGTCCATGACCTTGCATTCAGGGCTATGAACTCTTGGTAAATTTTGCTTACAGTTGGTGACCATAGCTTTGGCTTAAGAGGAGAAGGTGACCGAGATGTATCAGCAAACCCTCGATGCAAAGGAGAAGTATGTTGTTGCCCAGAACAAGTTGCATGAAGCCCAAGATGATGCTAAATGCCTCGAGAGGGCTCATTAAGAGGAGATAGTGAGGATTCCTCGTGAAGAAATCCCTGCTGCTGTTTTGGAGTACCAAAACTCTAAGAAGTTCATCCTTAATGTTTCCAAGATCTATTGTGAAGGCTTCAGGAGATGCCGGGAACATGTCAGGATGATGCACCCTGGCATTTCCCTTACTAGCGTGTGTTTGTATGGCTACACCAATGAGAGCTCAGCATTAGGGGAGGAGATGGATGAAGAGGACGAGCCTAGGGAAGAAGATTTTGCAAAAGGAAGCAAGGCTGATGACTAAATAGACCAACTGGTGGTTTTATTAATATTGTACTTTTGAAATTCTCGTCGTACAACTTTCTGAGTAATGGAATTTCAATTCTATAGTACAACTTTTTGAGCAATGAAATTTCAAAAGTAATACTTTTTCAGCATATCAGAGTTCCATGTGTTTTTTATCTCCCCTCCACCTAAGTCCTCTAAGGTGTATGTATTCAGCTTGATTTTTGACGCCACTTGGTATGGCCCCTCCCAATTAGACATCAGCTTGCTTGCCCCAGGCTCTACTGGGTTGGCTCTCACCTTTTTGAGGACCAGTTCTCTTAAGTGGAATGTTTGTGCTCTAACACGAGTGTTGTAGTAATTGGCAACTTTTTGTTGGTATGCGGAAATTCTCATATGTGCTTGTTCTTGTCTCTCCTCTAGGAGGTCTATTTCCACCTTTAGCTATTCGCTGTTATTCTTTTCGTCAAAATGTTGCCTCCGCCAAAAAGGGATTCCAACCTTAGCTGGAATGACCACCTTTGCTCCAAAAAGCAAGCACGAATGGGGTTTCACATGTTGCCACTCGTTAGGTCGTGTGTTTGACACCCTGATTTTTTATACCATTTCTTTTTCAATATAAATAAACATATTAATCAACATCACACATCAGCCATGTCAACACCTCCGATACCATTTGAACATAACCCGACCCGAAAGTGGGTACCAGGTACACAATCATTCTCATATACACAATCCTAAAAGCGGAAGTCATTATATATATATATATATATATATATATATACGTTAACACCTCGGATACCATTTGAACATAACCCGACCCGAAAGTGGGTACCAGTTACACAATCATTCTTATATACACAACCCTAACAGCGAAGGTCATTATATATATATATATATATATATATATATATATATATATACACACACATATACATACCACAACGAATACACATACCAAAGTGCTAATTCATCCATATATACATGTCTAATACATTCCCAAAAAGAAACACAACATACTCTAGGGGAATCCTCCATCCCTAGCTCAGAACACTCACCCTATCTATGCAAGGTATTTGCTCCCCTCTATCTTGGAGCTCTATCATATGGTCTATCTCGGTTTCCAGAAATATTTAAATGATTAGGGGAGACACATCTCAGTAAGATGAAATAAATTATCTACACTGTGTGGCAAAATGAGTTTCATTATATCATAACATATATTCATTTCAGTGATAATATCTTCTGAGAAAATATACCGTTTCCACATTCATAATTGTATAGATATAAAACACAAGCTTTCATAACATTTAATTTCACTTCCAAATTCATTCCCATTCCACCCATATTTACGAGCGAAGTTCTCGAGAATAAGGGAGATTACATGCCCATACCTGTAACTCCCCTTTGCTCTGATATCGTTTGTATCCTTGCCTGATTAACTCGAGTTTGGCTACAACTGATACTTATCAGGGCACTCGTCTTACTTAGTATGCCCTCAGGCGGAGTGTTTTACTTCGCTTTCATTATTTATACTATTAACTCAAGCTATTTCATTTCTCATTTCCATTCTCATTTCCATTTCCATTTCCATTTCCATTTCCATTTCCATTTCCATTCCATTTCGTTCCCATTTCACATCTAGCTCATGAGTGTCCTCGATAACCAGTACATCCGGATCTGTAACTCATGGCTGCCCTAAGGATATTTTCCCATGCCATGCTTCACCCCATGGTCGAGGTCACTCTCCATATTCCATTTCATGCTCCCTCCTATGGTCAGGGTTGAGCGGCCTGAAGGCTGGACCTAACTGCAGTTGGCCTACCCGATTAGATCAAGATAATCATACCATATACTTGTTTGTAGTACGAATGACTTACCATAGACCCTGATCCGGACTCAAGGAAGAAAACAACCCTTCTCACTGTCTCATTCGAACTATCACGCCACACGCTCCACAAGTTTGTGTGGTTGCATGTAATCACCACTAGCAACGATACTGTGATCAATTCAATAACACATCCATCCATCAAGGTTTCATTTCCACATTTCAATATTTCACAATTGCAGTATTTCACAATTCAATTTTTCACATTTCTAGTATTCTCAGTTCACATTCGTATTACAGTACTCACGTTGCAATATTCACATTTCTCATATTCACATTTCAATATTCATATTGCAGTATTCACATTGTAATATTCACATTTTCATATTCACATACTAGTATTCACATTTCATTATTCTCTTTACGGCATTAACATTGCAATATTCATATTTTCAGTATTTTCATTTTAGCTTTGACAGTTCAGTATTCTCATCTCAATATTCACATCTCAAAATTTACATTGCAAAATTCACACTGCAATATATTTTTATTTTCTGCATTCCCAACTCATTTCATCATTTCAATGATATTTCATTAATTCAATATTCATTTCATCTCATAATAACATATACATATCTCATTTCACGTTATTCATCATTTCTCAATAAAACATTTCCACATTTCCTATTTCATCATTTCTCATAAGGTACTTTCCAGCTCATATCACTTTTCATCATCTTTCACATTTCAAATCTCATATTTTAGTACACATTTCACAGGCTCATGGTTCTAAATGTAAACCATTTAACTCAATTTCAAATACATTTCAGTATAAATCATATGCCACACAATTTTCATTTAATATTATATCATAATAAATTTCGGGTAAAATATCATACTTCCATTTCTTATATTTCTCAACCAATACTTTTCAAAAAAGACTGTTATAATTTATTTCCCTTACCTGGCTTACTGAGAGGTCCACTAACACCCTAAAACATACGCTCCTTGGCATTCGTAGCTCAAACCCTAAAAATCACATTTTTTTTTCCAAGTTGTACAACTCATTTCCCAAAACAACTTCTGTTTAATACTTCCTAGGTTTCAAATACTCCAAACAACCCATTAAACCCTAAAATATCTTACTTACTTTGATTTTGGAATGATGCCCTAAAACTCTAAACTGAAAATCTGCTCCGCCTAAGTTGTAGAGAATCTTCCCAATAACCTCGTGGTGGTTCCTGATCATCAATCCGGGAATTAACGAAGCCACAATCAAAGAAAAATAAAGAGAGAGAGTCGTGGGTTTAGAGAAAGAGAGAGAGAGAGAGAGAGAGAGAGAGAGAGAGAGAGAGAGAGAGAGAGTGAGAGGAGAGATAATCATGCATAAAAAATGAGGGTTTCGCCCTTTATAGGTTGGCGTTCGTCAATGAGTTCAAGTAATTTGTCAATGAATCAATGAAGGCACTTCATCGATGAGAAGGCTAGTTCGTCAACGAATATGAAATTTCTTGAAATTCCCCAAACTCTTGATATCTTCTCGTTGACGAGACACGTGTACTTCGTCGATGAGAACTATAGGGACATTTGTCGATGAAGACTCTGGGTTCATTGAAGAACCCCTGCATATGCTCTCTTTTCCTTTTTCCTTCTCTTTCTTTTATTACTTTTATTAATTTAATTTTCTGAGTCTCTACATTCTCCCCTACTTATAAAGTTTCATCCTCGAAATTTGTCATTCATTATATTTCCATTCTTAAAGAAAAGTGCCACCATTTTATTAATTACCCTCATTTATGGAGGAGGAATACGGTGGTTATGAAGGGGGTTTTGGGAGATTACAACCACTCAAATAAAATTCTCTCCAAAACCATTCTTAATTAGAATCCAACACTACCTATCATATATTATACAAATCAAAATACATACCTTAACTCTGGTTCCCACTGAGTAGGTGCAAGTATCTCTGGTGCATCTGCTCCTATAATTCCCAAGAAGCTTCCTCTACTGCATAATTGCACCACAGAACTTTTACCAGTGGTATGCTTTTCGTACGCAGCTTCTACTCTTTCCGATCCAAAATCTATACTAGCACTTCTTCATAAGACAAAGCATCATCAAGCTCCAATGCCTCATAATTAATTACATGGAAAGGGTCTGAGACGTATTTCCTCAACATGGAGATGTGAAATACGTTGTGAATTCTAGACCAAACTAGTGGTAAAGCCAACTTATAGGCAACTGGACCCACTCTTTCAAGAAACTAGAATGGTCCAATATACATAGGGCACAGTTTACTCTTCCTCCCAAATCTCATAACTCCTTTTAGCGGTGCCACTCTCAGAAACACATGATTCACAATGTCAAAATCTAACTCTCATTGGCGAGTATCTACATAACTCTTCTGCTGACTTTGTGCTATTCTAATCCTTTCTCTGATGTGTTTGACTTTATCTTGAGTCTGTTGTATTAGTTCTGGCGCCAATATCTATCTTTCCCCAGTTTCATCCTAGTATAACTAAGATCAGCATCTCCTACCATATAATTCCTCAAATGGTGTCATCCCAATGTTGGCCTGATAACTGTTATTATACGCAAATTTGACTAATGGCAAAAATCGTATCCAAGTGCCTCCAAAGTCTAGCACGCAAGCCCACAGCATATCCTCCAGTATTTGTATTATCCTTTCCATCTGCCCATCTGTATTAGGATGAATTAATGTATGAACGACAACTTAGAACACATGGCCTTCTGAAAACTCCTCCAAAAATGGGAAGTGAACCATAGGTCTTGGTCTGAAACTATAGAAACTAGAAAACCATGCATTCTAACTATCTTCTGTATATATAACTCTTCCAGTCTGTTCAAGGAGTAATTAACTCTGATAGGCAAGAAATGGGAAATCTTCGTTAGTCAACCTACGACTACCCAAATGGCATCCTATCCATGTAGTGTCGGCAGTAATCCTGTGACAAAATTCATCGCTATATGCTCCCGCTTGCACTTAGGAATATACAGTGGCTGCAATGACCCTGCTAGTCTCTAATGCTCATTTTTCCCCTGCTGGCATGTCTAACACTGCGCTACAAACTCGATGATCTCTCTTTTCATATTGCTCCACCAAAAAGAGTCCCAAAGATCCCTATACATTTTAGTGCTACCAGGATGTACCGTATACAGGGATCGATGCGCTTCTTCAAGTATCACTTTCTTAATCTTAGGGTTAGCAGGTACACACAGCTTGGTATGGAACCTCAAGGCTCCATCATCTAAGATACTTAAATCTGCCTCCTGACCATCCTGTACTTTCTCTATCAGCTTAACCAACTCTGTATCACTCCTATGAGCCCCTTTAATTTTTTCCTGTAGAGTCGGCAGCAGTACCAAATTGGCAATAAATGTCTGATGATCGTTCTCTACGAGTTCTATCCCATGTTTCTCCAAATCCATCTGGACTGGATGCTGAATCACCACTGCAAACATTGATGCTCCCACTAATTTTCAGCTTATGGCATCAGCCACCACATTAGCCTTTCTCGGGTGATAAATGATAGTGCTTTCGTAATCTTTAATCAGCTCCAACCATCTCCTTTGCTTCAGTGCGTAGACCACCACTGCTAATTACAAATCATGGGTAGGGTAATTCTTCTCGTATTCTTTCAACTGTTGGGAGGCATATGCTATCACTCTCCCCTACTGCATCAGAACACAACCAAGCCCTTTATGCAATGCATCACTATAAATCACAAAACTATCTTCACCTAAAGGAATCATCAACATCGGTGCAGTGATAGGACGCTGCTTCAACTCCTGGAAGCTCTGCTTTTATTCATCTGACCACTCAAACTTCACCTCTTTCCTAGTTAACCTTATCAATAGACCCGACAATTTAGAAAAAACATCAAAAAATTTGCGGTAGTACCCAACCAATCCCAAGAAACTTCTAATTTCTTGCACATTCTTAGGTCGCACCTAGTCTACTACCACCTCAATCTTGCTCGGATCTACTGAGATACCACCTTTGGATATCACGTGTCCAAGGAAGGTAACCTGCTCTAGCCAGAACTCGCACTTCTTGAGTTTCACATACAATTTTCTTTCCCTTAGCACCTGAAGCACTATCCTTAGATGTTCCTTGTGCTGCTCCTCCGAGCTCTTTGAATACCCCAGTATATCGTCATTAAACACTACCACAAACTGATCTAAATACTAGTGGAAGACCTTGTTAGTGCATTGGTTAGTCCAAATAGCATAACCATGAATTCGTAGTGGCTATACCGAGTCCTGAATGTCGTCTTTAAAACATCCTTTGCTCTAACTTTTACCTGATAATACCCAGACCGTAGATCTATCTTCGAGAAAATATGTGTCCCCTGAAGCTGGTCAAACAAATCATCGATGCGGGGAAGCCGTATTTATTCTTGATAGTCACTTAATTAATTTCTTGGTAGTCGATGCACATTTTTATCAACCCATTTTCTTTTTCACAAATAATACTGGTGCTCCCCAGGGTGACACATTGGGCCAAATAAACCCCTTATCTAATAGTTCCTACAACTGTTCCTTCAACTATTTTAATTTTTCCTGTGCCATTCTATATGGTGCTTTTGAAATCGGCGCTGTCCTTAGAATTAGATCAATAGTAAACTCTACCTTACGATCAGGAGGTAGTCTTGGAAAATTCTATGGGAAAATATCGGGAAAATCCCTCACTATCGAGATGTCCTCTAACCTCAACTCCCCTTCTGATATCTCCTTCACACAGGCCACAAATCCTTGACAACCCTCTAATAATAATCGCCTCACCTGAATGGAGAATAACAACTATGGTGGGGTGCACACAAAAAACCCCATGAATCTGTACTCTTGTTCTCCTAGAGGTCTAAACACTACCTCTCTCTGATTGCAGTCAATACTGGCATAGTGAGCAGCTAGCCAGTCCATCCTTAGTATCACCTCAAACCCATGCATATCCAAGACCACTAGATTAGCTAATAAAGACCTCCCCTGAATGCATACTAGAAAGTTCTCGAGTACCTTCTCACATATCCCCATAGCCCCTATCGGTGTACCCACTGACAAATGGACACCCAACTACTGTGTTTCTAACCCACAAAATTTAACAAACTCTCGAGCAATAAAAGAATAAGAGTCCCTTGAATCAAACAAAGTAGTAGTTGTAAATGACAGAATTGAATCCATACCTGTCACAACATCTCCTACAACCTCAGCATCTTTTGGTGTTAGCGCGTAGACTCGTTCTGGGGTGATATTCTTCTATTGTACGCTTTGAACTGCCATATTATCTCCTTAGTATGGTCTATAAGCAGGCGCAACAACTAGCGGTGCTCGACAGTCTCTTGCTATGTGCCCAGGCTGGCATTGATAACATATCGCCTCCCTGACTCGGCACTCTCCCGGATGTCTCTTGTAGCATATGGGACAAGAAGGGGGCATTTGCCTGCCCTCTACTACCCAATCTCCTACTCCCTGTCTCCAACCTCTTCTACCATCCTGCCTTCTCCAAGGCCCTCGACTGGACCCTACCTAAAAATTTGAAGGCACGACCCTTTTTCCCTGGCTATATGCTGCAGTGCCTCTCAAAAGGCCACTTTCAATCATTGCAACTCTATCCATGACCTCTAAAAATGTCTGGGCCTAGAAGCCTATAACCTGCTCAAACAAACTCTGCCTCAAACTCTCCTCGAACTTCCTTGCTTTCCTTTCCTCATTCGGTACCAAATATGGAGCAAACCAAGACAGTTTAATGAATCTAGCTACATACTGATGTACTTTCATTGATCCTTGCATCAAGTGCAGAAATTCCGCTGCCTTCAACTCCTCACAGTAGTGGGGAAATATCTCTCAAAAAATATCTCCCTAAAGTAGCTCCATGTCACCGCTACAGGGTCAGGTCTCTGCTCCTCCAACAGTCTCGCTGATCTCCATCAACGCTTTGCCTCCCCTATTAGCTTAAATGTCGCAAATAATACTTTCTGCCCATCTGTACATGGGAAAATTGCTAGCATGTCCTCCATATCCTGGACTCAGTTCTCAGCCACAAGTGGTTTAACTCCTCCAGAAAATGATGGAGGTCTTATACGCGTGAACTGCTTAATTGTGCAGCTCTGCTCCCCTGAACCTTTATCCATCACTGCCATCACTTTCTTGGTGACACTACGTAGTGCAACATTATGATCTCCGCCACCTATACTAGAAGGCACTACATCATCACCCTCAGTATGTGCACTGCTACTCCCTGGATCAATCTTGCAAATGGTATAAAACTGTTTTAGATTTCTATCATCATAACTTACTAACACACCCAACATACTAAAACCCACAAAATATTTTGCTATAGACATTTCTCTTAACATACTCAATCCCCCATTTTAGATTCAATCCTACCACTAAAAACAAGAACCGACGATAGTATCTATGGTTTTCCTAAAATCGTCACCCTAGAAAAATAATAGAAATAACCATGAAACTCCTGTCTCCAGGTCGCAAGACAAAACCCTAAATTCCAATATCATCCTTTAACAACAACTAATTCATATCTCAAACTATTCATCCACTATTTTCATCAAAATCCAATCCTATACTCATGTATTGTATTCCGCTGTTTACTAAAGTCTGCAGAACCTAACAAACTAGGCTCTAAAACCAAACTTTGACGCTCCGATTTTTCATACCATTTGTTTTCAATATAAATAAACATTTTAATCAACATCACACATCAGTCACGTTAACACCTCTGATACCATTTGAACATAACCCGACCTGAAAGTGGGTACTGGGTATTTAATCATTCTCATATACACAACCCTAACAATAAAAGTCATTATATATATACATACATACCACAACGAATACACATACCAGAGTACTAATTCATCCATATATACATGTATAATACATTCCCAAAGAGAAACACAACATACTCTAGGGAAATCCTCCATCCTTAGCTTAGAATACTCACCCTATCTACACAGGGTATTAGCTCCCCTCAATCTCGAAGCTCTATCACGTAGTCTATCTCAGTTTCTTGAAATATTTAAATGATTGGGTGAGACACATCTCAGTAAGACGAAATAAATTATCTACACTGTGTGGTAGTATGAGCTTCATTATATCATAACATATATTCATTTCAGTGATAATATCTTTTGAGAAAATATACCGTTTCCACATTCATAAGCATAT
Source organism: Malania oleifera (assembly GCF_029873635.1). Classification (NCBI taxonomy): domain Eukaryota; kingdom Viridiplantae; phylum Streptophyta; class Magnoliopsida; order Santalales; family Ximeniaceae; genus Malania; species Malania oleifera. The sequence continues at coordinate 68,290,414 of NC_080421.1, read as the reverse complement.
AGATATAAAACACAAGCTTTTATAAGCTTTTAATTTCACTTCCAAATTCATTCCCATGCCACCCATATTTACTAGCAAAGTTCCTAAAAATAGGGGAGATTACACGCCCATACATGCAGCTTCCCTCTACTCTGATATCGTTTATATCCTTGCCCGATTAATTAGGGTTTGGCTGCAACTAATACTTATTAGGGCACTCACCTTACTTAGTAAGCCCTCAGGCAAAGTGTTTTACTTCGCTTTCATACTTTATATTATTAACTCACACTATTTCATTTCTCATTTCCATTCTTATTTCCATTTTCATTTCCATTTCATTTCTATTTTGCTCCAATTTCACATCTAGCTCTTGAGTGTCCTCGGTAACCAATACATCCGCATCTGTAAGTCAGGGTAGCCCTAAGGATATTTTCCTATGCCATACTTCTCCCTATGGTTGAGGTCACTCTCCATATTCCACGCCATGCTTCCCACCACGGTCAGGGTTGTGTGGCCCGAAGGTTGGACCTAGTCGCGATTGGCCTACCCGATTAGATCAAAATAATCATACCATATACTCGTTTGCAATAAAAATGTCCTGCCATATACCCTGATCCAGACTCAAGGGGCAAAACAACCCTTCTCCCTGGCTCATTCAAACTGTCACGCCACACACTCCACAAGTTCGTGTGGTTGCACTTAATCACCACTAGCAGCGGTATCATGCTCAATTCAATAATTCATCCATCCATCAGGGTTTCATTTCCAAATTTCAATATTTCACAATTGCAGTATTTCACAATGCAATTTTTCACATTTCCAGTATTCTCAATTCATATTATAGTGCTCACATTGCAATATTCACATTTCTCATATTCACATTTGAATATCCATATTGCAGTATTCACATTGCAATATTCACATTTTCATATTCGCATAGCAGTATTCACATTTCATCGTTCTCATTGCTACATTAACATTGCAATATTCATATTTTCAGTATTTTCATTTCAGCTTTCACAGTTCAGTATTCCCATCTCAATATTCACATCTCAAAATTTACATTGCAGAATTCACATTGCAATATATTTTCATTTTCTGCATTCCCAACTCATTTCATCATTTCAATGATATTTCATCAATTCAATATTCATTTCATCTCAAAATAACATATACATATCTCATTTCACGCTATTCATCATTTCTCAATAAAACATTTCCATATTCATATTTCATCATTTCTCAAAAGGTACTTTCCAGTTCATATGACTTTTCATCATCTTTCACATTTCAAATCTCATATTTCATTACACGTTATATAGGCTCATGATTCTCAATGTAAAACATTTAACTCAATTTCAAATACATTTCAGTATAAATCATGTCACACAAATTTCATCAGATATTATATCATAATAAATTTCAGGTAAAATATCATACTTCCATTTCTTATATTTCTCAACCAACACTTTTGAAGAAAAACTTCTATAATTTATTCCCCTTACCTAACTTACTGAGAGGTCCACTAACACCCTAAATCATACGCTCCTTGGCATTCGTTGCTCAAACCCTAAAAATCGCATTTTTCTTAAGATAAACAACTCATTTCCCAAAACAACTTTTGTTTAATACTTCCTAGGTTTCAAATAATTCAAACAACCCATTAAACCCTAAAATATCTTACCTACTATGACTTTGGGATAATGCCCTGGAACTCCAAACTGAAAAATCTGCTCCGCCTAAGTTGTAGAGAATCTTCCCAAGAACCTTGTGGTGGTTCCTGATCGTCGATTCAGGCTTTAACAGAATCGGAATTGAAGAGAGAGAAAGGGAGAGCCGTTGGCTTAGAGAGAGAGAGAGAGAGAGTGAGAGGATAAAGAATCACATGTTAAAAATGTGTGTTTCATCCTTTATAGGCCAGAGTTCATCAATGAGTTCAAGTAATTTGTCGATGAACCAATGAAGGCACTTCATCGACGAGAAGGCTAGTTCATCGACAGACTTGAAATTTCCTAAAATTTCCCAAACTCTTGATATCTTCTCGTTGACAAGACACATGCACTTCGTTGATGAGAACTATAGGGACATTTGTCGACGAAGACTACGGGTTCATCGACTCCCACTCAACTTGAATTCTAGTTCAAGTTCAACTTAATTTCTACTTCAACTAGAATTTTAGTTCTTGTTCAACTTGAACAGATGCAGTTGAAGCACACAAATGAACCAACAACCACTAATGCAAACACTCGATAATGAACCATGCTCAAGAAAAAATCAAAGAATAATAAGAAGAAGGAAAAACACAACTAAAACACACAAGATTTACGTGGTTCGGCAATAGCCTCAGTCCATAGAGCAGCACTTGAGTTTTCACTATGATTAAGGGGAATGGTGTAATCCCAAGAGAGGGGGGGTGGAATTGGATTTTTAAAAATTTTTGCGAATAATTTAAATGATTTACCCAACAATATCCCAATCAAAATATAAAGGCATGTATGTAAAAATAATCACAACAATTTATACAACATACACGTGCGGAAATTAAAATGCGGTAATATAAATATGATATGAGAGAGGGAGAGAGTGACACCGATATTTAACGAGGTTCGGCTAAACCCACCTACATCTTCACCTTGGGCAAACCTCTCAATATTTTCATTAATCCTGCTCACTTAACTGGGTGGAGCAGAAATCGTTACACACTTCTTACAGAATGGAGCCCTCCTTTTCAGGTGATTTCCCACACCTGGCACACTCCTTACAGGATGGAGCCCTCCTCCTCAGGCGATACCCCACACATGGAATACGATTCACTACCTAAACCACAAGGACATAAAAGATATGAAAATTAATTTTTCATACAATAAAATGCTTCTCAAAAGCTAAGATGTACAAGTTGAAAACTATTATGCAATCTCAATGATTTATAAAGTGAAGGTTGGTAGAGTATTTGATTTTCCTCTCAAAATATTTTTCAAATAAAATTTGAGAGTACAGAAAATGTTTTTCCCTAAGATTGAACTTTTGAAAAATCAAAATATGAGAAGCTTTTCAAGCAAAGATATATGAATGAAAATATTGCTCAAAGCTCTCCTGATTTACTCAAAGATTTTCTCCACGAATAATATTCAATGATGAAGTATATAGGAGAGTTTTATCTTTGAGATTAGTACCAAATAGAAGAAAAGGCTTTCAAGCTAGATATATGATCTTGAATATAAGCTTAAGCCTTTTTCCAAGAAACCCTTACAAATTTCTCCAAAAGATTTTTCAAAAGAAAGTATATGGGAGATATTTGATCTTTGAAATCTCAAGAACTAAAATATCCTCATACCACCTATTACTACCTTAAGGTCTAGTCATACCATATGGAAATAGAAACCGACAATAGTTTACTATAGTTTTCCTGAAATCGTCACCCCAGGAAAAACACAGAAACCACCTTGAGTTCCTGCTTCTAGACTGCAGAACAAAACCTTAAATTCTCACCTTATTTCTCAACATTAATTCACTGATATTCTGTTCTACCCTTCTCCAAAATTCCATTCCTATATTTTGGTATGCTTTTCTGTTGTACTCTAGAGTCTGCAGAACCTAGCAACCTAGGCTCTGATACCAGAATGTAACAACCTCAAAAACCATACCATTTTTTCCCAAATATATATAAATTGTTAATTATTTACTTTGATACCCCAGTAATGACTACTGGGAAACACCTATGCAGTGGAAAAATATAAAACAATACAACCATTATTACAATACAAGAATTCAGTATTTCCCCCAAAAATATATATACATAAATACACATGACCCCACCATCATCTACTAAAACTTCTAAAACCTACCAAAAATGCATCTTTCTAATAACACTTACCTTATAGACAGGGCAATGCAAATAAACTCTCTACCTTTGAGCCTAATCTACTCATCTAACTGGATCACCTGAAATGTTAAATTACTGGGATGAGACAACTCTTAGTAAGAAGAAATATGCTATTACCAGTGTGTAGCGACTGAGTTTACATAAATAATTTACTAATAAATAACTAAAACTGAGATAGCTTGTAAATAATACACTATATAACTCACACTTATGTGGCTTAAAATAAATCTGTAATATCTAAGTTTTTTATTTAATTAGACTTCTAGTATTATAATATATTTGTTGTCATTCTATAAATCTGTATACATATAAATATAATTGTGAAAACATCCCTGGAAAACTGTATGTCATGATTTAACCCCTCATGATAGGGTTGTGTTGCCCGCAGGCGAGACTTAACACTGGTTAGCCTACCAAGATAAGTCAACTGTAACTCTATCAATCATCAGACCAACCTCCTCAATCCAAAATACTGGGGAGACTACAATCCCTCCAGGCACGGTAACTGATCTCATCACCGTTAAACCGGCCACCTTAACCTAGATTACTGGGGAGCCTGCAATCCCTTCAAGGCACGGTTGACTAAAATCCACACACTATCTAAGATATGTAGTCACACTTTGATATGAAATAGCAACAGTACCGTGCTCTGCTGCCTAAACTGATTCATCAAGGATCTGATACTATATAATGATATTATACATATACAGTAAGATATATATATATATATATATATTATTGTTTTACCATGACTCTATTTCTGTTAAAATAACCATAACATTGTAATAATTGATCTGAATATGCTATGTAATCTGAATAATCTGTAATATTTGAATATCTGAATATGTTATGGTTCTGAAATCTGTATATCATGGTATTATGAAAATTACTGTAAAATATCTTTCTGTATGTAATCTGTGAAATATCTGTCCGATATATATATATATATATTCTAAAAAAAACTAAATAAAATCTGAATAGTTTTGATATTAACTCATGCCACACAACTAAAAAAATAAAAATTCCTGTACTGAAATCTGTAATTTTTTATAATAAAGATAATTTATACTCTATAGAATTTACCCTAAAACACGTATATACTATTGATAAAATTTCTAAAAGTCCTAACATATCATATTTCCCTTACCTGGCTAATTGAACTCGCCTACTAATTCTAACTCACGCCCATAATGTTTATAATTCCATAATCCTGAAATTATACACATATATACTTCCCTGTCAATCAAATAAATTTCCCATAATAGTTTCATACTCACATTTCTTGAATTATAAACTATTTATCATTTACCTGGGTTCTTGAGGAAAAACACCCACTGAAAATCCTAGCTTGCTTGCAGTATACACACCAAACCCTGTATTTTACAAAATCCTAATTTCTCAATTTACCCTCAGAAATACATACACATCTAAACTTATATCTTTAATAATTAAATAATCAATCCAAAAATACCCAAATAATACCCTTACCTTAATTTTGGGATGATGCCCCAAAATCCCAAATTGAAATTTTAACTCCACCTATGTTGTAGAGAATCTTTCCAGGAACCCTATGGTGGTTCTTGATCGTCAAAATGAGGCTTTATGGAGCAGAAATTGTAGAGAGAAGGGGAAGGGGTTTCATGGGTTGAGAGTGAGAAAGAGTGAGAGAGAGAGAGAGAGAGAGAGAGAGAGAGAGAGAGAGAGAGAGAGAAGAGAGAGAGAGAAGAGAAGAGAGAAATGAATTTAACAAAATAAAAGAGCTTGCAGGATCTTATATTCTCAACACTATCTCAAAAAACTGTCGCCGATTTTCTTGGCTTCTCAAAAAAATCGTCGCCAATTTTCTATTAATCAGCTCCAAAATTACCATTTTACCTTTACTCGACCGCGGTTAAAACCCAAAACTATCGTTGATTTTCTAGTTCCTTCAAAAAACCGTCGCCGGTTTTCTCCCACCTTAGCCAAAAATCCTTTTTTCCGATTTATGTTATTATATTATTTTTTCGGGTCACTACATTCTCCCCTCCTTATAAAATTTTGTCCTCGAAATTTACTATCTATGCTATATGCAATCCTCTAAGGAAAAATCAACTACTTATTTTATTAATTACCCTCACTTGTGATGGAGGAATACTATGGTTACATTCAGGGTTCTGGGAGATTACAAATATGTATAGATAAAAAAAAATTCTCCCAAAACCAAAAACACTATCTATCCTATAATCTAATATACATTCATACTTTAATTACTCTGCACTAAAATAAGTAATACTGATTTTCTCTGAATTATCACTCTTGACTACTACTGATCCCTACCAAACAGCTGTGGGTGCTTCTATCGTATGTCCTCCTTTAGCTCCCACGAAGCCTTTTCCACTACATGATTCATCCATAGGACTTTCACTAACGATACTTTTTTGGTGTGCAACTCCTGATCTTTTCTATCTAAGATCTGCACTGGCGTCTCCTCATATGCTAGTGTATCTTCGAGCTCTATCTCCTCGTAGCTGATCATGTGGGAGGGATCTAGGATGTATTTCCTCAACATGAAAACATGAAATACGTCATGTATTCTAGATAAAGATGGTGGTAAAGCTAGCTTGTAAGCCACTGGACCCACTCTTTCTAGTATCTCAAATGGGCTAATAAACCTATGACTCAGCCTACCCTTCCTCCCAAACCTCATAATTCCTCTCAGCGGTGTTACTTTTAAAAACACCTGATCTTCTACATCAAATTCCAATTTTTGACAGCGAGTATCTATGTAGCTTTTCTGTCGACTCTGAGTTGCACTGATTTTGTCTTTAATTAGTCAGACTTTATCGTACGCCTACAGAACTAATTCTGGTCTCAAAACTCACCTCTCATCCATTTTATCTCAGTATAGTGGAGAACGACATCTCTTACCATACAATCCATCACACACGCTTGAAGCATATCCTCAAGTATCTAGATTGTCATCTCTATCTGCCCATTAGTTTGAGGATGAAAAGTTGTGTTGAATGATAACTGAGATCCCAAAGCCTCCTATAAGCTTGTCCAAAACCATAATGTGAATTGTGGGTCTCGGTATGAAACTATAGATACTGGAACTCCTTAAGGTCGAACTATCTCCTGAATGTATAGCTTTGCCAATCTGTTCATAAGGTAGCTAACTTTAATAGGTAAGAAGTGGGCATTCTTCGTCATCCGATCTATAATTACCCAAATAGCATTCTTACCATGAAGCGCTGGCCGAAACCCTATGACGAAATCCATAGATATATGGTCTCACTTCCACTCTGGGACGTGGAGTGGATGGATTTGCCCTTCTGGTCTTTGGTGCTCAGCCTTTACCTGCTAGCACATCAAATACTGCTCCTCAAACTCGGTTATGTCCCTCTTCATACTGCTCCACTAGAAATATTCCCAAAGATCTCGATACATTTTAGTGCTGCCAGGATTAACTATCTAAAGGGATCCATGAGCCTCCTCTAAAATAGCACTCCTAATATCAGCATCTGCAGGCACACATAGTTTGGTGCAAAACCATAGGACTCCATCATCTAATATACTGAACTCCTCCCCCTATCCATCCTACACTTTCTCTATCAGCTCAACCAAATCTTGTGTCATTCCTCTAGGCAACTTTAATTCTTTCTTGCAAGGTAGGCTATATCACTAGGTTGGCAATAAATGCCTGGTGACCATTCTCTATTAGCTTCACCCCTAGCCTCTCCAAATCCATCCGAATCGGATGCTGAATCTCCTCTGCTGACAATGTTGTACTCCAAATCCATCCAGCTCTTTAGAGCATACACTACGACAGCTAACTCCAAATCATGTACTGGGTAGTTCTTTTCTTATTCTTTAAGCTACCAAGAAGCATAGGCAATAACCTTTCCATGTTGCAATAACACGCACCCAAGTCCCTTATGGGACGCATCACTATATATTACAAACCCATTCTCTCCTTATGGAATAAATAATGCTGGTGCAGTAACCACGCACCGCTTTAACTCATAAAAGCTCTGCTCACAATCATTAGTCCCTTCAAACCTCACATTCTTCCTCGTAAGTTGTGTTAATAGACCGATAATCTTGAAAAACCATCTATAAAACGTCGATAGTACCCTGCCAAACCTAGAAAACTTCTAACCTTCTGAACATCCCCAGTCTCACCTAACTCACCACTACTTCTATCTTGATTGGATCAACTAATATGCCATCCTTGGAGATCACATGCCTGAGGAAAGTGACCTATCTCAATCAGAATTCACATTTCTTGAATTTAGCATACAGTTTCTTTTCCCTCAGTACCTGCAAAACCAATCATAGATGATTCTCGTGCTCCTCAAAACTCTTCGAGTAGACTAGTATATCATCAATAAATACTATAACAAACTGGTCCAAATATTGATGGAACACCCGATTCATTAAATCCATAAACACTTCCAGTGTATTAGTCAATCCAAATGGCATTACCAAAAACTTGTAGTGCTCATATCTGATTCGAAATATTGTCTTCGAAATGTCCTTTACTCTAACTTTCACCTGGTGGTAACTTGACCGAAGGTCAATCATAGAATATACTTGGGTCCCCTGGAGCTGATCAAATAAATCGTAAATTTTGGGAAGAGGATATTTATTCTTGATTGTCAATTTGTTTATCTCTTAATAATCAATGCACATCCTCAAAGTCTCATCTTTCTTCATCACGAACGGGACTGGTGCTCCCCAAGGCGACATGCTAGACCTGATAAATCCTTTATCCATCAACTCTTGCAACTGGTCTTTCAATTCTTTCAGTTCAAATGGAGCCATTCTGTACGATGCTTTAGATATTGGTTCTAACCTTGATAGTATATCCACGGTAAATTCAATCTCTCAATCTGGTGGTAAGTTAGGTAATTCCTCTAGAAAGACATTTGAAAATTCTTTGACTATTGGAATATCAGCATGTTTCAGTTCTTCCCTTGGCAACTCCTTAATGTAAGCAATATACCCCTAGCAACCACCCTGAAGCAGTCTCCTCACCTGAATAGCTGACACCAACTGTGGCGAGGCGTGCACACGTGAACCCATAAATCTAAATTCTAGCTTACCTAAGGGTCTGAAAATCACTTCTTTTCGATGACAATCTATGCTGGCATGATTAGCTGCCAGCCAGTCCATACCCAATATCACATCGAACCCCTACATATCTAATACCACAAGATCGGCTGGTAATACTTTCTCCTGAATGCCCGCTGGGGAATTTTTAAGCACCCTCATACAACTCATTACTGATCCAATCGGCGTGGCTACTAACAATTTAACATCTAACAAATGTGCCTCAACCCCAACTAATTTAGCATATCCCAATGACACGAAAGAATGGGTGGCACCTGTGTTAATAAAAAAAACAACTCTATATGGTAAAGTAGTAGCAGCCTCAGCATCTCCCGACGTTAATGCATAAACCCTCGTTGGTGTTGTGTTCCTCTGCTAGCCCCCACGGGGCATCTAATAACCACCTCAGAATGATTTGTGAGCTGGTGCATGAGCCGGCGGTCCCTAACATGACCAAGCCCTATAACCAGGTCTCCTATACTGATAGCAGACGTTTTCTCCCATCCAATATTCACCCAAATGTCTCCGACCACATCTAGGGAAAATGGGATAAGTCTACCCACTCTGAAACCCTCAGTGTCCTATCATCCACCTTTGACCTCCACTAAACCGGTCTCCTCTCCATGGGCCCCGACTAGAACCCGCTTGAAAACCCAGGGCCTCTTCCTCTAGCTCGATACTCTGACATATTTTTGTTCGCCCTCCTCTGCTATTGTGGCATTTTCTACCAATTCAGAGAATTCCTGCATCTTTAGAACCACCACCTGCTTATATATATCTCGTCTTAAGCCCCTCTTGAACATCCTGGCCTTCTTAACTTTATCTGGCACTATATATGGAGCAAATCGTGATAGCTCAATGAATTTTGCCATATACTGCTGAACTGCCAACGGCCCCTAAGTCAAACTTAGAAACTCCTGCACTTTAGCCTCTCTGATAGTGCTAGGAAAAGATCTGTTGAAGAATATGTCTCTAAATCGGCTCTAGGTCATAGGCACTGGTATAGATCTCTGATCCTCTAGTAATCTAGTAGTCGTCCACCATCTCTCGGCCGCTCCTGTCAACTTATACGTGGCATAGAGGACCCTCTACTCATCGGTGCAGTGAAGCACCATCAGTACTTTCTCCATCTCTTTCTTCTAGTTCTCAGCAACTACAAGATCAGCTACTCTTGAAAATGTTGGAGGTTTCATCTTAGTAAACTTATCTATCGTACAACCCTAAGTTGTAGATGGGCCTCCATGCTCTCTAAAACATTGTGCAATCTCAGCCATAACCTATTAAGCCACGTTGTGTAAAATAGTATTTGAATCTCCACAGCCCATGCTAGAGGGCCCTGCTCCATCATCGCAACGTGAGCATTACTACCTCCAGGATCCATCCTACAATAACACCAAATTATTCTGAGATTCCAAACCTCATAATACTATTCTAACTAAAATATCCTCATACCACCTATTACTAATTTAAGGTCTAGTCCTACCATATGGAAATAGAAACCGACAATAGTTTACTATAGTTTTCCTGAAATCGTCACCCCAGGAAAAACATAGAAACCACCTTGAAGTTTATGCTTCTAGACTACAGAACAAAACCCTAAATTCTCACCCTAGTTTCCCAACATTAATTCACTGATATTCTATTCTACGCTTCTCCAAATTTCCATTCCTATCTTCTGGTATTGTTTTCCACTGTACTCTAGAGTCTAGAGAACCTAGCAACCTAAGCTCTGATACCAAAATGTAATGACCTCAAAAACCATATCATTTTTTCCCAAATATATATAGACTGATAATTTTTTACTTTGACACCCCTGTAATGACTACTGGGAAACATCCATGCAGCAGAAAAACATAAAACAATACAACCATTATTACAATACCAGAATTCAGTATTTCCCCCAAATATATATACATAAATACACATCACCTCAGTATCATCTACTAAAACTCCTGAAACCTACCAAAAATGCATCTTTCTGATAACACTTACCCTACAGATAGGGCAATGCAAATAAACTCTCTACCTCTGAGCCTGAGCTACTCGTCTAATTGGATCACCTAAAATGTTAAATTACTGAGATAAGACAACCTTCAATAAGAATAAATATGCTATTACCGGTGTGTAGCAACTGAGTTTACATAAATAATTTACTGATAAATAACTAAAACTGAGATAGCTTGTAAAATAATACACTACATAATTCATACCTATGTGGCTTAAAATACATCTGTAATATTTGAACTTTCTATCTAATCATACTTCTAGTATTATAATATATTTATTGTTATCTTGTAAATCTATATACATATAAAAAATTATTTTGAAAAAATCCCTGGAAAATTGTTTGTCATGATTTAACCCCTCATGATAGGGTTGTGCGGCCTACAGGCGAAACTTAACACTCGTTGGCCTACCAGGATAAGTCAACTATAACTTTATCAATCATCAGACCAGCCTCCTTAACCCAAAATATTGGGGAGACTGCAATCCGTCTAGGCTTGGTAACTAATCTCCTCACCATCAAACGGACAAGCTTAACCCAGAATACTAGGGAGCTTGCAATCCCTCCAAGGCACGATTGACTGAAATCCACACACTATCTAAGATATGTGGTTGCAATCTAATCTGAAATAGCAATGGTACTGTGCTCTGCTGCTTGATCTGATTTATTAGGGATCTGACACTGTAAAATAATATTCTATATATATATATATATATATATATATATATATATATCTTACTGTTTTACTATGATTTTATTACTGTATAATAACTGATCTGAATATACTATGTAATCTAAATAATCTCTAATATCTAAATATTTGAATAATCTGAATGTTATGGTTCTGAAATCTGTATATCATTATATTCTGAAAATTACTGTAAAATATCATTTTGTATGTAATATGTGAAATATCTGTCTACATATATAATTGTTATGATATTAACTCATGCCACACAACTAAATAATAAAAACCCTGTATTGAAATCTAAATTTTGTGATAATGAAGATAATTTATACTCTGTAGAATTTACCCTAAAACACATATATATTACTGATAAAATTTCTAAAATTCCTAGTATAGCATATTTCCCTTACCTGGCTAATTGAACTCGCCTACTGATTCTAACTCATGCCCATGGCGTTCATAATTCCATAATCCTGAAGTTATACACATATATATTTCCCTATTAATCAATAGAATTTCCTAGAATAGTTTCATACTCCTATTTCCTGAATTATAAACTATTTATCATTTACCTGGGTTCCTGAGGAAAAACACCCATTAAAAATCCTAGCCTGCCTGTAGTATACGCACCAAACCCTGTATTTTAAAAAATCCTAATTTCTTAATTTACCCTCAGAAATACATACACATATAAGTTTATACCTTTAATAATTAAATAATAAACCAAAAAATATCCAAATAACACCCTTACATCATTTTTGGGATGATGCCCCAAAACCCCAAATTGAAATTCTGCTTCGCCTATGCTGTAGAGAATCTTCCCAGGAACCCTGTGGTGGTTCTTGATCATCGAAATAAGGCTTAATGGAGCAAAAATTATAAAGAGAAGGGGAAGGGGTTTCATCGGTTGAGAGAGAGAGAGAGAGAGAGAGAGAGAGAGAGAGAAGAGAGAAATGAATTTAACAAGATAAAAGAGCTTGCAAGATCTTATATTCTTAGCACTGTCTCAAAAAACCGTCGTCGGTTTTCTATTAACCGGCTCCAAAATTATCGTTTTACTTTTACCCGGCCGCGGTTAAAACCCAAAACCGTCGCTGATTTTCTAGTTCCTTCAGAAAATCGTTGCCAATTTTCTCTTGCCTTAACCAAAAATCCCTTTTTCCAATTTCTTTTATCATTTTATTTTTTTGGGTCACTACATCTTATCATTTTCCAATTTTGAAACACAAATGTAGGAGAATATAGTTGTAGAATTGTAATTTTGCCTCATAACATTCTCCCCCTTTTGTCATCAGCAAAAAGGCTAAAAATTAATTTCTCCTTAGATAAGAAGAATATTGAAATAATCAAATCCCTTAAAGTTTTTAATTTCATAAGAAAAATTGATATTAATAAAATTTGTACATGTCATGTGTTAAACACAAATCTCCCCTTTGAATATTATTATTAATTGTAGGGGACTGGTGCCAAAGCTTGCATAAAAATAAACTTTAATATAAAGGGGCAAGCAAGCCTACATTTTTTTTTGGTGGGCATTTAAGAGCATTTCTTATATTAACCAGAAAAATCTACCATATTGATCCTAAAACTTTTGAGAATTTAAAGCATGATCATATAGCACCAAGAATTACTATGAGCAACAAGATTTTAAGCTTTAAACAAGACATGCCACAGTAAATTTGAAATGTAAGCTAAAGTGTGGGTGAGCATGAAAATATAAAGTTTAATTTCAGAAGCTCCCCCTATTGATTGGAAAAACGAGCTTAGTTGCTGTTAATTGCTGAAATGTGTCAACTAGTTTTAGCAATCAACTTAATCTTTTAAAACCAATTATACTGAGAACAAGATTAAGCCATTTTTAAACATGCAATTAGTGTACTTAATCTAATAGAACACATATGCATTAAAAGATAATCATTAAGGCATGCAAGGTGTTCATGTTCCCCAAGAAAAATCCATATCAAATTATGTTCAATAAAGACAAAATATGATGTTCAAGGTGCTCAAAGCAACTTTAGGATTCAGAAAAAAAAAAAAAAAAAATAGATATTCAATGCATATGAGTCGATAAGAATGATTAGATGGAGCTTAGCTCCTCTGTTTATGCTTATGCATATACAGATGCGTTTTAAGGATGAAGTTCAATATTTATTTAACATTCACTCTCCCATTAAAAAAATATTTTAGCATGCACCATATCTTAATCATTTTAGCTCATAGTTTATAGGCTGTAATCATGTATCAGATTTCTAACAAAATTTTGGCAACATGTCGTTTGTAAATAAAGCATTTTTCCATCCTACAGATCACAAAAACATACAGCAAATATCCTAGTAATTTCTACAACATGCAGTTCACAAGATTCTTCATCATGCAGATGCCATTCAGATCAGGCATGCAACAACCTAAAAGTGTCTACGAACAAGCAATACACAAGATACTACATCAGTCGTGCAGTTGGTATTCAAATTTGCATGCAATCCAGCAGTTCATATTGGAAACTAAGGTGTAGTCCCAAGAGGGGAGTGAACTGGGTTATTAAAATTTCTTTTAAATCTTTTTAAAGAATTCTTTACCTCTTGTTTATTTATCAAACTTACAACAAAAGCTTTAAGTCTTTATTCAATCCACTACCACATAATAAAATAAAACTTAATCAACCAATCAAACCAATCAATTATCCAATCAGCCACAATATCCAAACCAAGATATAAGATTCAACTTTTTACAAGAATTCAGCTTTTGTTTGTTTGTAAGTCTGTATTTATGGTTTTGATTCAATTCCTGTAGTAATGGATTTGCTTTCTCAATATGATGCTTAATATGAAATCCAATAATCTTTCTAAAAGCTTAGACTTTAAATAAACTTTCAGTTAAAGAGTCTTTGGCTGTTAACCAATCAGCGTACTTCCTTGTGATTTCCACAAAGTATTGTTCAACCAACGTACTCCATTTCGATTTCTGCAAGCCCAAAAACAATTTAAACTTCAGTTTATTTAATTTCCAAACTTCGTAGTATTTATGATTAAGAATTTAAAACATCCACATAGTTTATATGTATGCTAGAAGTTAAAGAGAGTAAAGGGAAAGAGAAGGAGACCACAATTTTTATGAGGTTTGGCCTATCCCTAGCCTACGTCCTCGCCTGTGGTAAACCACCAAAGGACTCCACTAAATCAGTTCCTTTCCAAGTGGAACAACACCGTTACAAGCTATACCCCACGCTTAACGCTCCTTCAATAGGCTAGAGTAGTCACCTCTCCAAGCGATACCCCATGCTTGGTCCAACAACGATTCAAGAATCTGAATCGTCTACAAAACAAAAACAATATTTTGTGTACAAAGACACTCTCGAACAGAGCAAATTAGTATAACAATTTAGCACTATAATATACTTCAAAGTAAATAACAATATGGAATGAAATTGAAGCTCAATATAAATCTATCACTAGTCTAATCTTTGAATGATTGAAAGATTTAGATTTGATTGCTCAATTTCAATGGAAGAAGATTAGCAAAAACTCAGTTGGAAGAACAGCAAGGTGTGAGCAAGATAGCCTTTGAGAATTAAGAGCACTTGAGAGTATTTAATTGTTGAATAATTTCTTGGTGTGTTTGACCCTTGGGTTTAATCATGTATTTATAGAGTTAAAAAACATATTTTCTTGTTTCCCAAGTTACTTCAAGTATCCCCTAAGTTTTCACAAAATTTGGAACTCAAGAAACCAATTTTAAAAACTTTTCCTGTTTGTTAAAATTTCAAATTATACAAAGGTCATCCGCCTATAAAAAATGGTCAGGTTACTGCCCAACTTTTTTAAAGAGGCATTAGGGTGTCAGGAACCTGGTAGAACATGGACAGGCTTCTCAGACTGCATAGTTAGGCTTCTGGGAGAACATGGCCAAGCTCCTGTCCTGCTATTAGCTTCGAACACCCTTCAGTTTTGTGGTCATAACGTTTTCTAAATAACTCCAAAATTTGACTTTCTTAGTGTACAAAGAAATCTAAGAGAAAATCCCACAACTTTCATGTTTAACACTTTTTTAAAATAAGAAGCGTGTGATATAGAAAAATTCTCATCAATACGGAAATAGAAATATTAACAGCATTTGGAAAATCCTCATTTTGGTGCTTTTCATTCCAAAAATAATTTTATCCTTTTTGAAATAATTTTTGACCTTAAAAAAATATTTTCCAAATATTTTAAAAGGTATCTAGGTCCAAGTAATTAATCTAAGAGTTTCATGCATCCATATTGAAATTATTTGAAGTACTTACATAAAACTTCCTTAAGATTCCTTCAACTCTTGAAGTCTTCATGTATGTCCTTACTTTGAGTCCATATTTTCTTCAAGATTTCAATGTGCTTTAGGCTTTTAGCAAGTTCAATTTAATATACATGCTCTCATAATCTTCAAGTTTTATTAAATCATCTTTGAGTCCATGCCTTAAGCTTCATATGATCATCCTTCTTTTAAGTATAAGCTTTCAATGGATCCTTTTGAATACTTGACCTTTCATTTTCATAGTTAAGTCTTGAAATGTCATCATTTAACCAAATATGTTAAGTTCCTCTTGTTTGTTATCATCAAATGCTGATTTTAAGCCTTGTAAGACCAACACATATTATAAACAAAAGATTAACCATCTATCAAATACAAATAGTAAGTAACAATAGATGGTGGATGTGTTTAGTGCAGTTTTAAAAAAAATGAAAAAAGGATAAAAAGAATAAACAAGAAAACATATCCAGTGTTTAAGAATACAGACCAAAGATAAAAATGTTTAACAACCCAAAAAAAAATGATCAACATTTGAGAATTTTTTTAAAGTATCAGCTCCCCCTCAGATGCAGCTCCTATGCCTCTCCATCATGAGGACCTCCACCATATGCCTCTTCATTGCCGCTAATGTCTATATGATGCCTTCCATCCTCATCATCATCGCTTTTCAGTTTATTGAAGTGGTCCTTCATCTCAGCGAAGTTAGCTTGCATGAGTTCTTCCAATTTTGTATAATTGTTATGAACGTCAATGAACTGATTCTCTAAAAAGACTGCATACTCTTTGAAATCCTTCCGGATGGAGGTGTACCAAAAATCAGAGTTAGTTGCAAGTTCCTTGAGCTCACCCTGCATAGAGGTAAGGCAAGCATCTACAGACTCTAAGGATTTGACTGTGGATTCTCTAAACTCACTGAAGGAAGTGGAGACTCTCTCAATTGCAGCCATGTTCTCAGTGTTAGTTGGCTATGAGTTGCAGAGGCTACTCCTGGGGTCCTGGTTGATCTCCTACTCGTCTAGGGGCTTGAGGTAACCACATATCCCCAACAAGCTCATACCCCATCTACTTTATAGTAGTCGAGGATAATATATTTGTGTGTTTTCTCCTCTTAAGCAGTGCATAATTAGTCCTTGTGACCCCCAATCTTAAGAAGACCTTATTCAGTATGCCTCTATATAGCATAATTATCCTATTCCCCACGGTCTTAATGAACATCCACTTTATGATTAAACTGGCCAAGTCTACCTTCTTCCTCATGAAGAGATACCACATAATGAAGTAGTCTAGAAATGACACAAACACCCTAGAGCCACTCTTAGGTAGGATATTATATGAGATCAAGTGGTGTATAACTTTGGCTTCTAGGGTGAAGGAATTGTAGGCCTAGGTGTGATTATGGTTGACTACAAGGTGTACCATGACCAGGTTCACAAATGCCTCAACGAAGAAGTCTTGCTTGTTGATCCAGGTAGTCCTGGGGTCAAGTCATTCATAGTTTGCTCTCTCAATTTCAAAGGTTTTGGCGAGGAGCTGGGCATCAAATCTAAAAGAATGTTCTAGGAATCTAGAATAAAATCCTCTATCATCACATCCTAGATTTGAGTAAAATAATCTAACAAGGGTGGGGTAGACTTCATTGGACTTGTAAGTAATGAAAGGGTACCACCCTTGATATTTGAACATCTCTAAAACATTTCTAAAATGTTGTGGCATGAAAGAGATGCCTAGAACCTTACCCAACATTGCCTCTTTGGGTTGGAAGTCCCTCTTGTATTTGATCCTCTCGTTCTCGAAAATGAACCAACTCCCTGAGACATCTTCGGTTTCTGGGACAGCTTTTCATTTATCGGCCCTCGGCATGATGATTGAAGGATTTAGTAGTAGGACTTTAGGGCTAAAAATAAAAAATAAAAATGGAGAAAAAGGGGTTTCTCTCAAATGGCCGTGAAAAATGAAATGTACGAGCGCTGAAAAAACATATAAAGCCCGACAGTTTGGTCGACTAGGGAAGGTCTAGATCAAGTGGTGAGCATTAACAACAGCCAATTTCTATTTCTGGTCGGTCAACTGGGGACATGGATCAATTAGCTAGGGCTAGTAGACAATTCAAATTCTAGTGCCCAATCGACTGGGACATGGGACCGGTCGACTAGGGCTTGAACGAGACCGGACTGCACAATTTTTTGAAATTTAAACCCTTTTTCACCCTTTTTCACATTTAACATATTAAGCCAAGGCAATAATAATTAATTGGCTTTTAACAATTAGACCAAATTGAAAAAAAAAATACTAAAAATAAAATCCCTTCAATAAATTCATTTTATCTTTTGCGTATGAGCCTATGATCTAAGGTGGGAATAATGGCATTTTTTTTTTTGGCATCCATATTTCTCTAAGTCTTGGCGGGTTTGAACCCGGCATTTCTTTGACTCTCCACACTTGTTTCGGTTTCACACCTTTTCTTTTGAAAGGGCAATCAAACTTGATATGACCCTTCTTTTTACATAAGAACTAGGTGGTGTGAGTATATGGACCGAAGGAGGTACTAGCATAGAATTTTGATGCTTTAACAAAGTACCCCATGTATAGGTTCTTTGTTTTCTTATTTTCAATACCATTATAACATATGCCTTCCTTTTTTAAGGTCATATTCTGAGATCCTAAGAGCTTATCAAAATTTTCTTTGCCCCTAGTAAATGTATGGATGATCTTACCTTGGTCCTTTATCTTTCTTTCTAAGCCTAGAATTTTCAAGTCTTTTAGGCCCTTGTTGTAATGCCCCAAACCTGCCAAGTGGGATCTAGAGTGTTATGTGACCATTCATCCATCTTTGATACCATAAATACCATATACGCAATGGAAAATAATTAAACTACCTCAAATAAAATACCAGAGTTCTATGTTGTACTTCCAAAAAGTGTATCCATTCACCTCATATTACATAATCGTAAATTAAACATAACTTTATATATTTTAGTTCCTATGACTACTTGTAGTTACAAAAACTAACCCTGCCCTGGAGCTTACTAAGCTTGATCACCTAAGGGACCTAAAAATTTAATAATTTGCTGGGGTAAGACACTTCTCAATAAGGACGAAATAAATTATATCAGTGTATGGTAAATGAGTTTTAGTGTATACAAAATATAGTTGTTTGTTAATCAACATCAACTGAGAAAACACATGCAGACCGTACTCACACACACAGATAAACATTTATAAGCAAGAGTTCCTGAGGATAAAGGAGATTACACACCCATACATGTAATGCCTCTTTGCTCTGATACCGTTTGTAACTTTGCCCTTTTAGTTAAGTGAGGCTACAACTGATACTTATTAAGTCACTCACCTTACTCAGTAAGCCCTCGGGTGGAGAGTTTTACCTCGCCGTAACTTGTTTATGCATTTTAATTCACATACATGTACTCACTCTCATTCAACATCAATCATACCATAGAATCCGCATACACGTACTTTTCATAATAAGACAACATATCCAAAATCATAATGTATTCAATTCACCAACACATACTCACACCCACCAAGGATTATGCACAAGTACTTTAGTATTCATCATTCTCACAGCATACCGAGCAGATATCAACACGCGGCCCACATAGGGACTTTCACAGATACAATACACACAACACCATTCATAGCACATCGATAAAAATGAACTCCTCATCCATCCTGCCAACATTTTAATCCCATTTATATAAATGACAATATAACGAACTCCTCATTGTCCTGCCAATGTTATATAGCAACTTATATCATGGACAATATAACTAACTCCTCATTTGCCTGCCAACATTATATTGCGATATACATAAAGGACATTAAATCACACAAGCATATAAGTACCCAAACCACAACAGTCACTACCAGTTTATTAAAATAAAATATTAATCTCATGCTACACGATTTATGTATTTAACCATACTTTACTAAATTGTCTATGAATAATAAATCATACTTTAATAATCCAAGACCATTAATTTCATTCGTTTAATTTATTCAGAAAATTCGTTATAATCATCCAGAAATCAAATACTTTAATTCAATCAGTTCAACTTTAAATAATTATTATTATAAAATCCCTAGGCACACAAACACCAATTTAATCAATTTATAATAATAATAATAATAATCCAAAAATCCAATTTTCATATGCCAAAATATTCAGAAAAACGTGTATATAATTCTTGTAATCTCATATTACAATTTAATAGGTTAATTCATAAAAATTCCTGATGTAATTTATTCCCCTTACCTTATCCCAGGAGAAGTGCATATAGTACTCACACACACACATAAACATTTATAAGCGAGAGTTCCAAAGGATAGGGGAGATTACATGCCAATACATGTAATGCCTTTTTGCTCTGATACCATTTGTAACTTTGCCCTTTTAGTTAGTTAAGGTTACAACTGATACTTATCAGGGCACTCACCTTACTCAGTAAGCCCTCGGGCGGAGAGTTTTACCTCACCATAATTTGTTTATGCATTTTAATTCACATACATGTACTCACACACATTCAACATCAATCATACCACTGAATCCGCATACACGTACTTTTCATAATAACACTGCATATCCAAAATCATAATGTATTCAATTCACCAACACATACTCACACCCACCAAGGATAATGCACAAGTACTTCAGTATTCATCGTTCTCACTACGTACTAAGCAGATCTCAATACATGGCCCACATAGGAACGTTCACAAATACAATACAAACAATACCATTCATAGCACATTGATAAAAAACGAACTTCTCATCCATCTGCCAACATTTTTATCCCATTTATATAAATAATAATATAACGAACTCCTTATAGTCTTGCATACGTTATATCGCAACTTATATCATGGACAATATAATGAACTCCTCATTTGCTTGCCAACATTATATTGTGATATACATGAAGGACATTAAATCATACAAACATATAAGTACCCACACCACAACAATCACAACCAGTTTATTAAAATAAAATATTAATCTCATGTCACATGATTTATGTATTTAATCATACTTTACTAAATTGTTTGTGAATAATAAATCATACTTTAATAATTCAAGACCATTAATTTCATTCGTTTAATTTATTTAGAAAATCCGTTATAATCATCCAGAAATCAAATACTTTAATTCAATCGATTCAACTTTAAAATAATTATTATTATAAAATACCTAGGCTCACAAACACCAATTTAATCAATTCATAATAATAATAATAATAATAATAATAATAATAATAATAATAATAATAATAATAATAATAATAATAATAATAATAATAATAATAATAATAATAATCCAAAATCCAATTTTCATATGCCAAAATATTCAGAAAAATGTGTATATAATTCCTGTAATCCCATGTTACAATTTAATCTGTTAATTTGGAAAAATTCCTGATGTAATTTATTCCCCTTATCATATCCTAAGAGAAGTGCTTACGACGCTCCTACGACAAATCCACTCCGGTTAAAGTGTTGGTAGTCAAATTTGGAACCCAAGGGTATTTTCAGTTCTTCAATTGGCCGAAAATTGGGGAAGAAATTGAGGAGAAAGAGAGACGAAGAGAGAAATGGCAAAGAGAGAAAGAGAGGGACGCCTCTCTATTATTCCTGAGGAAGATTAAGGAAGTTTACTTTATATATATATATATATATATATATATATATATAAAATAATAATAATAATAATAATAATATTATATTATATTATATTATTAAATTAATAATAATAATTTATATTAATATTTTTTTGGGCCGGGTTACTACACTTGCAAACAACTTGTAATTTTACAAATTCTTTGGTCATCTTGTTTGCTTTACACTCAAGTTCAGAGATTTGAAGATCCTTTTCATTTTCAATGGAAATCTAGGATCTTATATCTTTCAGCTCTTTTTCCAACATTACATTTTTGTTATCTAATCTTATGATTGTCAAATCATTTTCTTTTACAATAAGAATTTTAGAATCTAATTCTTTTAGTGATGTCTTATTCTTATTTTTCAAAATAGTATAACAATTGTTCATTTTAACAAGAGATTTTTGAGTTCTAATATATTCAATTTGTAATTCCTCATAAGTAGGCATACTATCATCATCAGATTTAGTTCATGATTCACTAACAGATTTATCACAAGATTTAGCACATGAATCAGTACATGAATCAGCAACAAATATAAAAGGAGAGGAATGTACATCCTCGTTAGTCAATGTTATAAAGCAATGATATTCTCCTTCTTGGACATTTGAGCTTGAAGCATCTAGAGTAGTGGACTCCTTTTTCTCAGTCTCTCCATATCCTTTTTCGAGTTCCTTCCAAATATCCTTAACATTCTGACAAGCTATTTTCATGGGGATATAGTTCCCTTGATCGATTACTTTCCAAGCCCTCCAATCAAAAGTTTGAATAAAAATAGTCATTTTTTTACTCCAAACATTGTAATTTTTACCATAAAACATTGGAGGCCTTGAACAAGATCAACCCTCATTAAACATAGATACACCATTCTAAGTCATTGCAATCTTTATGCAAATAGTGGTTAAACTTATTATAACCGGGCTCTGATACCAATTGAGGGGAATGGTGTAATCCCAAGAGGGAGGTGAATTGGATTTTTAAAAAATTTTGCGGATAATTTAAATGATTCGCCCAACAATATCTCAATCAAAATATAGAAGCATGTATGTAAAAATAATAACAACAACTTATACCACATACACGAGTAGAAATTAAAATGTGGTAATGTAAATAAGATATAAAAGAGGGAGAGAGTAACACCGATATTTAACAAGGTTTGGCTATACCCGCCTACGTCCTTGCCTTGGGCAAACCCCCCAAGGATTTCACTAATCCTACTCACTTAACCGGGTGGAGAAGAAACTGTTACACACTCCTCACAGGATGAAGCCCTCCTTTTCAGACGATACCCCATGCATGGTACACTCCTTATAGGATGGAGTTCTCCTCCTCATGTGTTACCACACGCTTGGAATATGGTTCACTACCTGAAATGCAGGGATACAAAAGATATGAAAAATAATTTTTTGTACAATACAATGCTTCTCAAAAGCTAAGATGTACAAGTTGAAAACTATTATGCACTCTCAATGATTTATAAAGTGAAGCTAAGTAGAGTATTTGATTTTCCTCTCAAAATATTTTTCAAATAAAATCTGAAAGTATGGAAAATGTTTTTCCCTTAGATTGACCTTTTGAAAAATCAAAATATGAGAAGCTTTCCAAGTAAAGATATATGAATGAAAATATTGCTCAAAGCCCTCTTGCTTTCCTCAAATACTTTATCCACAAACAATATTCAATGATAAAGTGTATAGGAGAGTTTTATATTTGAGATTAGCACCAAATAGATATATGATCTTGAATATAAGCTCAAGCCTTTTTCCAAGAAACCATTACAAATTTCTCCAAAATATTTTTCAAAAGAAAGTATATAAGAGAAATTTGATCTTTGAAATCTCAAGAACAAGAAGCTTCTCAAGCAATTATATATGATCAAAGCTTACTAGTATAACCCCAAGATTTTCTCCAAAAATATTTTTCCAAAAGAGAGTAGGAGAAAATGACTTTTATCTCTGAAAATGAGTTTGAAATAAGAGAAACAATCAAAGAATAATCAAATATAATTTCAGAGTATTTCTTTAACATTTCAAAAGAGGTTTGACCAAGTATTTATAAGCATTTTGGAAGTATGGCCATTAGGTGACCGTTGGGCATTAAAATATTAATATATTTTGATTTTTTTTTTTTTACCATTTGAGACTTAAAATAGCCAAAGCCCGAGAGGTTCAGTCGACTGGCCAAAGTTTCGATCGACTGGCCAGAGGTCTGGTTGACTGGCTCAAGGGCAATTTTTCTTTTCACAAGAAACGGTGTGCCGGATCTTATGTCCAGTCGACTGGGCTAAGTAATCCTTTAAAAGGCCGGTCAACTAGGCCGTTTATATAATTGTTCATTTATTTATATCGATCGACTGGGCCAACAAGGCTTAAAAGTGGCCGGTCTACTGGGCATATTCAATTTACAATTTTGGGCTTATGCACACGTTGATCAACTGGCCCAAGTATGCTCATAGGAGGCCAGTTGACTGGGCCTCTATAAAATTGCTCGTTTGGTCACTCTAGTCGACTGGGCTTGAATAGTTGGTCGACTGAGCCTTAACAAAAATTGAGTTTTGACCCTTTGTTTGAGTTCAAAAGCATTTTAAACCTTTAGTAGAAGTTGATCTTTAAGTTCTTTCATTGCTTCCATATTGCATCATCATCTGTGCTTTTCTAACATTTATCATATTCATATACTAGGCACACAAATGAGATGTTGTTGTTTGTCATGATCAAAATAGGGATCTGACTAAAAAAGTCAATAATGATATATGTCAAAGCTTACGTTTGTGGGTTACAATATGATTTATATAACAATCTAATGCCTATAGAAGAGTTCTAGTAAAATTAAACTGTCATCTGCAGGCACACACAATCTGGTGCGAAATCTCAGAGTCCCATTGTCAAAAATAATGAATTCCTCTCCCTGACCATCCTGTATTCTGGCAAACACCTCCATTAACTCTGGATCATCTCTCTGAGCAGCTTTAATCTTTTCATATAATGTTGGTTATACAACCAAACTGGCAATAAGCGCCTGAGGATCATCCTTCACTAATTCCACACCAAATCTTTCTAAGTCCATTTGAATCAGATGCTGAATTACCGCTGCTAGCTGTGCTGTGTTTCCAAATTTACGGCTCAAAACATCAGCCACCACATTTGCTTTACCTAGGTGGTAACTGATGGTGCAGTCGTAATCCTTAATGAGTTCCAACCACCTCCTCTACCACATATTCAACTCTCTCTGTGTAAAAAAATACTTGAGGCTCTTATGATCATAAAATATGTCACACCTCTCACCATATAAATAATGTCTCCAGATCTTCAGTGCATGTACAATTGCAGCCAATTCTAGATCGTGAGTAGGGTAGTTCTTTTCATATTCTTTCAATTTCCTGGATGCATATGTGATCACCCTACCATGCTGCATCAGCACACAACCAATCCCTTTCAAAGACGCATCACTGTAAATAACATAACCATCGCCTCCCGATGGAATCATCAGAACTGGTGTAGTGATGAGCCGTTGCTTTAATTCCTAGAAGCTCTACTCATATTCTTCAACCCACACAAATCTGGCATTTTTTTGAGTCAATCGTGTGAGTGGTCTTGACAAAGCCAAAAACCCCTCAACAAAACGACAATAATAACCTGTCAGTCCTAAGAAACTCCTGACTTCCTGCACATTTCTCGGCCCAAACCAATTTACCACCGCGTCAATCTTGCTGGGATCCACTGAAATACCGTCTCCTGAGATCACATGGCCTAAAAATGCCACCTTCTCAAGCTAGAACTCACACTTGCTAAACTTAGCATAAAGCTTCTCTTCCCTGAGAGTCTACAACACTTGCCTCAAATGCACCTCATGCTCCTCAAAACTCCTCAAGTACACCAATATATCATCAATGAAAACTACTACAAATTGATCTAGATACTGGTGAAAAACTCTGTTCATCAAGTCCATGAACATGGTCGGGGCATTCGTCGGACCAAACAGCATAACGAGAAATTCATAGTGCCCATACCTGGTCCTAAAGGTTGTCTTCGCGACATCCTCCTCCTTTACTCTCACTTGATGATACCCGGATTTGAGGTCAATCTTGGAATATACCTGTTGTACCCTATAGCTGATCAAACAAATCGTCTATATAAGGTAGAGGATATTTATTCTTAATAGTAACTTTGTTTATCTCCTTGTAATCAATACACATCCTCATGGACCCGTCTTTCTTCTTTACAAACAACACTAGAGCTCCCCATGGCGATACACTGGGTCGTATAAACCCCTTGTTTAGCAAGTCTTACAACTGATTTTTCAATTCTTCCAAATCGGCTGGAGCCATACGATAAGGAACCTTAGAGATCGGCGCGGTCCCCGGAGGTAAATCTATAGGAAAATCCACCTCATGCACAGGAGGCAACCTTGGTAACTCCTCTGGAAAAACATCTAGAAATTCTCGTACTACTGGAGTGTTATCAATCTTAGATTCATTTTTAGATACTTCTTTCACAAACTCTATAAATCCCTGACCTCCATCCAAGAGTAATCTGCCCGCCTGTACAGCAGATACCAGCTGCGTTGGAGTACATACTCGTGAACCAACGAATCTGAATTCCTGCTCTCCAAGAGGTCTGAAAATTACTTCTTTCTAGAAACAATCAATGCTGGCGTGATTGAAAGCCAACCAGTCCATACCCAGTGTTATATTGAACCCACACATATCAAACACAATAAGATCTGCTGATAGTACTTTCCTCTGAATTTCTATCGGATAGCCTCTAAGTACTCTCTGACATATGATCATTGATCTTGATGGTGTAGCTACCGACAGTGCTATATCTAATGACTGGGTCTCACTCTCAGATAATTTAACATAAGATGCAGAAATGAAAGAATCAGTAGCACCTAAGTCAAAAAGAACAATAACTGGATGTGATGAAACAGTAAATGTACCTGTCACCACATCCGTAGTAGCCTCTGCATCACCTGGCGTAAGGGCATAAACTCGTGCTAGGGCCACATTCCTTTTCTGGCCACCATGAGGCACCTGGTATCCTCCCCGAGATGCCTGATGTCCTCCTTGATAGGGTCTGGGAGCTGGTACCTGGTCCTGCTGACCTGGGCATTCATGTACCACGTGACCGAGTCTCTCACAACGATAACATACACCTCTGCCTACCCGGCACTCCCCCAAATGATGTTTCCCGCATGTCTGACACACCGGGTACGTCGGTGCACCCCGATTCCCACGAGGTCTTGCCATCTGCCTCTGTTCTCCCCTATCGCAACCTCCTCTCCATGGACCCCTACTGGTGCCAACCTGAAAACCCTGAGGCGCAGGCCTCTTCCTCTGACTCTGAGCTGCTAAACCCCTCTAAATACCACTTTCAATAATCATAACTCTATCTACAACCTCTGTGAATGTTTGAGCCCTAAAACTAATCACCTGCTCAAACAAATTCTGCCTCAATCCCTTTTCAAACTTTCTCGCCTTTTTCTCTTCATTAGGTACTAGATGCCAAGCCGCGTACTGTGATACAGTCATCTGCCCCTGTACCAAATGCAGAAACTCTGCTGCCTTCGCACTCCGAATGATAGCAGGGAAATATCGCTCGAAGAACAGATCCTTGAATCAATCCCATGTCACTGGAACTGGAACCAGCCTCTGCTCCTCTATCAGACGCGCTGCTCTCCACCAATGCTTTGCCTCCCTTGTCAACTTAAATGTTGCAAATGCAATTTTATATTCATCTATACATAGAAGCACCGCCAATGTCTCTTCAATGTCCTGGACCAAATTCTCAGCTACAATCGGGTCATCTCCTCCAGCAAAGGATGGGGGCTTCATACGCATAAACTGCTTAATCGAATAGCCATGCTCCCCAGAACTCTTGGCCATCTCAGCCATCACCTGCCGAGTGATGCTACGCAGCACAGCATCAGTGCCTCCTCCACCTAAGCTGGAAGGTCCTGGCTTAACCTCCCCAGAATTCGTGCTGCTGCTTCCTGGGTCCATCTTGAAAACAAGAAACACACTTAAGCACTTTGTCTCCTATACAGACCTATCTTGTACCAACTCAAAATTAATTACCTTCCCTGACCTTAACTCGATATCCAGTTTTGTCACCTAGACACACGACCCAACAATAGTTTACTATGATTTTCCTGAAATCGTCACCCTAGGAAAAACACATAAACCACCATGGTAATCCTGTACCTAGACACAGAACAAACCTCAAATCCTTTTCCTATACTCTGGTATTGCTTCTGTCGCACTCTAAAGTCTACATAACCTAGCAACCTTGGCTCTTATCGCAAACTATAACGACTTGCTTAATAAACTGGGGTTTTTTTTTTTATACTTTGATAATCTATGTGCTTTGATACCATACTAGGGGTAAACCCAATCATTAACCTAAGCAGCGAGAAGAAGAATTCAAACAAACATAACCATATTTAAATATATATATATATATATATATATATATATATATACACACACAATACAATACCAAAGTACTAACATGATTCCCAAAATATACACATATATCTGTTTCCCAAAATACCCTTAACTGTACTGGGATATACAAAAATCCTCCACAAACATACTCACTATCTACAAATAGGGCAGTACAGAAGCCCCTCTATCTGCGAGCCTGGTCTGCTCGCCTACCTGGATCACCTAAAAAAATGATTCAACACTGGGATAAGCCAATGCTCAGTAAGACGAAATATGCTATTACTAGTGTGTGGCAAATGAGCTACAATATTATGAAAATATGTTTTCATATAATCATGTATAATTGGATATGTAAGTACAACACAAGTAATAAAATACACCACCCTTTCCATGTTGCTTAACATAACAGTATTGTAGGTTACTATTCAAAATACTTCTAGTGTACATAAGTATGTTTCCTGTTTCTGTAAATCTGTACATACATAATAGTAATTGAAAACTTTCCTTGTGGATAACTGTGTGTCATGATTTAACCCCTCATGACAGGGTTGTGTGGCCCATAGGTAGGATCTACATTGGCTGGCCGACCAGGGTAAATCGCTATACTCCATCGGTTTGATCTGCCCACCTCAACCCATATCTGATGGGGAGCTTGTCCACGTCAAGGGCTTAGGTGATCAACCTACTACTATGTATTATCTAACTAGGTGGTTGCACTTATAACATAACATAATATCTGTAACAACAGTACTGCGCTTTGTAACTATATAGTCCAACAGGGTCTGATATTGTATAATATATCTCTATATACCACTACATGATTTACCATGATTCTAAAATAACTGTAATAACCATGATGCTGCATAAACTATAACTGTAATTCATACGTCATAATACTGAGAACTATATAATCATAACACTGATAACTGCATAATCATAGTACTGAAATTCGTACAATCATGGTACTGAGATTCGTATAATCATGGTACTAAAATTCATAAAACATATCTTCGTACTATATTCATATTCTCAAGCCACACCATACTTTAATACATAATTTTCATAATTTAATAAACTATATAATATTTCAAAATTTCCTAGCATGGCATATTTCACTTACCTGACTACTAGAAAGCCACTATGGTTTACTGGCCTAACACCCGCATAGCCTCCTACATAACACCCTAAAAACAACATTTTCTAGAACAGAATATCAGTATTTCTTCGCCTACATCATTTCCTATAACTATCAGAAGGCCAAAAATGGGTTAAAAGGTCTTACCCTGAATTTGGGATGAAATCCAACTTTATTTCACCAACGATCTGCTCCGGCAGACTTGCAGAGAACTTCGCCAAAAGTGTCGTGGTGGCTTCATATTGTCGATCTGGCGACTAGCAGGGCCAAAATCAAAGAGAGAAAGGAGAGGGACCGTAGGAGAGAGAGAGAGGACACTGAAAATATGATAAAAATATGAGTTTTTCCTATTTATAGGGCCAGATTTGTCGATGAGACACGTCACCTTGTCGATGAGTCCTTTAGTAAATTCATCGACGAACCTTTCCCTTCATCGACGAAATTCAGAGCAGCCCAAAACCTTCGCTCGGTATTTTCTCGTCGACGAATGGGACCTCGTCAATGAGATCTTGAAGACATTCGTCGATGAATCCTTCTGTTTCTATTTCCATTTTTCTCCCTCTTATTATTAAAATACCATTATTCTTTGGGTCACTACACTCCACCTAGCTAAACAACCAACTCCTTGAACAATCCTTTGAACCACAATGCTAACTTGACAACCTCAGTCTCTTCCAAGGATTTCGATCCATTTGTAACCAGCGCACCCTAAGACTATACCCCTGACTTTAAACAATTAGGCCTTCCCATAATGTGCCCCATTGCAAGCCTCCTGTCATCCAAGCCTCATGTGTAGTCTCCATCTGCAAACCTCACAACTGACAGAACCCTCTATTGCCCGCCAAAGTACCCAACTGCACTGGCATAGGAAACCTTTGATATGACCCAAACATCACCATTTGTCTTCAAGTACTAATTGGTAGACTGTTTACTTAGATTCACCAAGGGTGTACCGGTGATAGTGAAAACCAAGGTGTAGTCCCAAGAGGGGGGTTGAATTGGATTATTAAAATTTCTTTTAATTCTTTTTATGAATTCTTTGACCTCTTAATAATTTAGCTAAAACTCAGCAAAGCTTAGTTTATTATTCAAACACATGGAAAAGAACTTCGTTTCTTATTCAATCCACAATCCAATATTTAACACAACACAAGTAAATCAAAACTTAAACATTCAACCAATAAACAACCAAAGTGTTCAATCTACAAAATACAATATTCAGCACTTTGACAATCCTCAGCTTTCGTATGTATGGTATATGAATTTGATTAAAGCCCTATAGAGAATGAAATTGATTTCTCAATTTTCTGCACAATCAACACTCTTTCCAAAAGCTTAGACTTTAAATAAACTTTTAGTTAATATGTCTTGGGTATTGAATCAATCAACGTACTCCCTTATAGTTTCCGCAATTTATTGATCAATCAACATACTCCCTTTCGATTTCCACAAGCCCAACAAAAAATTAAACTTCATTTTATTTAATTTCCAAACTATGTAGTATTTATGATCAAGAAATTAAATCATCCATGCAGTTTATAGGTATGCTGAAAAGTAAAGAGAATAAGGAAAAAGAAGGAGACCAAGGTTTTTACGAGGTTTGGCTTATCCCCAGCCTAAGTCCTCACCTTAGGCAAACCACCTAAGGATTCCACTATACTTGTTCCTTTCCAGGCAGAACAAAACCTTACGCACTCCTTCAACAGGCTAGAGTAATCACCTCTCCAAGCGACACCCCA
Source organism: Malania oleifera (assembly GCF_029873635.1). Lineage (NCBI taxonomy): Eukaryota > Viridiplantae > Streptophyta > Magnoliopsida > Santalales > Ximeniaceae > Malania > Malania oleifera. The sequence continues at coordinate 68,259,493 of NC_080421.1, read as the reverse complement.
CGCTTGGGCACTCCTTCAATAGGATAGAGTAATCACCTCTCTAATCGATACCCCACGCTTGGTTAACGATCTAATGAAATTGAATCGTCAAAAGCACTACAAAAATACAAGATAATCACTACGTACAAGAACACTCTCTCAAAGAAAAAATTAGTACAAATTCAGCACTATGTACTTCAGAATTTAAATATCAAAATGAAATAAGATGAAGCTCAAGTATAGAATTCACCAATTCCTTATCTAGATGGATATCAGCAGTAAGAACTAGATTTGAGATGATCAGTACTTCAGTTTCATAGAAAAAGAGTATTGTAATGAGTGAGCAAGAGAGAGCTTTTCAAGAGCAAGTTGCTTCCAGAGGATTTTTTCAATTCTTTCTTTCTTGGTGTCAATTTGATTAGAAAAGTGTTTTTGTGATGCCCAAGTTTACTTGGAGTATCTTCCAATTTTTTAGAAAATTTGGGGCACAAGCAACCTTAATTTGAAATTTAAAACATTTAAAATTTCTGACCATTAACAGTGTTCAGATGACTAAACTTTTGGGTTTAGTCTTCTGAAGTTCCTTAGAGATTTTGAAAAATTGAACTGTAGGTTCAGACTTCTAAAATTCCTGTTCAGATAACTGAACTGACCGTTTAGACGTCTGAAGGTGTTCTGCCTGTTTTGTGTTCCAAAAATAAAATATTTAGTCTTTTAAATCAAATCTTCAGACTTCTGAAGAAATTCTTCAGACGTCTGAGGATTCTCCTCAGTCATCTGGATAGACCACTTTCAGAAATTTTCGATTTTTTTTTCTAAAATCCTTTTTGCTCTCTTGCTTTGATTTATTATAAAATATTTTTCGGGTTTTGGAATAAGGTCTCTAAGTCAATATTTAACCCTAGAAGAGCTTCAAACATATTTCCATACAATATTTAAAATATGAAGTACTTACATAAAGACTCTTTAAGACTTTGACATTCTAAGTGCTTGAGTCTTCATGCTTATCTTTCTTTGGCTCTCTTGTCTTCAAGCTTTAAGATTTTAGCAAGTTTCTCTTTAACATCCACACTCTCATGTTCTCTAATCTTTAATAGATATCATCTTTGAATTCATGCTTTAATGTTCTTTAAGATTTGTTTGATCATCATTCTTTGGCGTATAAGATAAAGACTTCTTGTGAGAAATCATCCTTGTATTGATATACTTGAATCCTAAAATGTCATTACTCAACCAAATATGTTAAGTTTCTCTTCTTTGTTATCATCAAAATAATATTTTAAGCCTTGTAAGGCCAACAGATAGGTTTAACACTAACCAAGCTAAACTTCACCAACACCTGATCCCCAAAACCACCCCGAGATAACCACAATCTTCATGTAGTTTTGTCCATACAGCTACCCTGAGATAACACCAATCTCCTTGCAGCTACAAATTCACCCCAAATAATCCCAATCTCTCTGTAACTTTACTCTTGCGAATCTCCAACTTAATAATAATTTTGGCAGCACTCAACACCTTCATGTCAACTTTCATTCTTAACAGAGTCCCCGACTGATTTACCTCAGTCGAAACCTTTCTAGGAATCGACATGTCACTCACATAAAACCACAAAATTATTGCCCACTTACATCCTATCTCCCTCTCCTCCTCTGAATGCACCACCAACCCCCTTATTTGATTCTTATACAAAACCTCCATCACCTCCACCATGGCACATGTCCACCTACCTTTCTCCTGACCATGCACTACCTTCGTAAAGGTAGTAGGATCCTTGCTGGTAGTAATGGTTTCATAAGACATCATATCACACCTAGGTGGTGGCCTGATAACACTTCTGAGCCCATTGTGATCCTGCTAGACTCCTGAATTTGACCTCCCCGCATTATGACCAATGTTATCTCTGCCCTGAGTATAAAACTCCACCTACATCACAATCTCCTTTTTACTCTAATTTATCTTATGATATTGCAAGTCTCTTAAGTTAGAACTCCCAGCACTTTTTCCCTGAGTCTCCAATTTCACCTCCACAACATGCTCATTGCTGTTATTGTGGCTTTTTGGAACCTGTATCTCTTCATCTACCTAAGTATGCTATCCCATGGCTTTAATACCTAAAACTCTATCTCCACCAATCACCACCCTGTTTGTCATTGGATCATCCATATTGAACCCATCTTTCTTATATACTAGAAAGATGCACCGTCTAGACATCATACAAGCCTAACCATGCCCTACTCACAAAACTCCTTGACCAATAGCATACTTAGCAATAATATCTTACCTAAGGAACTCTCTCCCGGTCTGGTACTCCACCTCAACCACAAGTTACACCTGGCAAACGACTCCAACTTGTGATGCATGAAATACCCCTAGAACTTTTGTGATAACCTCACAAAATATCCATGTCCAACTCGTGATGCTGCCTTCACCGGTCCCCAAACATCCACACCAATATAGTTAAGAATACCCACCATTTTGTGTGTGGTTACATTACACAAAATAGTATTTCCTAACTAAGAAATCTCAACTGTAACTCCACCTACAATTGTGTTGCCCTACAATGCATAGAGATTCCTTGCTATCCTCTGACCCTTCATCACCATCAATACGCTATTACACACCATCATCATCCTGCCTTTAGACTTGTAACTATACCCATTACAATCCAAAACATCCAATGATATCACGTTCTTCCGTAGATCGGGCATGTGCCTTAGCCCACACAACGTCCTTACCACATTATTGTACATCTTAATCTTAATATCCCCCATTCCTATAACTTTGTGAACCACACCATTTCCCATCAGAATGGAACAAGAACTCACCAATCTGTAAGTGGTGAACTAGGCTTTGTTGGGCATTATATGAAAAAAAAAAAAACATCCCGAGTCTAGGATCCAAGAACCCATAAGACGTTCTGAACCTACTGAAATAGTAAGCATCTCACCATCACTGCTCCTTGAGTCCCCTTCTTCAGCTTCATTCACAGATTGTGAAAAACCCTCTTGAGCTTTTGCCTTTCCCTTCTCCCACTCCAAATATTCCAGTTTTATGTGCGCTGGTTTCCCGCACTTAAAACAATGAACATCCTTCTTCCTCCTAGATTGGGTTTTATTACCACTGGGTCCACTCCAAGACTTGCCTCTCCCACAATCCTAATTACCCTTCACCATGAGCCTTTCACCTTGTGAAAACTCATCGCTAGCCTTCTTCATTTTATGGAACCCTAGCAATGCACTCGTGATGTCCTCCAACTCTAGGGGGTTTTTCCCCCAAGTCAGTATTGTAACTAGATTCTTGTATGTAGGCAATGTAGGTAGGGAATTCAGCATCATTAACGCTTTCTCCTCCTCCTCGAACTTCACATTAACTCGCCCCAAATCACTAGTGATCTTATTAAATGTGTTGATGTGTTGATTCAAGTCTAAACCCTCCATCATCTTAAGCCCATAAAGCTTTTGCTTAAGATACAGCTTGTTCAAAATCAACTTGGTCATCAATCAGCGCTCTAGTTTCAGCCAAACTGTTGCTGGCGAGTCCTCATCCATGACGTGATACAACACGTCATCAGCTAAACATAACCAAATCGTGGAAACCACCTTTACTTCAAGCTCCTTCCTATTAGGTATTTATACTGAAAGACATGCTTTATGTAATCAGTTTGATTGTTTATTAATAACTTCATTTATTCCATTTTAGTGAGAATCTTTGTGAGCCATGTTTGCCTAACATTATCTATTTAATGATTATGCATGTGTGTCTTCTATTCTATGTAGTAGGTGATCTAGTGTGTAGAGAACAGCTTACACATAGAAGATTAGATCATCAATTCTTATAGAATATAAGCTTATTGTTCATAATCTGAAATGGAATTGCACACACCATTGGTAGGACTGTAGCACAAGGTTTTAATAGGTCTGTCTTGACTATGGGGAATGGTATAGTTCCAACTCCTTGTGCTAGTGCACTTTGTGTGTATTGAATAGGACCATCTTAGGGTAATTGTTTTTATACTGACTATGTAAAACAATTAATACCTCATGATTATTATGAGTGCTTATGCTCTTAATCTTGATATGATTATTGGACACGCGCGTGTAGTGTTTATTACTTTGATTCATAGAATAGTGAGATTCTTTATGGATCAATGAACTCATTGAGTTGGGTAATGACATTATGTGTATGGTGAACATTAATTATTGATGGAATCCATATCCTAGTATCGGGATTGATGATACCCCCTTAAGGAAGCTTATAAGTTTTGATTGTGTCAAACCCTGCAAGTGGATTTTGAATTCGACACATCAAATAAGTTAAGTGGAAAGTCTCAGGGAATTAATATGTCAATTAATTAAAATGTAAATAATTTAATTTAATTGATGGGTATCTATAATCATTACATGGGGATATAAATAAGCATTTAATAATAGGAGCTTGAAATTTAATTTCGAACGTGACAGAGAGTGCAATTATAATTCTTTAGTGATATGAATTGTAATTAATGTAATTAAGGATTAATCTAGGCCGGATTAAGAATTCTTAATTACGTAGGAAGCCCTAGTCATATATTCCCAGAGGTCCTTGATGTAGCCTATACACACATGCTCCATTCAGCGGTGAGAGTTAGATGAAATCGCATACATAAAGGAAGACGTCTTCATGAGAAGCAAACCTTAGCCGCCGCAGATGAGCCCACTCTCTAAGTAACAAGGTGTGTTTGAGGAATAAAGTAGAAGATCCCTAGTCATCATCAAGAGTTCTTCTTCAATCTCGCAAATCTAGGAGTTCCTCTTCGTTCTTGCAGATTTAGGAGTTCTTCATCGTGCTTGTAGATTCGAGATCAAAATAGAGAGATCTCGTAGGTATGATCCTAAGCACGTAATTACGATTTGCAAGATCAAATTTTTATTGTGATCCGAGTTTGAAAGATCAAATTTTTGTTTAACCCAGTGTTGACTTTGGTGTATTCCCAAGAGGGCAGGTGAATTGGGTATTAAAAAATTCTCCTAGGTTTAGCTAAGCCAACAATAGTATAACACAGCCTAGGGTCTATCTATGCAATCTCAAATGTGCAGATAAATATAATGAGTGGAAATTAAATCATGTGCAACATTCACAAAAAATTGAAAATAACATACACGTTTAGGAACATAAATTGCGAAAATTTAACTTGCACACACGATATGTTATCGGGGTTTGTCCAATAATGCCTACGTTCTCGCCTTAGCTCACAAGCACAAGAATTCCACTAAAGGCTCACTTCACAGGTGGAGCGGCACCGGTTACAACCAGGTCATTTCTCGGGGCTGACCTCAACCTACAATCGCAACTTATCAGGATGGTGTACCTAGCTTTCCTAATCGGGTCTAAGCCAATCCGGGACTATTCCATAGGGCTAGTCTCCAACTTCAGGCCCATGCCTAGAATAAAAGAGATATAAATTTGACGTACAAGTAAAGTGTTTCTACACAAGCAGGTATGTACTACAATACAGCACAGTATAATCAATGCACACTAATAATATAGGAACTATAAGCTCAGTGGTGTATATGTGCAAACAACACTCGGTATAATGTATAATCTCAAATATACACATAACTGTTTAAACAAGCTATTCTTTGAAACAAGATATACTAAATCTCAATGTCAGATTAGGGTTTTAAAGAAGCTAGCAATAATATTCAAACAAACTCAAAAATATTTTCTCAATGTAGCAAGCACAAGAGTTGTTTGAAATCAAGCTTGTAAAAATATTTTTGCACACAAAAAATATGGGCTAATGTATCTTGCAATATCAATGCAAAGACCCACAAGCCACTAAGTTTTCCCCACACAAGATTTATTAGATTAAATTAGTGGGAAAACTTATGCTTAACTCTCAATATCAAAATCAAATAACAAATAACACAATGAGAGTTTTAAGCAAATTGGAGTGGAATATAAACACTCAAAGCACTCTCACAAAGTTTGGATGATCAAAGAAATAGGTGTATGAGAGTGTATGGGAGTAGTATGAGCAAAATAGGATTTGGAAATTTGAGAGAGTTTTGGCTTAATCTTTTTTGCTAATCACCCCTAATTTGTACAAATGAACTCATATATATAGGCAAGGCACAAATTATGACCGTTGGGGGACACCAGGGGAATTATTAAATTGTTTTAATTCTATTTAATAAAATTAACCCCATTTAACCCCTCTTAACCGCGGTGAAAAATTGTGCAACCCGAGAGTTTTGGGCGCCTAACCTAAAGTTCGGTCGCCCGAACAGACACAACAGAAAATTTCATTTTTGAACGTTCAGGTGCTTGAAAAAAGGTTCAATCTACTAAACTAAAGATGATTTCAAAAGACCACAGTTCGGGTGCCTGGTCTTGAGTTCGGTCTACCAAACGCATGTATTCAGTAGCCCAAGGCAAATTTGAACATGATGTTCAGGCAGCCGAGTTGGTGGTAAAAGTCATAATCAAGGTTTGGTTGCTCATGGACGCTATGGTCATTTAGGTTCAGTCTCCCGTAGCCTAAGTCATCTTTTTAACTTTTCCATGGTTCAAATGATCGAGGAAAATGTACTTGCCAAGTTCGGTCGCCCGAAACCTCATGGATTTTGGGCAAAGGTCCTATATTCATTTCAATTATTTCCCCTGATTAATATAAGTGATTATGGGGACTAGCTTGTGTGTTTGTATAAGGACCTAAGGTCTTTCTAAGGTCTTAGGCATTTTAAATTAGCCCAAAAAATTCGGCGTCGGTCGATCAAACTCTAAGGTCATTTGATTTCCAAGGATGTGTACAGACCTAGGGTCATTCTAAGGCCTTTGAGCTTATAATTCCTATATGCATGAGGCACATTAATTATTACAAATCATTCCCTATATTACTATTACAGACCCGAATAGAGCAATAATATAGATTACAATAAAAAATAAGTTCTTTTGGGTCTTATAATTGGAGTCTTCATATGCCATCAAGTGATTTGCTCGTATGGACCTACACACCAACTTGATAGACATTAAATACCTGAGTATTTGTCATTATCAAAGCCGGGTATGACCTATAAGGTCAACACCTGAGTATGCAAGATTGTTTTTTTTGTTGTTATCTGTATGCACTACAGCCAGATCTTAGGGCTATTCCATAGCAGACCCCTTCACTTCCAACCAACTTGTGTCATTCATGTCGTTTGACTTCTTTCCGTATAACACCTTCACCATCCCTTGTTGCACTTGTAGATATTTCAGACTTCATTACTAAAGCTCGAAATTACCAATTCCATCAAACTTGTTTACATCAAACTTAATTGAAGAGACCCAACCATTGTAGAACAATAGCTCTAATACCGCTTGTTGATTCGTATTCTCGTTCAACTTGAATTCTAGTTCAAGTTCAACTTCAATTCTAGTCCAACTAGAATTCTAGTTCCCGTTCAACTTGAACACATGCAGCAGAAGCACACAAACAATCATGAACGAACCAATAACCACTAATGCAAACATTTGATAATGAACTATGTTTAAGAAGCAATCAAAGAATAATAAGAAGAAGTAAAAACACAACTAGAATACACAAGATTTACATGGTTCGGTGATGGGGATCGGCAACCACTTTCCCTTTTTTTCGCTGACATGGTGACATGTGGATGACCCTTGGACGTCGACAATGCTTACTAGCCATTGACTAAACTTATGGAGATAGTTGAAGACTTTTCAGAATAAAGAAGCCCGAGTTGTGATTCTGAGGTCAAGACCCTATTGGGCCCCACACGGCTACTCTAGGCCCCACATGCTTGGGCCTCCCTTTTAACTTTATTTGTATTTAATTAATTGCATTATGAGTTGTTAAGTACTTAATTTGTGCAAGATTTATGCGAGTTAATTTGTGAACATTAAGTGAGTTGTCTCCCATGCATGTATGGGGATGTTTAGGTCATTTATTGCTAATTCTTTATTTTCCCTATATATATTACTATTGTAAACGTTGGTAGACAGTTTTAGCCAAGTTTTATTATTAAATGAATAAAGGTTCTTCCTTTGAAAGCTCAGAGCTTTGTTCCGATCCTTGAGATTGAGTGGCGAGAGGCTACGACGTTCTCCCCGGAGATCAGTTGGTGTGAGACCAACACATCTATCCATCATATCTTCACCATCTCATATCCCCATATCGTTCGTATTCGACAACAACAGTAGCACCCGCAATGGTTCAATGCGATCTTGACGGATTTTTTGGTTTGATTCGAGTTCGTTGATCATCAGTAAGATATCCTACGATTCCACATGGTAATATCCATCCTAATCCATCCCTAACTTTGTTTGAGATCCTTGTTTAAGTCCTAACAAGCCTCCATTTCGTAAAACCCTTAAAAACCCCGTTTTTATCTCCATTCCCCACATTTCAGTCGACCGACCCTAAAAGCCAAGTCGGCTTAACCCATTTTAACTCTCGGTATCCCCACAAACATTCAGTTGGTTAACTGACCCATAAAGCCTAGTCAGCTAACCCTTTTCATCTCTCGGTAACCAAAAAATTCAGTTAGTCAACTTACCCTCCCAAGCCTAGTCAACTGACCCTGTTCTACTAGCCAAAACAAAACCTTGATTTTGTGACTCCAGGCGACTGACCTTTCCTCCCCCAGGTGGCTGAAGTTCCCCAGAACTTAAATTCTCAACATTTTAACATATATTTGTGTGTTAATTGTGGAATATGATTATGATAATGCAGACTTATTTTCTTCAATGATTGAATTTCGAATTAAACTATGGACCTTTTCAAAATCCTTGGACCTGTGTGATAGAGCATGATTTGTTTGATTAATGTTTGATTGATTCAATTCTTATTTTAAAATGTTTCTCATGTGTGTTCATTGAGGGTTGAAACTCGTAGCACTAGGTTACCCTACCCTATACTGCATTATCTTGGTATCAGAGCCTAGGTTAGAGCCTAGGTTAAGTCAAGCAGAACCCTTAAAGTCTTCTCTAGCTGTGACTAGTTGTCCTTGTGTTGTTATGCTTTGGTGGCAACTAGAGTTGGGAACTATCAAGGTCGTAGAACTGACATAGATCATGATACCCTTCTAGATGAACTTCAAGCCCAAGTTCAAGTCTTAACCCAAGACTTAACTCATGCCCTTGCTAGGATAGAAAGATTTGAAACTAGTTTAACTCCTGACCAACCTCTAGAAAATCCCAGACCGCCCCATGAGGTTGAACATGAACTTGCTTCTCACCACTCTAGGGAAATGAACAATCCTCCAAGAGAAAGAAAACCACCCTTACAAAGACCTCCCATTCCTCCTCCACCCAAACCCCATGCTTCTAGAAAATTTCAGTGTCATGACCCTTATATTCCACATTGGAATGAAGAGGATTATGATGAAGAGGAATTTTAACCTAGGAGACCATTTCATAGGGATAATCATGATCCAAATAAAGGTGTCATGAAGAGAGTAAAAGTTGAAGCCCCTACCTTTGATGGGCAAATGGATCCAAAGATTTTTCAAGATTGTTTAACTAAAATGGATTCAGATTTTGACTAGTATAAGATGCATAATCCACATCGAGTGACGTTTAAAAAAATAAGACTAACTAGGAAAGCTAAGCCTCATTGGGTAAATGTCAAAAGGCAAGAAGCTCGCCTAGGTCATAGACCCATAGAACATTGGGACATGATAAAAGATAGATTGACAAAAAAGTATGTCCTAATTTCTTATAGGGAATGTGTAACGACCTACTTATCTTACTACATAATCAACCACGTTAAATACCCTAATACTATTAACTTATAACATAACAAAGTCAACCTGAACTCATAGGTAACAAGGACACACCTGTCATACACAGTGAACACCTAAGCAGCAGTAAACATAATTTCCTCTACCTAACCATAAAATACAATACCAGAGATGCTTAAATTCCCCGATATTTCTGTAGAGGTATATATACAATCCTCAAAAACAACAAAAGATAAAACTAGGATCTTACATAAAAAACCTACTGACCCTAGTTAAAAACTCACCCTTCTAGCAGGGTAGAACAACTAACGGCGCGGAGCTCGGTCGGCCTATCTTTATGGGTTCCCTGAAATGGTTTAGAGTTAGAGTGAGACACCACTCACTAAGGGAAATAAACTAAATACATTTGTGTGGCAACATGAATATTTGCATGTTATAATAAATATACAGTACATATTACATGCCTGACAACACTTACAATATCATAACTGAATAATCATACAATTTCATAGTTATACTAAATTGTGTTGTATCTCACTGTTCATAAAATCATCTACTATAACTAATAGTACTAAAATATACCCAGGATGAATAGCTAGCTGATGTCATGTACTAAGCCCCATGACAAGTTGTGCAACCCGAAGGCGGGACCCGACAATGGCTGGTTGACCACTGCCAAGTCAAAAATGTTTATAAGTACGATGGGCCGGCCACACCCTGGTCCAGACTTCCAAGTGGATGTCTACAACTCTACACTGAAAGTCACATCAACTATCCATCTCCTACCCCCTTTACTGGTAGGGGTAGTTAGCACAAGTCTGAACTGAATTGAACTTTATAGTTACAGTACCGTGCTCCTAAAAATTGATATAAACTATCATCCGGATTCTAATAACATATAGTACATAATCATATACTCTTTTAACATAAATAGATTGATAGCATTTTTTTGAATTCTATCGTAACATAAATAATCACGGCCTTGCACCAGATAACATACATAATTGCAGCCTTGTGCCGGCTATCAATCACGGCCTTGTGCCGAACATATCATAGATACTTAACTGAGCATATGTATTGTTTATCATATATTCTGAAACCATAATTTCCTGTATTATCCGTGTTATTCCTGAAAATAAATGTAAACATGCCTTTTCTGTAAATATGACTTAACATAATACAATATACGTGAAATAATATTCATGCCACATAAACTGAATAAAAACATGAAATTTGTTCTAGAATTACATTTTCTGACATTTTACACTAAAAACTTATTCCTGTGTAACAACATTATTTTCCCAAATATACTCATACATAATATATGTTTTCTAAAAATTAATCTGCTATTAATTAATATTAATTTTCATGAAAAATTACTGCTTTAGTTTACTCCCTTACCTGACTACTAGAAAGCGCCTAAAATAACTAGTCCTGCGCTCGTAAGGTTCCCCGCTCAACACCCAGAAAACAATATTGCCCAAAAAAAAAATCAGTATTTCTCCAAATGCTACCCTTTCTACAATTGTAGGAATTTCAAATACTCAATAAAAAGCCTTACCTTGAACCTAGGATGGAGTCCAAGTTAGCCCCACCAACGATCTACCCTAGCAGGCTTGAAGAGAACTTCCCCAGGAGTAGCATGGCGGCTCTAGATCATTGATCCGGAAAAGAACGGACCCAAAATCTTAGAGAGAAGGAAGGAGAACCTAAGAGGAGAAATAGGGAGAAGTTCTTCACATGAATTCTACGGTGAAAACTGAGTTCACGCTATTTATACACCCGCACTCGTCGACGAGACACCTCACCTTGTTGATGAGGTCATGAAGGGAGTTCATCGACGAATGCTTATTTCTCATCGATAAAATTTAGAACTGAAAATAGCCCCTCGGTAACTTCTCATCGACGAGACGTGTGTCCCCGTTGACAATCCCATCAAGCGTGTTCGTTGACGGGACCCTATTGAATTCCAATTTACAATTTCTTTTTCGCTTATCCTTTTATTATTTAATTAATATGATTCACCGGGTCTCTACATTCTCCCCTCCTTATAAAAATTTAGCCCTAAAAATTTACAATCCATATGATTCACGATCCCTCAAAGACAAATTGTCTACTTATTTTATTACGTACCCTCACTTGTGGCAGAGAAATACCGTGGTTACATGAAAAGTTTTAGGAGATTACATATACAAAATAAAATTCTCCCAAAACAAAAATACTACCTATTAACTAAACTACTACATGTACTGACTAACCTGTAAAAGAAACATTACATAACTACTTTCACTTTTCTTGATTATAACTGAACCCCACTGAATAAATGCATATATTTCTGCCTTATCTGTTCCTCAAGCTCCCAAGAAGCTTCTTCTATTGTGTGATTTCTCCAAGGGACTTTTACTTGAGGAATCTTCTTATTGCACAATTCTTATTCTTTCCTGTCCATAATTTGTACTCGTACCTTCTCATAACCTAGTGAATCACTGAACTCTAATTCACCATAATTGATTACATGAGAAGTGTCCAGGATATATTTCCTCAACATGGAGACATGGAATACGTCATTTATCCTGGACAACACAAGTGATAAAGCTAGTCTGTAGGCAACCAGCCCCACCTTCTCTAGAATCTCGAATGGGCCAATGAACCTAGGGCTAGGTTTACCTTTCCTCCCAAATCTCATAACCCTTTTTAATGGAGCTATTTTTAAAAACACATGATCACCGATATCAAACTCCAATTTCCTACGACAGGTATCGGCGTAACTCTTCTATCGGCTCTAAGCTGCACTGATTCTATCTCTGATGAGTCAAACTTTATCATACGCTTGTTGTACTAACTCTGGTCCCATAACTCACCATCCTCCCCTTTCATCCCAATATAGAGGAGATCGACACATTCTACCATAGAGCGCCTCAAACGATGCCATGCCAATGCTAGCTTGATAACTGTTATTGTACGCAAACTCCACCAGCGACAAAAATTGGGTCCAACTACCCCCAAAATCCAGAACATATGCTCAAAGCATATCTTCTAATATCTGAATCGTCCTCTCAGTCTGCCCATATGACTGAGGATGGAACGTCGTGCTAAAAGATAACTGAGACCTCAGAGCCTCCTACAAGCTTCTCCAAAATTGTGATGTGAAATGCGGTCTCGATCTGAAACTATAGACACTGGAACACCACGAGAACGGACTATCTCCTAACTATAAATTTCTGCCAATCTATCACGGAGCAGTTTGTCTTGATAGGAAGGAAATAAGCGATCTTGGTCAAACGATCTATAATCACCTAGATTGCATTCTGGTCATGCAATGCCAATGGTAGCCCTGAAACAAAATCCATAGATATGTGATATCATTTCCACTCTAGGATAAAAAGTGGTTGCAATTGGCCTGCCAGCTTCTGGTGCTCAGCTTTTACGTGCTGGCATGTCAAACACTATGCTACATACTCGGTAATCTCCTTCTTCATACCACTCTACCAATAAGACTTTCGCAGATCCCTATAAATTTTCATGTTGTCGAGATGAACTGTGTATAAAGATTTGTGAGCCTCTTCTAGGATGGTCCTTTTGATATCAGTATCAACAGGAACACATAATCTAGAACAAAACTGCAAATCCCCATCATCTGTAAAACAAAATTCCTCTCTCTAACCACCCTGTACTCTGACCATTACCTCTGCTAATTCTGGATCCCCTTTCTAAGCAGCTTTAATCTTTTGCTGTAGAGTAGGTTGCACCACTAAACTAGCAATACATGCTTGAGGATCACTCTTGACAAACTCTATGCTGAGTCCCTCCAAATCCATCATGATTGGATACTGAATCTTCATAACTACCAACGATGGTCTCACAGACTTCCTGCTCAGCGCATCAGCTACCACGTTTGCTTTTCCTGGGTGGTAACTGATAGTACAATCAAAATCTTTAATAAGCTCTAACCACTTTTTTTGCCTCATGTTTAGTTCCTTCTGAGTGAAAAAGTACTTTAAACTCTTATGGTCAGAGAAGATTTTGCATCACTTGCCATACAGGTAATGCCTCCAAATCTTCAATGCATGTACTACTGCAGCCAATTCAAGATCATGGGTAGGGTAGTTCTTTTCATACCCATTCAACTGCCTAGAAGCATACGCTACCACCCTACCATGCTACATCAATACATAGTCAAGTCCCTTTAAGGATGCATCATTGTAGATAACATAACCCTCACCTCCTGACGGGATGATCAACACTGGTGCCATGACAAGCCTTTGCTTTAATTCCTAAAAGATCTGCTCACAGCTGTCGTCCCATTCAAATATGACGTTCTTCGTAGTCAGTCACATCAGAAGCCCTGATAATGCTGAGAATCCCTCAACAAAACGACAGTAATAACTAGCCAGCCCCATGAAACTCCTGATCTCCTGGATGTTCCTCAGTCTAGCTTGATTCACTACCGCATCAATTTTACTAGGATCCACAAAAATTCCATCCACTGAGATGATATACCCCAAAAACACAACCTTCTCGAGCCAGAATTCACATTTGTTGAACTTGACATACAACTTCTTTTCCCTGAGCGTCTGTAAGACCTGCCTAAAATGCGTCTCATACTCCTTATAGCTTCTCGAATAGACCAATATATCATCAATAAAAACCACAACAAACTAGTCTAAATATTAGTGGAAAATTCTATTCATCAAATCCATGAATATTGCAGAAGCATTCGTCAGACCAAAAGGCATAACAAGAAATTCATAATGCCTATACCTGGCTCTAAAGGATGTCTTCGATACATCTTCTGCCCTTACCTTTACTTGATGGTAACCTGACCTAAGATCAATCTTGGAGTAAATCCGTGTACCCTGGAGCTGATCAAATAAATCATCTATATAGGGTAGAGGATACTTATTCTTGATTGTCACCTTATTAATTTCCTTGTAATCTATACACATCCTCATGGACCCGTATTTATTCTTCACAAATAACACTGGAGCCCCCCACAGAGATACACTAGGCCATATAAATCCCTTATCAAGAAAATCTTGTAACTGATTCTTTAATTTTGCCAACTCTGCTGGTGCCATTCGGTAAGGTGTTTTAGAGACGGTGTTGTACCTGAAAGAAAATCAATAGGAAAATCTACCTCACGATCAAATGGCAAGCCTAGTAACTCATCTAGAAAAAACATAAGTAAACTCCTTTACTATTGGTGTACTAGTGAGCTTCAATTCATTCCTTGATATTTCCTTTACAAAGGCCACGAACCCTTGACAACCACTCAAGAGCAATCTCCTCACTTGAATAACTGAAACTAACTGAGGTGGGGATTGCACTCGTGACCCTATGAATTTGAATTCTGGTCTTTTTGAAGGTCTGAATATCACTTATCTTGGACGGTAGTCTATACTAGCAAAATTAGTTGCTAGCTAATCCATGCCAAATATTACATCAAACCCATGAATGTCTAGCACTATCAAATCAGTAGAAAAAATTTTCCCCTGGATATCAACTAAACAGCCTCGAAGCACCTTACTACACCTCACTACTGACCTAGTTGGTGTAGTTACTAATAGTTTAGTGTCTAATAACTGCATTTCTGCCCCACATAATCTAATACACTCCATAGACACGAACGAGTGTGTGGCCTCTAAATCAAATAATACAATAACTTTAAATGAAAGCATGCTAACCATATCTATTACCACGGTGTCGACTAGAGTCATATTCCTTTGCTGACCTCCATGAGGTGCCTAATAACCTCCCCGAGCAAGTCTAAGAGTGGGAGCAGCTCCAATCTGAGTTTGACAATCTCTCATCATATGTCCTAACTCCCCACATCAGTAGTAGATACCTCACCTGACATGACACTCACTCGGGTGTCTTTTCCCACAAGTCAGACAAGCTAGAAAAGACTGCATACCCTCAAACCCACAATTCCTTAACTCCTGCCTTCGATCACTATAGTAACCACCTCTCTTCCATGAACCCCGACTGGACCCCTACTTGGAACCAAAAGGCGTGTATCTCTTTCTCTGTCTCTGCTCCTCAGCCTCCAACCACTCTCTGACTTCTGCCATAGCGGCCTTATCTACCAACTTGGAAAAATCTTGCAATTTCAGTATCAATACTTTCTTATATAATTCTTTCCTCGGACCCTCAAATTGTCTTACCTTTTTGTCTCGTCTGGAGTAATGTACGGGGCGAAGCGAGATAACTTAATTAACCTCACTACATATTGTTGCACTGTCTGCAGTCCCTACTTCAGATTCAGGAACTCGTTTATCTTGGCTTCCCTGGAAGAGGCTGGAATGTATTTGTTGAAAAAAATCTCCCTAAATTGGTCCTATGTCATCTATATAGGCATTGTCCTTTGCTGCTCCAAAAGTTTCACTGCCATCCACCATCTCTCAGCCTCTCCAATCAGTTTATATGTAACGAAATGCACTTTTTGCTCCTCATTACACTGTAGCACTACAAACACTCTTTCAATCTCCTGCATCTAGTTTTTAGCAACTGCAATATCAATTCCTCTTGAGAAATCCAGAAGATTCATCTTGATATACTTCTCAATCGAACTACTGTGGCCTGCCGACGGATAGCCTTGCTCTCTGGAGTTCCTGGAAATTTCAGCCATGACTTGCTGAGCCATGCTACACAATACTGCGTCTGAATCGCCACTATTAGCGCTTGAGGGCCCAACACCCTTATTACCACTTGCATGGGCACTACTACCTCTAGGGTCTATCCTGAAAAGACAATAAAATTAGCTTAGGACCCTATTACCATTATATTATATCCTTAATTGATTTATCATCCGTGATCTTAATTCAAGGTTCAATCATACAACCTAGACACCCAACCCGACAATAGTTTACTACGACTTTCCTAAAATCATCACCCGAGGAAAGACACACAAACCATCACGGAAGTCCTACATCTAGACTACAAAACTAGACCTCAAATTCCCTTATACTATACTCTGGTATTGTTCCCATTGCATTATAGAGTCTAAAAAACCTAGCATCCTAAGCTCTGATACAAACTGTAACATTAAATACTCTGATACCATTAACTTATAACATAACAACGTCAACTAAACCCATGGGTAACGGGGACACACCTGTCATACACAGCGGACACCTAAGCAGTAGTAAACATAATTTCATCCACCCAACCATAAAATACAACACCAGAGATACTTACATTCCACGTTATTTTTGTAGGGGTATATATACAATCCTTAAAAACACCAAAAGATAAAACTAGTATCTTACATCAAAAACCTACTGACCCTAGTTCAAAACTAACCCTTCTAGCAAGGTAGAACAATTGCCTCAATGACATGGAGCTCGATCCTCCTGTCTTTATGGGTTCCCTGAAATGGTTTAGAGCTAAGGCAAGACACCTCTCAATAAGGGAAATAAACTAAATACAGTTGTGTGGAAACATGAATATTTGCATGCTATAATAAATATACAGTACATATTACATGCCTGAAAACACTAATAATATCATAACTGAATAATCATACAATTTCATAGTTATACTAAAACATATTGTATGTCACTGTTCGTAAAATTATCTTCTATAACTAGTAGTACTGAAATATACTCAGGATGAATAGCTAGCTGATGTCATGTATTATCCCCCATGACAGGTTGTGTAACCCGAAGGCGCGAATTGACAATGGCTGGCTAACCACTACCGAGTCAAAAATATATGTAAATATGATGGGCCCGCCACACCCTAGTTTGGACTGCTAGGTGGACTTCTATAACTCTACACTGAAAGCCACATCAACTATCCATCTCCCACTCCCTCTATTGGCAAGGGTGGTTAGCACAAGTCTGAATTGAACTGAACTGTATAGTTATGGTACTGTGCACCTAAAAACTGATCTAAACTATCATTCGGGTTCTAATAACATATAGTACATAATCATACACTGTTTTAACATAAATAGATTGATAGGGATTTCTAAATTCTGTCATAACATAAATAATCATGGCCTTGCGTCGGATAACATACATAACCGCGGCCTTGCTCCGAACATATCATAGATACTAAACTAAGTATATGTATTGTTTATCATATATTCTGAAACCACAATTTCCTGTATTATCCATTTTATTCCTGAAAATAACTGTAAACATGCCTTTTATGTAAATCTAACTTAACATAATACAATATACGTGAAATAATATTCATGCCACACAAACTAAATAAAAACATGAAATCTGTTCTAGAATTACATTTTTTTGACATTTTACACTAAAAACTTATTCCTATGTAATAGCCTTATTTTCCCAAATATACTCATACATAATACATGTTTTCTAAAAATTAATCTGCTATTAATTAATAATAATTTTCATGAAAAATTACTGCTCTAGTTTACTCTCTTACCTGACTACTAGAAAGCCCTTAAAATAAGTAGTTCTGCACTCGCAGGGTTCCCCACTCAACACTCTGAAAACAATATTGTCCCAAACAAAAATTCAGTATTTCTTCAAATGCTACCCATTCTACAATTGTAGGAATGCCAAATACTCAATAAAAAGTCTTATTTTGAACCTAGGATGGAGTCCAAGTTAGCCCCACCAACGATCTACTCCAGCAGGCTTGAAGAGAACTTCCCAAGGAGTAGCATGGTGGCTTTAGATCATCGATCTACCAAAGAATAGACCCAAACTCTTAGAGAGAAGGAAGGAGAACCGAAGAGGAGAGAGAGGAAGATGTTCTTCGCTTGAGTTCTGCGGTGAAAATCGAGTTCAGGCTATTTATACACCAACACTCGTTGACGAGACACGTCACCTCGTCGACGAGGCCATGAAGGGAGTTCATCGACGAACGCTTATTCCTCATCATAAAATTTAGAACTGAAAATAGCCCCTCGGTAACTTCTCGTCGATGGGACACATGTCCCCGTCGACGATCCCATCAAGCGTGTTTGTCAATGGGACCCTCCAATTTACAATTTCTTTTTCTCTCCTCCTCCTATTATTTAATTAATATAATTCACTGGATCTCTATAGAACGTCTCATGGATTAGCTCTATAACCTCAAGCAAGGCAATATGAGTGTGACTGAGTACATGAGTAAGTTTGATGAGCTATCTATCAGATGTGGAGTATAAGAGAACATGAGCAAACAAATTTCTAGGTTTAGGATTGGCCTGAAACCTGAACATAGAAAAGAGTTGTTTCCTCATCACATTGACTCCCTTGAGCATGCTTTTAACTTGGCACATGATTATGAGTAGATGAGTAAAGCCCAATTGGGTAAAAAATTTGGAACCTACTCCAATCACACCAACCAGAGAAAGGCCACATCTTATGTGAGGACTGGACCTACCAACACTGCTCAAGTTACCTCAAGAGATAGCAATCCCACTGTCCAGTAGCCTAGGGAGAAAGGGAAGGATCCTATGAATGGGTCCTCTAAACAAATGTCTAGAAGTGATGTGTACTATAAGTGTCGCAAACGAGGCCATTTTTCCAAGAAATTCCCCACTAGGAACATACCCATTGAGAGAGAAGAAGAAGAAGAAGAAGACTCAGGAGAAGAACACCTTTACATTCTTGAAGAAGTAGCCAGTGAGGATGAATTATTCATAAAAGAAGAAGAAAATGCTACTGTGAATGTAATGCTGTAACGACCCAGAAATTTAAAATTATAAAATAATTAGGAAGTAAAATAAATGAGATGGATTAAAGGATGATAAGGGGAAAAGGAATGAAACTAGAAGAAGAAGTACTAGGCCTCATCGATGAATGTCCTGTCTTCGTCGACGAGAGTCCTTCTAGAGATCATCGACGAACTTCAGTTCCTCGTCGACGAAGGAATCCCGAGAGAGTAATTTTGAAACTTTGAATTTCTTCAATGAATGTATCTTCTCGTCGACGAAGTCTCTACAGTGCCTCGTTGACAAACCCACGTGTCTCGTCAACAAAGCCTTGCATATAAATTGAATTTTTCTCATTCTCAGCGAGGAAAATCAGGAATATTATGGTTCTCTCTCTAGAAAATTGTTCCATCAGCCTTATCTCTTTGATTTTGGGTTGGATTTGACTCGGTTTGATGATCCGGAACTACCAAGAGGTTCGTAGGATCATTCTCTGCAAGGTTGTAGGAGTTGATCGTTGGTTTGAGGGGTTTGGAAAACATCCCAAAATCAGGGTAAGTTAATTATTTTGGGATTTCCTTAACGAATATTGTTATTTGGATCCTAGGAATTAGTAAATAAGTGTTTTTTCTTAAGATTTGAGTTAATTGGAATTTATTTTAATTAAAATATGATTTTTGGATTTAAGGTCCAAGTGAAAGCTGCGGGTGTCGGTTCAGGGATCCTGCCAGCGTAGTTCAGAAATTAGGTAAGGGGAAATTACATATTAAGTCAGGTTTTTCATCATAGTTTATGTTTTATTTAAGTATATATGTTTCCATGTGGGTATAAAATGCCAACCATGTAAAACTATGTTTTCTGAGCCTAGGACTGCTTATATAGCTACGTATATGTGAAAGTAAATGAATGAAAGTGAAAAGTAATTTCTGAAAAATTTTGTAAGAAATGAAATCTATTTTCATCATATAAATGTTAAATGTTGGTTGGCCTATTTTACAAGAATATGTATGAATTTTATTTCTAACTTGTGTGGCATGAGTAAATGTAAATTTTGTGCAAATATATGTTAAATGTATGAGATGCAGGCTAAGTAAGTAAAGCATTGAGAATAAAATATGATATGGACTATGTAGCTTGTGTATGTTAAATGTAACCATGTAAATGTAAGACAGCTGAAAAGAGTCATGTTAGTAGATCTAGCACATTTCTATGTAGGCTAACTGATGACAGCTAAAAGGGGCTGTAGACTAACTGATGATGGCTAAAGACCAGCTGCAGTACGAAGCAAAGAAAAGAAAATGCAATGAAATGACAAAGGAATGACAATGGAATGAAATGACAACTGTGAACGACGCAATGTTAAAGATTACGTAAAGTGAAATGCAATGCAATGCAATGCAATGTTTAAGCTATAGACATGAACAGATATGTATGATTGAATAATGACAGAAAGAATAATGTATTATGATATTAGAAGTATCTATGTATGTAGAACATGTTGTGATTGGGTGGGGCGTACTCTTCGCCTGAGGATTTGCTGAGTAAGGCGAGTGCCCTAGTAACTTCAGATGTGGCAGTAGGTGCATAACGTACTGGGGCAGAGGGAACCTACTTTTATGGGTGGGTAGATTTCCCTATCCTTTGGACCTTTTCTAGTAAACCATTATTGAACTATGTGAGTATAAGATCAATCTAATACTTGAGGGCTTACTGAGTAAGGTGAGTGCCCTGGTATGCTTCAGTAGTGACCTTCAGGTCGCATAAGTATCAGAGTAGAGGGGTGCTACTTGTATGGGCATGTAATCACCCCTATCCTTAGGTAATCTTGCGGCATAAATCTTTTGCATGTGATTGATTAGGTTCAGAGAATGATTTCAGTGTATATGATAATGTTTTGCAAATGTTATTAAAATGATATCCATATACCTCATGTTAGGCACACGTTATTTTAATATGTATATTTCTTCCCTTACTGAGATATGTCTCACTCGAATATGATTATTTCTTTTTCAAGACATCCTCGAGGTCGGGCTTAGGGAGCTCTAGAGTTTATAGTCTTTTGAGGATTGTAAAAGAGAAAGGGAATATTTTTTATATACTATGGGATTGTATTAAGTTTAAGTATATGTTTTATGTTTTATGTCTTTATGTTTAATGGCTGTTGAGTAGAGGAATGATTGTGAAAATACTGAAATATTTTGGAGATGTGTGTATTTATGGAAATGCAGGTGATGGATACGTTATTATTGACTATAGCTAGAATTAGTAAACTCTTGTATTATGATATTATGTTATATGGAGATTATGTTTATGTTTTCCGCTGCATATATTATGGATTATCAAGATTTTATCAGGTATAACGCACCGGACCCAAGTTTAAGGGTTCGGGGTGTTATTATGGTATCAGAGAAATGATTTTGGGATTTTGAGAACTTAGGAAATGATCTATACCAGAGTATAGGAATGAGTTAGGGTGAAAATAGGAGATAGATAGGTTAGGTATTGAGAAATAGGTTTGGTGTAGGGAAGCATAGGATTTTGTTTTGTAATTTAGCTGTGAAAATTCGTCGATAATTTCTTGTGATTTTTCTGAAGCAGTCGACGGCCTTAGAAAAGCCACGGTAAACCTTAGATGTTTTTGTTTCTGAATTGTGAGACTAGTCCTTATACGGAGATTTTGGATTTTTATTGGATTTAATTTAATGATTATGTTGTTTGGAGTTATGACATGAAATTCTTATCTCTTCTCTATCCTATTTTTAGGATGGATTCTGGAGATGAGCATATAGAGGCTAAAGGAAGGGAGGATTTAGTGACCTCTAGTGAAGAAGAAATAGATACCTCTAAAGTGTTGCGAGGTATCTTCCGTCAAGTTAAAGTAGAGATGAAGAAGGAACCTAAGGAATAGAACTACCCACCTGCAGGACAGGGCTATAGCATTAAAGAGTTTATGAGGATGAACCCTCCAGCCTTTACAGGAGGACCTAATCCAATGGTTGCAAAGAATTGAGTACAGGAAATAGAGGAAATCATAGTTGTACTCGACTACATGGACGAACAGAAGGTTCGTTATGCTACTTTCAAGATGACTGGAGAGGCAAAGCACTGGTGGCTTTCTGTGAAGTTGCTACAGGATCAAATGGTAGTAAAGATAGCTCTTGCCTGGGAGAGATTCAAGGAGTTGTTCTTTGACAGGTATTTTCCTTCATTTGTTAGAGAGGAAAAGATTGAGGAGTTCACTAATCTAACCCAAGGGGATATGACGGTTGTGGAGTATGCGTCTAGATTTGTGGAATTGTCGTGTTTCACTCCATTTCTAATCCCAAATGAAGTAAGGAAGGCCAAGAAATTTAAGAAAGGCTTGAGGTGTAGAATCTACAAGCTGGTAGTCAGGTTTCAGGTTCAGAGTTTTTCAAAACTAGTTGAGAAGGCCTCGGTGTTGGAGAAGAGTGTCTAGAGCAGCACTGAGTCTTTAGAGCAAAAGAAGCGACCTACACCATCTAGTTTTTAGTCTGAGGCTAGTCAGGGATCAGCAAAGAAATGGAAAGAAGCAGTGGGCTCAGTATGCCCGAAGTGTAATAAGAGGCATAGGGGCAAATGCTGGTTTGGCACTCTAAATTGCTACAAGTGCGGTAAGCCAAGGCATATCAAGAAGAATTGTCGAGAACCATTGCCTATGGTATCTGTTTAAAATTAGGACCGAGGAAAACAATAGGTACCACATGGAAGGGGTGCTCCACCCCGGCTGTACACACTTTGAGCTGAGGAGGATGCCATCAAAAGGCAGGTATGAGATTATATTTAAGATAGTGATGATTTAATTTAATAAATGATTGAATGACTTATATGATGATATATGTTGAGTTTGTATAGTCGTAATTAGTAAATGAATTCAAGTAATGTGAAAGCATGATTAGTTAATAAAATTTCGAGGACGAAATTTCTTAAGGAGGGGAGAATGTAACGACCTGGAAATTTAAAATTATAAAATAATTAGGAAGTATAATAAATGAGATGGATTAAAGGATAATAAGGGGAAAAGGAACGAAACTAGAAGAAGAAGTACTAGGCCTCGTCAACGAATGTCCTGTCTTCATCGACGAGACTCCTTCTAGAGATCCTCGATGAACTCCAGTTCCTCGTTGATGAAGGAATCCCGAGATAGTAATTTTGAAACTCTGAATTTCGTCAATGAAGGTATCTTCTCATTGACAAAGTCTTTACAGTTCCTCGTCGAAGAACCCACGTGTCTCGTCAACGAAGCCCTGCCTATAAATTGATTTTTTCTCATTCTCAGCAAGGAAATTCGAGAATATTCTGGTTCTCTCTTTAGAAAACAGTTCCATCAACCTTCTCTCTTCGATTTTGGGATGGATTTGACCCAATTTAACGATCTGAAACCACTACGAGGTTCGTAGGATCGTTCTCTGCAAGGCTGTAGGAGCTGATCGTTGGTTTGAGGGGTTTGGAAAACATCCTAAAAACAAGGTAAGTGAGTTATTTTGGGATTTCCTTAATGAATATTGTTATTTGGAGCCTAGGAAGTAGGAAAATAAGTGTTTTTCTTAAGATTTGAGTTAATTGGAATTTATTTTAATTAAAATAGGATTTTTGGATTCAGGGTCCAAGTGAACGCTGCGAGTATCGGTTCGGGGATCCTACCAGCATAGTTCAGAAATCAGATAAGGGGAAATTACATATTAAGCCAGGTTTTTCATGAATTAAAAATGGATTATGTTTTATTTAAGTATATATGTTTCCATATGGGTATAAAATGTCAACCATGTAAAACTATGTTTTCTGAGCCTAGGACTGCTTATATAGTTATGTATATGTGAAAGTAAATGAATGAAAGTGAAAAGTAATTTCTAAGGAATTATGTAAGAAATGAAACCTATTTTCATCATATAAATGTTAAATGTGGTTGGCCTATTTTACAAGAATATGAATGAATTTTATTGCTAAATTGTGTGACATGAGTAAATGTAAATTCTGTACAAAAATATATGTTAAATGTATGAGATGCAGGCTAAGTAAGTAAAGCAATGAGAATAAAATATGATATGGACTATGTAGCTTGTGTATGTTAAATGCAACCATGTAAACGTAAGACAGTTAAAAAGAGTCATGTTGGTAGATCTAGCACATTTCTATGTAGACTAACTGATGATGGCTAAACACTAGCTATAGTACAAAGGAAAGAAAATAAAATGCAATGAAATGACAAAGGAATGACAATGAAATGAAATGACAAATGTGAACGATGTAATGTTAAAGATTACGTAAAGTGAAATGCAATGCAATGTTTAAGCTATGAACATGAACAGATGTGTATGATTGAATAGTGATAGAAAAGAATAATGTATTATGATTTTAGAAGTATCTATGTATGTGGAACATGTTGTGATTGGGCGGGGCGTACTCTTCGCCTGAGGGCTTGCTGAGTAAGGCGAGTGCACTAGTAACTTCAGTTGTGGCAATAGCTATATAACGTACTAGGGCAGAGGGAACCTACTTGTATGGGCGGGTAGATTTCCCTATCCTTAGGGCCTTTGCTTGTAAACCATTGTTGAACTATGTGAGTATGAGATCAATCTAATACTTGAGGGCTTACTAAGTAAGGTGAGTGCCCTGGTATGCTTCAGTAGTGACCTTCGAGTTGCCTAAGTATTAGAGCAAAGGGGTACTACTTGTATGGGCAGGTAATCACTCCTATCCTTGGGTAATCTCATGGGGTAAATCTTTTGCATGCGATTGATTAGGTTCAAAGAATGATTTTAGTGTATACGATAATGTTTTGCAAATGTTATTAAAATTATATCCATATACCTCATGTTAGCCACACGTTGTTTTAATATATATATTTCTTCCTTTATTGAGATGTGTCTCACCCGAATATGATTATTTCTTTTTCAAGACATCCTTGAGGTCGGGCTTAGGGAGCTTGAGGGTTTATAGTCTTTTGAGGATTGTAAAAGAGAAAGGGTATATTTTTCATATACTATGGGATTGTATTAAGTTTAAGTATATGTTTTATGTTTTATGTCTTTATGTTTAAAGGTTATTGAGTAAAGGAATGATTGTGAAAATACTGAAATATTTTGGAGATGTGTGTAGTTATGGAAATGCAGGTGATGGATAAGTTATTATGGACTATAGTTAGAATTAGTAAACTCTAGTATTATGATATTATGTTATATAGAGATAATGTTTATGATTTCTGCTGCATATATTATGGATTATCAGGATTTTATCAACTATAATGCACCAGACCTAGGTTTAAGGGTTCGAGGCATTACAACTGTGATGTATCATGGAGACACCTCGAGAACAAGAGGATTGGCGCCGAACTTTTGTTTTTCATACTTATATTAAGTGTGGAAGTAAGAGTTGTAAAATGATCATCAATGGTGGAAACTGCATGAACGTAATTTCCAAAGCAGCTTCAAAAAAATTGGGATTGAAAGTTGAACCCCATCCCACTCCATATAAATTTGCTTAGGTGAATGCAGCAACCATGCCCCTAAACCATAGGTGTCTAGTACCTTTTAATATTGCGGACTATGAAGCCAAAATCTAGTGTCACGTCCTTCCTATGGATATTGCCCATATTCTTTTAGGCAGACCCTGGCTATATGATCTAGATGTTGCACACAATGGCAAAGCCAACACCTATACTTTTAGGTGAAATGGAAAGAAGATTTTCTTGAGTCCTCTAGAGCCCAAGAAGGACAAACAAGACAAGGAGAAGAAGAGTTCAAAAAGAAAAAAAAAAAATTGGAACTTCTTTGCATGTTCTAAGCAAAAAGCAATTTGATCAAGAGTGTAAGGAGACATAGGTTGATTATATAATGGTAACCAAGGAAAATGACTCATCAACTCTAGAACAAGAGAGACCACATAAAGTGTCCCTTACAGTTGTTGAATTTAGTGATGTTATCTCTGAACCTCCAAATAAATTACCCCCAATGAGAGATATTCAGCATGTTATAGATCTTGTTACAGGATTATCTTTGCCCAATTTGCCTCACTATAGGATGAATCCTAAAGAACATAAGGAATTGAAGAGGCAAGTTGAAGAGTTGAGAAGTAATGGATTTATCTAGGAAAGCATGAGACTATGTGCATGTCCCGCCCTTCTTACTCCAAAAAAAAATGGAACTTGGAGAATGTCCATTAATAGTAGATGTAACGAACCAGAAAATTTAATTAATAAAAAATAATAAAATAAAGGGAAAGGAAAGAAAGAAGGGAAGAAAAAGGAATTTTTAAAAGGAGTGTCAGCGAGGCCTCATCAACGAACCAACTAGTCTCATCGACAAACGTTCTTCCTTGGCCCGTTGACGAGGGCACATGTCTCGTTGATGAGGATTTACCCCGAGGGTTTGAGATATTTTGAAACTAGTCGATGAACTCAGGGTCTCATTGATGAATGTTCTTCATAGGATCATCGATGAATCCATGTGTCTTGTGACGAGTCCCTGCCTATAAATAGCGATTTCTATCATTTTCAGCGAAGAAATCACTCTTCTCTCATTTTCTCTCTTTAAAAATGGCCCCTCTACCTTCTCTTGTCAAATTTGTCTTGGATTTAGACCAGCTTGATGATCTAAAACCACCATGAGGTTTGTAGGATTGTTCTCTACAAAGCTGCTAGAGCAGATCGTTAATTTGGGTTTTTGGGGCACTATTCCAAAATCAAGGTAAGTGAGATATTTTGGAGTTTTCTTGTTAAATATAATTATATGGAGCCTAGGAAGTATTAAGTGAGTATTTTTCTAAGATTTGAGTGAGTTGAGAATTTTGGATTATAGGGTCTCGTTTTCCGTTCAGTTTAGGCAGGAACTTGAGGAGTAGGTAAGGGGAAATACGTTGTAACAGTTTTTATTAATTTTAAACTGGTTAAATTTGAGTATAAATTCTATAAATTTATTTATACTTTTCTAAACAGTGCAGGCATTGAAAATTCTATTTTTGATTATATATTATAAAGGGAAAAAAATCGTGTGGCATGAAAACAACTATGATAATTAAATAGTTGTGGATATTGCTTGATTTCGTTTGTTGTTCGCTTGTGATTACTATTTGGATTGCGAATTCTGTTTGGTTGTGATGCTGTTTGGATAAACAAATACTGAGAATGGCAATGTAATGATGTGTTTACCTATACTGGATGTGTATTGTTTTATGGTTCATGTAAATTGTGATATAGCGTTGGCAGTCGTATGAGGAGGTTGTTATATCGTACCTGATATAACCGTCATATAACATTGGCAGTAGTATGAGGAGGTCATTATATGAGCATTTATATTAGGGGGTAAAACATTGGCAGTGGTATGAGAAGTTTGTTTTACCTATTTACCATGAACAAGGTGGTATGTGTTGTAACCTGTGTGGTTAAGAAGATTATGCAATAACTTGTGTTGTTGATAGTCCTGTGTGGACCAGTCCTATGTGGACGTGTATTTTATATGGATTAGAGTCCTATGTGGGGACGTTGTATTATGTGTGGATATGGAACTTGTATGGGTGTGAATAAGGTATGTGTACATCCTGTGTGGATTGATTGTGATATGCGTGTACATGTGGAACTTTGTGAAGTGATTAGCATTGGTTGCATGTAACTTTAAATTGCTTAGGTATTTATGGTAAAGTAGAATTTTCCACCGAGGACTTGCTGAGGAAAGCGAGTGCTCAGGTAATTTTCTATTGGTACTAAAGTTGAGGGAAGCTACTTGTATGGGCAGGTAAGCTTCCCTATCCTTGGAGACTTTACCTGGATACATACCCCGAGGGCTTACTGAGGAAGGTGAATGCCCTGGTTTCAGTACTAGAGCGGAGGGAAGCTACTTGTATGGGCGGGTAGACCTCCCTATTCTCGAGAATTATTAGTAAAAGTAATTATGTATGTGTGTATGTGATTGGGTAACAGAGAAGTTGATAATGATGTGATTATAGATGCATTTTTCTCAGCTGCTATTGATAGTGAAACACAAATGTATGTATACTTTGTAATTATATATATATTAAACACTTCAGCCACACATTGTTGTAACTTATTTCTTCCTTACTGAGAGGTGTCTCACCCCGACGATTTATTAATCTTTTCAGGTCCTTTAGGTGATCAATCTTAAAAAGCTCCAGGGTGGGGTTAGATTTTGTGGGTCGATAAAAGAACAGTTATGTGTACAATTTTATGTTTAATGTTTGTCCTGGTTATGTAATATGGTGAAAATGATTATACCTTTTATGGGTTGCATATGCAAATATACATAGCACTATGGTATTTATTTGGGATTGTTTAGTTAGTTCTGCTACGTGAATGGTTTCAGAGACGTGTGTATAATCTCATAACCCAACAGGCCCCACTTGACGGGTTTGGGGCGTTATAGTAGAGCTATTAACAAAATCACGGTCAAATATAGGTTTCCTATACCCAGGTTAGATGATATGTTGGATCAAATGATTGGGTGTAAAATATTTTCTAAAATTGATCTTAAAAGTGGATACTAGCAAATTAGAACCAAGTTTGGAGATGAATGGAAAATTGCCTTTAAGACTAAAGATGTATTGTACGAATGGCTAGTGATGTCATTTGGTCTCACCAATGCACCAAGTACTTTTATAAGAGTGATGACCTTGATTTTGAGACCCTTCATTAGGCATTTCCTTGTTTTCTACTTTGATGACATTTTGATTTATGGTCAAACAAGGAAAGAGCACTTAGATCACTTAAGGAGAGTGTTTGAAGTTTTAAGAGAGCAAAAGATGTATGCAAATTTGAAGAAGCGCACCTTCATGTTGTATTTGAGAGCAGAGTTTCTGTTGACCTTGAGAAGGTCAAGTCTATCCAAGATTGGCCTACTCCCAAAAACATTCATAAAGCGCGAAGTTTCCATGGGTTAGCCACATTCTGTAGGAGATTCATTAGGAACTTTAGCACCATCATGGCACCCATTACCAATTGTCTAAAGAAAGGAGAGTTTGTGTGGCCTAAGGCTGCAACAAAATCCTTTTTAGACATAAAAGACTAGATGACCAAAGCCCCTGTGCTACACCTCTCAGATTTTCAGAAATTGTTTGTGGTAGCTTGTGATGCTTCCGGTGTTGGCATAGGTGGAGTGTTGAGTCAAGATGGCCATCCTATTGCCTTCTTCAGTGAGAAGTTAAATGATGCTAAAAAAAGTTACTCTACCTATGATAAAGAGTTCTATGTTGTGGTCCAATCCTTAAGGCACTGGAGACACTATTTACTCCCTCAGGAGTTTGTTCTCTTTTTAGATCACCAGGCCCTTAGGCACCTAAGCATGCAAAAGAAACTCAACCATAGGCATGTAAAGTGGATCGAATATATCCAGAAGTATACCTTTGTGCTTAAACACCGTGTCGATGTTGAAAATAAAGCTGTTGATGCTTTGAGCCGAGTAGTGGCCACTTTACAAATGTTGGAAGTAAGAGTAGTAGGTTTTGAGAGCATCAAGAAGGAATATTCTTAATGTCCAGAATTTTGTGACATTTTCTCTAGTTTGTTACAAGGACTACCTGGATCCCATCTAGATTACGTGATCCATGGAGGATTCCTATTCAAAGGAACTAGATTGTGTATCCCCTCTATGTCCCTTTGTGACCAATTTATATAAGAATTGTACGCAAGAGGTGCTGCAGGTCACTTTGGTAGGAATAAAGACCATCGCTATGGTAGAAGATAGGTTCTTTTGGCCTAGTCTTAAGAGGGATGTAGCTAGAGTTATTTCTCATTGTGGAACTTGCCAATCCGTAAAGGGTAGAAAGTAGAACACTGGTTTATGCACTCCTTTACTAGTACCACATACCCCTTGGCAAGATATTAGCATGGACTTTGTGTTAGGACTCCCTAGGAATGCTAGGAAGAATGAGTTTTTGTTTGTTGTCATGGACAGGTTTTCTAAAATGTTTCATTTTATTCCATGCAACAAAACACATGATGCCTCAAAAGTTGCATCCATATTTTTCAAGGAAGTTGTAAGATTGCATGGCCTTCCCAAAACAATTGTTTCAGATCAAGATGTAAAGTTTGTCAGTTATTTTTGGAAAACTTTTTGGGCAATATTAGATACTAAGCTTCAGTTTTCTAGTGCCTACCATCTCCAAACTGATGGCTAAACCAAGGTAGTTAATAGAAGTCTAGGAGACCTATTAAGATGCCTTGTAGGTGATAACATAGGTTCATGGGATTTGTGTCTTCCGATGGCTGAATTTGCGTTCAATAGCTCAATAAATAGAACTAGAAGTCTTAGTCCAAACTAGTTATCAACCTAGGAAGCCAATAGATATTGTCCCATGACCTCCGCAAGTTAGAGTGAGCAAACAAGCCGAAGCCTTTGCTAAACACATACATGACCAACACTCTAAAATTAGAATGAAGATCAATCTAAACAATGAACATTATAAATCTATTGCTAATATTCATCGCAGGTTTCAATAATTTTCAAAGGGTGATATGGTTAAGATCCGTATTCGACCCAAACGGATTCTGGTAGGAAGGTAAGAAAGTTCTATGCTAAAAAGATGGGTCCTTTCTAGATTTTAAAGAAAATCAGTTCTAATAGTTATATGATTGATATTCTCATTGAATTTGGCATTAGTAATGTGATTAATGTTAAGGACTTAACTCCATTTCTTGAAGCATCTACTTTTGTAGAGCCACCTATTTCTAACCCTACAGGTGATCCCACTTCGTTATCCACCCATCATGAACCCCCAAACCACAGAAATTGCCTTTGCCACCATCACCACCAATATCCAAGAACCGTGATGAAATTGAAGAAATCCTAGATGACAAAACCTTGATAAAATGAGCTGGATCCTATTAGAAATTCTTGGTCAAGTGGAAAGGTAAACCAATGTCAGAGCGCAGTTGGATTTTGAAGGAAGATGTACTTCGTCTCAACCCGGAACACCACTCCCAGTATTTTGCTTCTCATTCTTAAGAGAAGAATTCCTTTGGCCCCGAGAGAGATGATGGGGATCGGCAATCGCTTTCCCTTTCATTCGCTGACATGGTGACACGTGGATGATCCCTGGATGTCCACAATGCTTACTAGTCATTGAAGAAACTGTTGGCCTAATAAGGCTTGCAATTATTATTTTGATGATAACAAATCAATGATATCTTTAATATGTTTCAAGTAAAATTTTTTCAAGAAAGTGACAAAGCCCAAGTGCATAAAGAAGCCTATGGATTACAAAGAATTCTTGAAGAACACAAGTATAGTTTATGGATTACAAAGAATCCTTGAAGAACACAAAGAAAAGCTTATGGATTACAAAGAGCATGAGGAATAAAATTATTCTGGTGAAAAGCTCAAATAAAAGATTGAAACAACAAAGATTACAAGGAAGAACAAGATTGAAGATTAAAGAATTATATTTTAGGATGTTCTTAATGTAAGTACTTCAAAGGTTAAACTCAAATATAAAGTGGTTTGAAGCTCATAGAAAATCAAAAATATTTTTTTAAACATATATACTCTAAAAAGTACTTTTTTTAATAAATAAATAGGGCTTAAGAAGGGAAGATTTTTTAAACCATGTTTTTAAACATATTTATTTCAAAATATTTGGAAATGAATTTTAGGAATCTTTGGGAGTAATGGATGGCTTCTAAAAACATCTATAAATAGTCAAAAGCTTCAAAGGTTTAAAATAATGCTCATAGAGGCAATATTGAAAGGTTTTTGAAATTAAGCAATCCTCAAAAGTTTCAGATCCAAAAATCTTCAAAAGTTTCAGATCCAAAAATCTTCAAAGTTTCAGATCCAGCAATCTTCAAAGTTTAAGATCAAGCAACCTTCAAGGTTTTTAGATCAAGCTATTTTTCAAAGGTTTTTAGATCAAATGATTTTCAAATATTCAAATTTCTCAAAGGATCTAAAATTATCTTGTGCTTAAACTTTCTGATCTGATATTGATTTATATTTTTTGAAGCAAAGCTTTAAAAAATCAGAATCTTTCATTTTCTTTGAAAAATCATTTGGTAATTTATACTAAGCGTTGAGCTTCAAATTTCTTATATTTGAATTACTTTGGAGTATAAGTGAGCTGATCATTGTACTAATCTACTCTATTGTGAGAGTTCTCTTTTGTACACAAATTTCTTTATCATCATTTTTAAACGATTCAGAGTTGTTGAATCATTGGACCAAACAATTGGTTATTGTTTGGAGAGACGGGCTCTAGCCTGATAGAAGGAGTGGTTGTAAATTGGTATTGTTCCACCAGGTAACGGAACTGATATAGTGGAATCCTTTGATGTTTTTCCAAAGGCGAGGACGTAGGCTGTGTTGAAGTCGAACCTCGCAAAAATCTTGTGTCTTTCTCTCTGCTTTACTTTATATTATTTACTTGCTATTATGGTATAATTTAAATGTGCAGGTTGCAGATTCTTAACTGAGAAAGAAACAAAGGTACTTGATATTTAGAATGTACGTTTTGATTAATCATTTTCGGAAACCCAAAAAGGGAGTACGTTGGTTAATCTGCGGAAATCTTGATCAAGTAAAGTGCATACTAAGAGTTTACAGAAAAATCAACTAAAGCTCTAATATTTTGGGTTGAGTGATTGAATTACGTTGATTTCATTAATTGACTTGTGAATTTAAATTTTGGTATTTTTAAGTGTAGTTATTGTTTATATATCTTGTTTTCTGGGTAATTAAAATCAATATCATAAAAATCATTAAAATTTAAAAAGAATCCAATTCACCCCCCCCCCCCTCTTGGGAAGTTATTCCTCATTTCAGAAACTTATGGAGATACTTTAATACTTTTCAAAATAAAGAAGCTTGAGTTGTGATTCCGAGCTTAAGACCCTATTGGGCCCCATATGGCTACTCTAGGCCCCATATAACTTAGGCCTCCCTTTTAACTTTATTTATATTTAATTAATTGCATTATGAGTTGTTAAGAACTTAATTTATGAGATATTTATATGAGTTAATTTGTGAACAATAAGTGAGTTGTCTCCCATGCCTGTATGGGGACATTTAGGTCATTTATTGCTAGATCTTTATTTTCCCTATATATATATTACTATTGTAAATGCTGGAACACAGTTTTAGCCAAGTATTAGTATTGATTGAATAAAGGTTCTTCCTTTAAAAGGTTAGAGCTTTGTTCCAATCCTTGAGATTGAGTGGCGAGAGGCTACAACGTTCTACCCAGAGATCAGTTGGTGTGAGGCCAACACATCTATCCATCATATCTTCACCATATTATATCCCTACACCATTCGTATTCGACAACAACAACAGCACCTGCACTGGTTCATCGCGATTTTGATGGATTTCTTAGTTTGATTCGAGTTCGTTGATCATCGGTAAGATATCCAGCAATTCCACACTATAATATCCATCCTAATCCATCCCTAACTTTATTTGAGATCCTTGTTTAAGTTCCCATAAGCCTCAGTTTCACAAAACTCTTAAAAACCCTATTTTTATCTCCATTCCTCACTATTCAATTGACTGACCCCAAAAGCCTAGTCGATTGAACCCAATTTAACTTTTGATATCGCCACAAACATTTAGTCAGCCGACCAACCCATAAAGCCCAGTTGACTGTCCCTTTTCATCTCTCGGCATCTCACCTGATGTCAATTGACCCTCCCAAGCCCAGTCGACTGACCCTGTTCTGCTAGCCAAAAAAACCCTTATTTCGTGACCCCAGACAACTGACCTTTCCTCCCCAGGTGACTGAAGTTCCCCAAAACTTAAATTCTCAGCATTTTAACATA
The DNA here is from genome assembly GCF_029873635.1 of Malania oleifera. NCBI lineage: Eukaryota > Viridiplantae > Streptophyta > Magnoliopsida > Santalales > Ximeniaceae > Malania > Malania oleifera. The sequence goes on along the minus strand of NC_080421.1, from coordinate 68,225,394 downwards.
TATTTTCTTGTTAATTGTGGAATATGATTATGATAACATAGAATTATTTTCTTGAATGATTGAATAGCCTTTTCATAAGCATATCACTTGATTCTTTTGTGAAAGAACCACTTGGGATTGAATTTTGAATTGCACTATAGACCTTTTCAAAATCCTTGGACCTGTGTGATAAAGCATGATTTGTTTGATTAATGTTTGGTTGATTCAATTCTTTTTTTAAAGTGTTTCTCATGTGTGTTGATTGAGGGTTGAAACCCATATGACTAGGTTACCCTACCCCGTCCTACATCATTTGGCAATAGCCTACATCCATGGGAGCAACACTTAGGTTTTCATGATGATCAATGTCAAAGCTTATACTTTTGGGTTACAATATTATTTATATAACATTCTAATTCCTATGGAAGAGTTTTGGTAAAACTAAAGTACATCTATAGTGATCCTGTGACACCCTGGTTTTCGTACCAATTTTTTTTATATAAACAATATTAAAAATTAAATCATACACATCACATCGGCCAAATCAACACCTTTGATGCCACTCACATGACCTGACCCATATTGAGACTGAGTAAATAGGCATTTCATTTATATTACCCTAACAGCGAAAGTCATAAAATAAAAAATATTCAAAATACAATACCCAAAGTATCATTATACATAAACATATATAATTCTATGATACCCAAAACACCACAACTCTAGGGGAATTACACCTCCTTAGTCCAAGAACTCACCCTGTATATCAAGGTCTCAGCTCCCTACTGTTTCGGAGCTCTATCACCTAGCCTATCTCTGTTCCCTAAAAGGTTTAGATAATTTGGGTGAGACACATCTCAGTAAGACGGAATAAATTATTTACAGTGTGTGGCAGTATGAGTTTCCTTATACCATAATATATAAACATATTAGTGATTGTATCTTCTGAGAAAATACACCATTCCATATATACAGTCATATAGATATACAACACCAGCTTTCAAAAGCTTTTAATTTCGTTTCCAAAACCATTCATACACAACTCATGTTTACCAGTGAAGTTCCTAAGAATGGGGAAGCTTACCCACCCATACAAACAGCTTCCCTCTACCCTAATATCGTTTGCCACCTTACCCAATTACTCGAGTTCAGCACAACTAATAAATATCAGGGCACTCACCTTACTCAGTAAGCCCTTAGGCGGAGAGTTTTACTTCGCCTCATTTATTTATATTATTAACTCATAGTATTTCTTCCCTCATTTTCTTTCATTGCATTTCCATTTTCATCTAGCTCATGAGTGTCCCTGATAACCAATATACTTGTGTCTATAACTCATGGCTGCCCTGAGGATATTCACTAGGTCATGCTTCCCTCCATGGTCAGGGTTGTGCGGCCCAAAGGTTGGATCTAACCGCAATTGGCCGACTCAAATAGATCAAAATATCATATCACATATCTCGTTTCTATAGTACAAATGGCCGGCCTATAGCCCTGATCCGGATTTAGGGGGCACAACAACTCTACTATACAGCTCAGTTGATGCCACGTCACACGCTCCACGAGTCTGTGTGGTTGCACTAACACCACTAGCAATGGTATTGTGCTCAATATCACAACCCATCATTAGGGTTTCCATATCCATCCATTAGGGTTATCATTACATCATACCTGCAATCATGATGCGGTATTAGCCTTTCATCAATCATATTTCCAATGATCCCATTGCAGCTTTCGCACTTTGCAATGTTCACATTTCCCAATATACTCATTTCAATATTTATATTTCAATATTCATATTTCAACTCCCACATTTCAATATTCATCTTACTGAATTTACATTGCAATATTCCCACATTTCAAATTTCATTTCATAGTAATACATATATATCTTTTCACATTCATTTCATTCTCATGTTAACAAATAACTCATTTCACGTTTTTCAGTACTTCTCAACATACTCAAATCAATATTCATACTTTCCCATTTTCATAAAAGTCATTTCTATACACGTATTTATATATCATTTTCACCATTTCCAGCAAACATATCGATAGTTCTCATTGCGTCATTTTCTTAGAAAATACTCATCATCAAGTTTCACATTTTTCAATATACATCATAAGCCACACAATTTTCATCTAATATTTATAATATACTAATTTCACAGGGAAAAATATCATAGCTTCATTTTGCACATATTCATTCAATCAATAATATCAAAAATACTGTTATAATTTATTCCCCTCACCTACCTTACTGAGAGTCTCGTTAAAACCCAAATCCTACGCCCTTGGCACTCGAAACTCAAATCATGCAATTCGCATTTTCCCCAGATTAATTAACTAATTTTATAAAATAATACCCATATAACCTTCCCTAGGCTCCATATACTCCAAATTAACGTTTAAACTAATATTTAACACCCTTACCTAGTTTCTTGAATTATGCCTGCAGGGTCCCGAAATTACACCCGCGGCGCTTACCCGAACCCTGAATTCAATAACCCTAGTTCAACCTCAGAATGCCCAATATTCTAATATTTCTAAATCTAACTTAATTAAATAATAATTAGCCCCTTAATAACCCCCTTATCCTAATTTTGGGGTTATGCCTACGACGATTCCACGAGAAATCCACTCCGCTAGACTTGTAGAGAATTATCCCTAAATTCTTGTGGTGGTGTCTGATCATCAATTGGGCTTAAAATTTAAGAAAAATTGAGGTAAAAGCAATAATTTAACTTACCCCAAGGGATATGCCTACATTGCTCCTACAACAAATCCGCTCCGGTTGTCATTGGAGTCCAGCGGTATTTTCTAATTTTCGATTGGGCAAATATCAGCCAAAAATTTGAGAAGAGTGGGAGAGAGAACGAAGAGAGAGACGTGAGAAGCCAGAGGGCGTTCAGCTTCTCAGCAATTTTAACATTCAGATGCTTCCTGAAGTTAAGCTTCAGGAAGCTTTACTATATATATATATATATAATATTAAATTATATTATTTTAATTAGTAATTATTATTAAATTATTTAATTAAATTTAAAATTTATCTATTCATTTTTATTATTTTTAAAATTTTAATTTAATTTTAATTAATTTTTTGTTAAGATCACCACACCTAAATATTTTTGGGATCATTATAGATCCCACGGAGGTAAAACCCCCAAATAAGCCCAATTTACAAGCCCCCGAATTCAAAATACGTGACCTACACCGATGGAAATAGTCGATGGTTTCATGCTAAGCCAAGGTCCTCTAGCGTATTTCTTGAAACGTCTTCTCGTGCAATTGTCCCTCACTTCACGTAACTCTCTCTAGTACATTTGATCCACTCTGAATATAAGCCACATCCCCAACAATTCCAAAATTCTAAGGTTCGTTTATAGAAAAATATTTCAAAATATGATGCGCACACACACACACACACAAAGTAAGAATGACAACCATTCAATGGAATGAGTGTTTTAGGGTGCTAACTTTTTAAATTCTCAAGAATGGAAATTTAAAGTGTTATCTTCTATATGCACAATTGTACTCCTGAATCTAATCTCTTCGAAAGGCTTTCCTTTATTTTGCCTTTTTTCAAAAATAAAATAAAGTGGTGACTCCATTTTCAAAAAGTAAGAAGGACAAGTTAGGGGATATTAGCTTTGGTGTATTCCCAAGAGGGGGGTGAATTGGAATTTTAAACTTTCTTCGTAGGTTCAACTAATCCAACAACCAATATTACACAAACCTAGGGTCTGCCTATGTAGTTCCAATATGCGCAGATAAATATAACGTGCGGAAATTAAATCATGTACATAATTCACAATATAACATACACGTGCAGAAATATAAATTGCATAAATATAAATAGTGCACACACAATATGTTATTGGGGGTTCGGCCAACTGTGCCTACGTCTCCACCTTGGCTCACCAGCACAAAGATTCCACCACAGCTCACTTAACGGGTGGAGCGGCACCATTTACAACCAGTTCAATTAGTGGGGCTAACCTCAACCTACACCTTACCAGGATGGTGCACCTAACTTTCCTAATCGGGTCTAAGCCAATCTGTGACTATTCCACAAGACTTGTCTCCCTCTTCAGGCCCACGTTTGGAATACAACAAATGTAAATTTATGTACATGGAAATGTGCTTCTTAACTAAGCATATTATGTACTATAATACAACACAGTACAATCAATGCACATCAATAATATATGACCTATAAGCTCAGTAATGTATATGTGTGCAATTAACCCTCAATGTAATGTCTATGCTCAATTAAGCACAGGAGTATTTCAACAAGCCTATCTTTGAAACTATGTATAAAATACCTCAATCTCAAGTTAGGGTTTCAAATATTTTTAGCAAGTATAATCAAACAATCTCAACCAATGTTTTATCAAGATGCTAGCACAAGAGACGTTTGAAAAAAATCTTGTAAAAGTATTTTTGTAGACAAAAAGATTGCTTAAGGAATCTTGCAATAACAATGCAAAGACCCTAAAGCCTCTAAGTTTACCCCACACAAGATTTATCAAATTAAATCTGTGGGTAACTCTTGCTTAACTCTCCAAAAATAAAACACAATCAACAAACAACAATGAGAGTATTAAGCAATATAGGATGGATCTCTAGCACTCAAGGCACTCTCACTAAGCTTGATTTAATCAAGAAAATCATATTGGGAGAGTGTATGGGAGTAGTAAGAGAAAAATAGGGTTTTGAAAAATAGAGAGAATTTTAACTTAATCCTATTTTCTAATTCATGCTTAATTTTCCCAAATGAATAGATATATATATATATATATATATATATATATATATATATATATATATATAGAGTAAGGGAAAAAGAAAATGTTGGGGGACACACTTGTCTTTTTAAAATTGTTCTAATCAGGCTTAGAAAATAAATCCCACAATTTTCCTTAATTTTCTCGAGTAAAAATTCACCAACTTGAGAGTTTTTGTCGACCAAACTTATGGTTCGGTCACCCAACATACAAAATGAAAAATGCACATTTTCATTGTTCAGTAGCCCGAATGAATGTTTGGGTGGTTGAAAAAGGCGATTTTCTAGACCATCCGAGGTTCAGTCACCCGTCCCTGAGTTCGGTAGCTCAAACTACTCTGTTCGGTTGCCCGCAGATATATTGAACTAAATAGTTCAGGTGCCCAAGTTGTTGGACCAAGTACTAATGAATGTTTGGTCGACCAAAGATGTTTGGTCGACCAAAGACAACGTTGTTTTCGGTTTGGTCGCCCTAAGTCAAGTCAACGATTGACTTGGTCCACCGTTCGGTCGACCAAGGCAAAATGAACTACCAAGTTCGGTCGCTCGAAGTCATATGATTTTGCATTTAAAGTCCAATTTTAAAACATAACATTCCCCATATAATATATGTGATAATAGGAACTTTCCTTAGTGTGAGTGTTGGGACTTAGGGTCTTTCTAAGGTCATTTTTTAGCTTTTAAACAAAGCCCAAAAATCTAGCGTCGATCGACCGATCCCTAAGGTCTTTTTATGGTCTGTGTATAATCATTTGTTGAGCTTACTTCCTACATGCATGACATGCAGAAATTGTTATAGACCAATTTAAACTGAAATTATTATAGACCCAATGATAAAAAAATACAACAACAAATATGTTGGGTCTTCGTTTCTCTTCAAGTCGCCGCATGCCATTATATGAACTTGCCAATAAGAACTTGCACACAAACTTGGCAACCATTAAATACCAAAGTATTTTTCACAATCAAAACAAGGGTGTGACCCATAGGGTCAATAGAGGACCAATAGTTAGGTATCCTACACTTGTTTGATTTCAAAATAGTCACTAATTGTTGGCAACCCAAATAGGTCCTCAAAATCTGATGTCGACAAACGTTTACAAATCTAATAAGTATAAACAATCAAACCATTGCCTCCCTAACTTTACTTAATTTTAAAATAACAAAGCCACCACTTTTATTTTAGTTTTGAAAAGGAAAAATAAAGGGAAACCTTTTTCGAAAAGAGATTAGGTTTGGGAATACTGTTGTAAATAGGGAAGGTAATTCCTTAAATTCCTTCTTGTTTGAATTCAAAGAACTGGCACCCTATAATACCCATTCTATGAATGGTGGTAGAACTTATCTTGCATGTATGTTTTTCATTTTTTTTGACAATAAATTAATAAAAAATAGTCATGAAAACATGAAAACACAGGCTGTAACATCAGCCAATTGACCCCTTACTGCAATTTTCCCCTTTTGTTTGTTCTTTTCAGAAATTTATCATTCCTTAACCCATTTGGAATATGATTTTGTAAGGTCTATATAGAGAACTTAACCTCATGAAAATCCTACTACTTTATGCCTCTCCAAAGCAAGCATACATTCACACAAACATTGGAAATGAAGAAGAGAAGAAAAAGAGTGACTTTATTAGATTTTGGTCAGTATGAATGAATTTATGAAGTAAATTGCCTACATGATCTCTAAAGAGGAATTAATACATCTATAGTTTCCAAAAAAAAAACATTTTTTAAATTTCAATTTCAAAAAAATGTTAGGTTATTCTATGAAAACTCTTTAACTTTGAATGCTCTGATTTTTTTGGAAGGAAAACCATAAAATCGAACTTGAAAACTCTGATTTTATCTTTTTTAAAAGAGACTTTTTAATCACCTAACAGTCACATCAAGGATAGTTCATTAAAAAGTTATATTTCCTAAAAAGAATGCTTTGACTTTTTTGGAAAAAAAAAACCTTGAAACCTAACTTGACATCATTGGTTATGTTTTTATAAAAGAGGCCTTTTAATTTTTCCAACAACTACATCATAGCTAATTAATTAAAAATTTAAATTTTTCAAAAACAACTTGACTTTTCTAGAGAAACAAAACCATGAAACTTATTTTAAAAATTATGATTTTTGAATTTTATAAGAGAAAATCCATAAAACTGACGCCATACATACTGGATGATTCAACCAATCTCATCACGTATCATACAAACATTGTAGCATTTTAGGAAAAAAAAAAAGTAGAATATGAAAATAATGAAAATGCAACATAATGGCTAGGTCGATCGACTGTCTACAAAGAGATGTTTGATCACCTACATGCATGATCTACCACATTTGAATTTTTCATGCAATTTTCTTTGAAACCAAAGTACATTCCTACTCTAAACTGATCCTAGATGACATGCTATCATTCAAAATCAATATGCACAACTCATATTATCAAATACGCAAATAGGAAAAAATGACATGCAAATAAACATCAAATAAGAGATGTAGGACTAACCTGAATATAACTTTCTAATGTAGATTAGAGAGGGGAAAACTCTCACTCAAATGAATTATGAAAACAATGAAGGAATGAAAATATGGAAAAGATAAGAAGAATGATGGAAATGATGGAAATTGACAACTATCGTGTATTCCCAAGAGGGGGTGAATTGGGTATTTAAAACTTCTTAGGTCAAGTATGGCTAACTTTCAAAATCACAACCAGCATTACACAACCTAGGGTCTTTCCAAACAAATGTCAATCCCATAAATAATGAAGTATGCAAATATTTAAAATAAATACAGCAAACACAACAAACTAAATATGAGCATACAAGTGTTGAAAGTAAATAAATAAGGGAAGAGAAAGCGTTGACACAATATTTTTATCGATGTTCGGTCAATCCCACCTACATCCCCGTCTCAAGCCAATCAACTTGAGGATTCCACTACCTTGCTAACTTAATCAGGTGGAGCGACGCTATTTATAATACTCCTTATAGGGTGAAGTCTCCTTAGCTCACTTACCAGGTCGAGCCAAACTGTTTCTCCTCACAGGGCGGAGTCTCCCTAGCTCACTTACCAGGTGGAGCCAAACCGGTTCTCCTTAGACGGTGGAGTCTTCCTAGCCCACTCATTGGGTGGAGCCAAACTGGTTCTCCTTATAGGGCGGAGTCTCCCTAACTCACTTATCAAGTGGAGCAAAACTGATTCTCCTTATAGGGTGGAGTCTCCCTATCTCACTTAATGGGTGGAGCCAAACCTATTACAGATATGAAAATTTGCATACAAATAAATTGCTTCTCAAATAAGTTAATATGTACAAATTGAAGCTTATATGCACTCTCAAATGATAGGATTTAAAGCTCAGTAGAGTATGAGTGTTTTTATCAATGATATTTTTTGCAATCTTTGAAAAAGATTTATATGATATATGCTTCAAAGATTTAACCCTAAAAAAATTTCTTCAAAAATATTTTTCAACAAAATAATGTAGGAGAACCTAGAACTTAGCTTTCAAATGCTTTTTGCAATAAATATTTATCTATGAAAGAACAAATGTAAAAAGACTTTTCAAGCACAATATATATGAGCGTAAATATGTGCTCAAGTCTTTCCAAAAATTAATCTAATAAGATTTTCTCCCAAGTTCTCAAAAGTAGAAAAGTGGGTGAGGCTTAAGGTTTTGCTCAAAATAATTTTTTGCAATGAAGACAAGATGAGCTTTTGAATCTTTGCAATGAATGTGCAAAAAGATCCAAAAGCTAGAATAAGTTTCTCCAAAAATATTTATCATAAAAATATGTGGAGAAACTCAAGCTTTACTCTCTGAAAATGATTTTCAAAATGATGGATTAAATGAGAGTAAAATGCTTTGGATGAAGATATAAATTCCCAAATAAACCCTCCTCTCAACAACGCTCAAATGCAATAAATTTGCAAGTGAAGAGAGTCGGTAATAATCAAGGCTCTCTTTCAAAAAATATTTTTCAAAAGAATTAATAGAAAGAGAGCAAAATAAAGCACAAAATATTTTAGAGGATTTTTAATATCATCTAAAGTGTCAAATATGCTTTAGAGACGGCTATATACAAACTTCCCCAAAAATCTAACCATTAGGGACACATTGGGCATTTTCTAGGGTTGTTTAAATAAAAAAAAAAATTAATCATGTTTAGCACTGAAAAAATGGGCAGCCCGAGAGGTTTAGTCGACTCGTGGTTGCCCTGATCGATTGGAATTAGGCCATTTTTCAAATTTCAGAGAAATCCAATCAACTAGGCAACACGCTGGTCGACTGGCCCTTCAGTGATTTCCAAAAGACTAAGAAATGGTCTATTGGCCTGATGATCAGGTTGGCCAGGCTTGAAGGCCAATCGACTGGGGCTTCTGTGTTCTAAAATGGCTAGTTAGCTGAGCATTTGACTTTTTTCAAAAACATGGTCTAGTCAATTGGTTCCAATAAGCCTTAAGATGGATGGTCGGCTGGGCCTTTGAATTATGACCTATAAACAGGGTCGGTCAACAGGGCCTTATAGAACATGTAAGGGCCGGTCATCCAGGCTCTAATAAAATTTGATTTTTAGCCCACTTTTTTCCTCAAGACATTTTTAAAACCCTTACATGATTTTAGTTTTTACGAATAGATTTTTCAATGAAAGGTTTTAATCCCTAAGGTCTTTTTACGGTCATGTTTGAGCTTTGCAATCATATCATGTAGAGCATGCATTATTGCAGACAAATTCTAAATGCATTACAAATAAAATAACACATGTCTTCTTCTTCTTTGCTCTTCTAATTCTTCATGGAGTACGCTAGGCTGTATAAGCTTTAAGTCCCTTATTGGCTTCCATTTTTCGTTCCCTTATGTGCATATTTAATTATAAGTCTATTCACATACTAAATACACACATAAGATACTTGTACTTTATCATTATCAAAACAGGGATCAGACTCAAAAAGTCAACAATCTTCCCCTTTTTGATGATGACAAACACACATGAGCAAAATGGGTTCAGCCTAAAAAGGCTCCCCTTTACAATATGCATACTTTTAAAAAATATACATTATAGCTCAAGCATATTTACGAAAGAAGACATTTTAATTTTATCATGCATTTAGTTTTAGCATTAAAGCACTAACATACATCCCATTTAATATTTAAAAATTCAAGGGGTATAAAAAGATTAGTAACATTTTTAAAACATCTCTCCCCCTTTTGGTATCAACAAACGACTAAGTTAAGTGTAAGACAATTTTAGCATTAAAACAATCTTTGGCTTAAAGAGATAACTCCCCCTATTTGATATAAAACTAGGACATATAAAGCCATTCTTATTATCATCTCGAAAAGTTTTGCAATTAAGCATACAACAACTGTGCAACTGGCTAATTGGGATTAATACTATATGATAAGCATGGTAAACATGGTCAGACTAGAGATATCCACAAACCATTGCAATTTAAACATTTCATAAGACCCGAAAAAAAAAATTTAGTTCAAAGCATACGACATATGAAAGCAAGTGTAGGTTTGAGCATAAGATCGGTCTAACTGGTTCACATGCATTTCATATATATATATATATATAATCAATAAACCAGGTATGCAATGCTCTTTTCAAGAAATCATAAAAACAATAAAGCATTTAAAATTTTAAACTTCATGACAAGCATTTGAATTTCATGAAAATAAGAACTTCATGTCACGAGTCTTTTGAGGCAAGAGAAAAGAATTTTAGTTTAAAAACATTTCTTACCATAACACAATTTTAAAAACTATTTCCCTTTTTGATTTCAATAAAGAGTATTGAGGTTTATGCTTGTTGAAAAAGAAACTTTAATGCAAAGCTTAATTAAACTTCATTTTTCTGATTAAGCATTTAAGCACAATTCATAATATAACCAGAAATGTAACAACCAGAGAAATTTTAAATTATTTTGAAATTATAAGGAAGATAAGGAAAGAAAGAATAAATTCAGAAAATGGGTGGCAGCAGACATTCGTCGACGAATAGACTGGACTCATCGACGAATGTGCTTCTAAGCTCATCGACAAATCGACGTGTCTCGTCGATGAGGAATTATCGAGAGGGGTTTTAATAAACTGAAATTCATCAACGAGTTGTATGTTTCGTCGATGAATTGTGTACAAGACACGTCAATGAATCGACGTGTCTCGTCGACGAATCCATGTGTATAAATAGTGGATTCTTTCATTCCAGCGTGAATTCTTCTACACATTTCCTCTCTCTCACTATAAATTCAGCCCTACCACCTTCTCTCTTCTATTTCGGGCCAAATTTCCACTGGTTTGACAATTTGAAGCTACCACGACTCTCCTGGAAGAGTTCTCTACAAATCTACTGGAATGGATCGTCGGTGGGGCTGAGTTGGGAAACCATCCCAAATTCAAGGTCAGGCTTTCTACTCAATTTTTGGCTTCTTGGCATTTGTAGAAAATGTAGTATGCAATACTAAAATTTAGTTCTGGGAGATGTGGTTTTTAGGACATTGAACGAGGAACCCTGCAAGTGCAGGACTGGTTATTTAAGGGGCTTTTCGAGAATTAGGTAAGGGGAAATATTTTATAATAGCTTTTAGTAATTGTTAAAAAGACTAATTTTGGGTTAAAATTCCTACATATACAGGTATAGTTTTCTGTAACATGCTGGTATTGAAAATATTATTTTAATTATATATGTATTAAATTGGGAAAAATTGTGTGGTTGAGACCATTTTGACAATTAAATGATTATGAGTATAATGGAATGATGAATTCATTGAGATTGTGAATGTTATTTGGCTATAAATCTTGTTTGTCTGAATATACGGGTTGGATTGTGAATTTTGTTTGGCAGAAATTACTGGATGGTCGAGTATACTGCAATAATTGCATGGACATGGTTGATTAGTCAAGTGTGTTATTGATCTATGGTGTGGTTCATGTAAATGACGATATAATGTTGGTAGTGGTATAAGGAGGTCGTTATATCGTACCTGGTATAAACGTCATAAGACGTTGGCAGTGGTATGAGGAGGTCGTTATATGGGCATTTATACTAGGAGGTAAACATTGGCAGTGGTATGAGGAGGTTGTTTACCTATTTACCATGAATAGGTTGGTTAGTTAGTCCTGTTTGGACCAGTCCTATGTGGACACTGATACTGTGTGTTTGATTAGTCCTGTGTGGACACTGATGTTGTGTGATGAATATTCCTGTGTGGGCATATATGCGATGTGGCTTATTAGTCCTAAGGGGACGTTGTTTTTGCATGATTGCGGACCCTATGTGGGTATGGTTGACAACTAAATTGATTATCCTATGTGGGACTTTGTGATATGTTTGGTATTGATATGGGTGTGACTTTAATTAAGTATTTTGGCTAAAGTAGATTATAACCCGAGAGCTTGCTAAGGAAGGCGAGTGCCCTGGTAGTTATTTATGGATACTAGGGTTGAGGGAAGCCACTTGTATGAGCGGGTGATCTTCCCCATTCTTGGTGTCTTTACCTGAATACATAACCCAAGGGTTTACTGAGAAAGGTGAGTCCCCTGGTGTTAGCAGTAGAGCAAAGTGAACCTACTTGTACGGGCGAGTAGATTTCCCTATTCTCAAAAATTAACAATAAAATATTGATGGTTGTGAATATGCGAAAGGACGATAACGACATTGATTTTGTGTGATTATAAGTATGACATCTGGGTTACTTGTGACTGTGTGTGCACTTTAGAGGGATATTTTAATTATATTATGAACACTTCTGCCATACACTGTTATAAACTATTTCTTCCTTACTGAGAGGTGTCTCACCCCGACATATGTTTAATCTTTTCAGGTTATCCAGGTGATCGAGCTTAGATAGCTCTAGGGCGGGGTAGTTTTGTGAGTTAAATATGGCAGATCGGATATGTATTTAGTTATGTTTAATATGTATTAATTCTGGATTTATATTATGAAGGATTAGGTTGTAATTATTATGGACCAACATACGTAAATATAGCACTCTAGTATTTTCGATATTTATTATTTTCTCTACGTGAAAGGTATCAAAGACTCATAACGGTCTCTTAATGCATCGAGCCCTGTGTGGCGAGTTCGGGGCGTTACAATTGGTATCAGAGCATAACGGTCTTGCGAACTTAGGAAGACTAATACCAGAGTATAGTTTGAGTTGAATGAGGGTAGGAATGGGTAGATTAGGGTATTGATAGAAGTTTGAGTTGTTTCCTAGCTTGGAGGCAGAGATCCTTTGACGGACTTCTGTGATTTTCTGAATCAGTCGACGGTTTCAGAAAACCACGGTTATTCCATCGACGGTAATGTTTCTGAGTTGTGGAACTAATATTTGGAATTTGATTTTGAAGGTTAAGAAGTTTGTGGATAAATTGACGTGGATGTTTATTTGAGGATATGGATATTAATTCGGTTTTATATTATGTGATTATGGTATATATAAAGATGTGGAGGTTTTAAATTGCTTTGTTGTACATTTATATTCAGGGATGGATCCTAGAGGCAAGGGTGTGGATGAAGGAGAAGGAAGCGATATGGGAGCTTCCACCGGGGATGAGATTGACACCTCTCGGCTGTTATGAGGAATAGCTCGTCAGGTTAGGGAAGAAATGAGATGGGATTTTTGGTGAACAAGCTATCCACTCGTGCACCAAGGTTGCACCATTGATTAGTTTACACGTTTGAAACCCTCATATTTTGAGGGTGGCACCGACCCAATTAAGGCTGAGATGTGGATGCAAGAAATGGAGAAAATTCTTGCTATTTTGAATTGTATCGAGGAGCAGAAGGTCCTCTTCGCCACTTTCAAACTGGCTAAAGAAGCTGAACGGTGGTGGCATGCAATGAAATTGTTAGAGGAAGAGCGGGTGGTACTAATAGCTATGACTTGGGGTTGTTTCAAGCAGGTCTTCTACGACCGATATTTCCTCACCACCACCAGAAATGTAAAGGTGGAAGAATTTTTCAGCTTGACTCAAGGGTGCTTCACTATTCAACAATACGCTGCTAAATTTTTTGGAGTTATCTCGTTTTGCACCTTCTGTGGCTCCAGATGAATATCAGAAGGCAAGGTGGTTTGAGAGGGGCCTGAATCAGAGGATCCAAGAGCATATGGCGTGTCTGTAGATTCAAGATTTTATGGAATTGGTGGAGAAAGCTACGGTGGCAGAGTCGAGTCTGCAAAGGGGTATAGAGGCTTCTGAGCAAAGGAAAAGGGTTGCGTCTCCATGATCCCAATCAAATGTCAGTCAAGGGTCATGGAGGGGAGATAGAGATGTATTGGGCCAGGGGTCAGAGAGGAAGGATCAGGGACAGCAGGGTGATTCATCACATCCCCACTGCCCTAGGTGTAATTAGCGGCATTGGGGGGAATGCCGAGGTAGGAGTGTTATATGCTACAGGTGTGGAAAATAGGGTCACATTGCTCGGGCATGTTGGGAACCACCGAGTAATGCACAAGCCCCAAACCACAATCAAAACCAAAGGAACAACCCAGTGCCTTGCGGCGGCGAAGGCCCATCACGCGTCTACATATTGGGTACACCTGAGGAGGGAAAGACTAAGGGCTCAGGTAATATGCTTATGAATAATGTGGTTATATTAGTATAGGCATTAATATTGTTTGTCTTGGCATAATTTGTTGTCGTATATGTTTGAATTGTTGGAATTGTGGATTTGGTTGACCAATTTTAATGGTGTGTAAATGGGTGACTAACAAATTTCGAGGGCGAAATTCTTTTAAAAGGGGAAGAATGTAACAACCAGGGAAATTTTAAATTATTTTGAAATTATAAGGAAGATAAGGAAAGAAAGAATAAATTCGAAAAATGGGTGGCAGCAGACATTCGTCGACGAATAGACAGGACTTGTTGACAAATGTGCTTCTAAGCTCGTCGACGAATAGACGTGTCACGTCAACGAGAAATTACCGAGAGGGGTTTTAATAAACTAAAATTCATCGAAGAGTTGTATGTTTCGTCAATGAATCGATGTGTCTTGTCGACGAATCTCTGTGTATAAATAGTGGATTCTTTCATTCCAGCGTAAATTCTTCTGCACATTTCCTCTCTCTCACTAGAAATTCAGCCCTACCACCTTCTCTCTTCGATTTCGGGCCGGATTTCCACTGGTTCGATAATCTGAAGCTACCACGATGTTCCTAGAAGAGTTCTCTACAAATCTACTGGAATGGATCGTCGATGGGGCTGAGTTGGGAAACCATCCCAAATTCAGGGTCAGGCTTTCTACTCAATTTTTGGCTTCTTGGCAGTTGTATAAAATGTAGTATGCGAAGAAATACTAAAGTTTAGTTATAGGAGATGTGATTTTCAGGATGTTGAACGGGGAACCCTCCAGGTGCAGGACTGGTTATTTAAGGGGTTTTTCAGGAATTAGGTAAGGGGAAATATTTTATAATAGCTTTTAGTAATTGTTAAAAAGACTTATTTTGGGTAAAAATTCCTACATATACAGGTATAGGTTTCTGTAACATGCTGGTATTGAAAATATTGTTTTAATTATATATGTATTAAATTGGGAAAAATTGTGTGGTTGACACCATTTTGACAATTAAATGATTATGAGTATAATGGAATGATGAATTCATTGAGATTGTGAATGTTATTTGGCTATAAATCTTGTTTGGTTGAATATACTGGTTGGATTATGAATTTTGTTTCGCTGAAAATACTGGATGGTCGAGTATACTATGGTAATTGCATGGACATGGTTGATTAGTTAGGTGTGTTATTGATCTATGGTGTGGTTCATGTAAATGACAATATAACGTTGGCAGTGGTATGAGGAGGTCATTATATCGTACCTGGTATAATCGTCATAAAACGTTGGCAGTGGTATAAGGAGGTTGTTATATGGGCATTTATACTAGGAGGTAAACATTGGCAGTGGTATGAGGAGGTTGTTTACCTATTTACCATGAACAGGTTAGTTAGTTCGTCTTGTGTGGACCAGTCCTGTGTGGACACTGATACTATGTGTTTGATTAGTCCTATGTGGACACTAATGCTGTGTGATGAATAGTCCTATGTGGGCATATATGCGATGTGGTCTATTAGTCCTGAGTGGACATTGTTTTTGCATGATTGCGGACCCTGTGTAGGTATGGTTGACAACTACATTGATTATCCTGTGTGGGACTTTGTGATCTGTTTGGTATTGATATGGGTGTGACTTTAATTAAGTATTTTGGCTAAAGTAGATTATAACCCGAGAGCTTGCTGAGGAAGGCGAGTGCCCTAGTAGTTCATCATGGATACTAGGGTAGAGGGAAGCCACTTGTATGGGCGGGTGATCTTCCCCATTCTTGGTGTTTTTACCTAAATACATAACCCGAGGGCTTACTAAGAAAGGTGAGTGCCCTGTTGTTAGTACTAGAGTAAAAGGAACCTACTTGTATGGGTGGGTAGATTTCCCTATTCTCGAAAATTAACAATAAAATACTTATGGTTATGAATATGCGAAAGGACGATAACGACGTTGATTTTTGTGTGATTATGGGTAAAACATCTAGGTTACTTGTGAACTGTGTGTGCACTTTAGAGAGATATTTTAATTATATTATGAACACTTTTTCCACACACTGTTATAAACTATTTCTTCTTTACTGAGAGGTGTCTCACCCCGACATATGTTAAATCTTTTCAGGTTATCCAGGTGATCGAGCTTAGATAGCTCCAGGGCGGGGTAGTTTTGTGAGTTAAATATGGCAGATCGGATATGTATTTAGTTATGTTTAATATGTATTAATTCTGGATTTATATTATGAAGGATTAGGTTGTAATTATTATGGACCAACGTATGTAAATATAGCACTTTGGTATTTTCTTTTGAAGATATTTATTATTTCCGCTGCATGAATGGTATCAGAGACTCATATCGGTCTCTTAACGCACCAGGCCCCGCATGGCGGGTTCGGGGCGTTACAAGAAAAGCATCCATATGGATCTTAAAGATTGACAATTCAAATGCAAGATCATATGGCCAATTTTCAAAAACTTTTGTGGCTAAGGAAGATATTTGGATTAAAAGTATTCAATAAATTCATCATACCTAAGTACACAAGCCACATAAAGCATAATTTTAAGCCGAAAGTAGGGTGAGTACAAGAATTGGAATTTTATAAAATCTCCCCCTTTAGGTTTGAATACCTGCTTAGGTGAAATGAACTGCTTACAAAAAAAATTTCACTAAGTATGCCAAGCAGTATAAGCAATCGTTTTAAAGCCTTTAGAACAACTATATTGGATATTTTATTAACCATTTTTAACATTTGATCAGTATAGTTGCCCCTATAGACTACAAATGTATCATAAAAATAGATATTAAGGCATACTATAGTGCTCATAACCGAGAACAATCCATATCTAATCATAAAGCCATAAAAACTGGATATGATGTTTAGGGTTTTCAGAAGAGTCTCAATATTCTAAAATCTAAACATGTATGATGCATATGAGTCCTAAAGATATTTGTTTTAAAGCTTTTTCACTCAGCATTGAGCTCAGCTCCCCTAAATGCACATTAAAAAGCATTTTCAGTTAAGGATGAAATTCATTTATTAAAACTTTTATTCTTCAATCATCCTTCAAGGAAATTTAGCATGCAGCATATTATAATCATTTTAGTGCATGGTTTATGAACTTTGATTATATTGGGAAAAATCTAACAAAATTTCACCAGCATGTTATCTGTAAATAGAACATTTTCCCATGAAGACATGCTCCAAAACCTGGTTGTTTTCAGCAAGTAATTCACTTTAAGCATGCAACAACCTAAAGATATCTACAAGCATGCAATTCATAAGTCACTGGATCAGCCATGCAAGTAGTATTTAGTTAGAGCATGCAATCCTAAATCCACTACCAGCATGCAATACACAAATTTTGCAACGACCTTGCAGATGGCGTTCCAAACAAATAGCATGCAAATCAGTATAACCAATTTAGGATATTCAATAAAGCACAAGGCAGATCATGCCATAATCAAGACTAAAAGATAATAACTATTCATCAAGGAAATTTATTCATTTAGAACAATATGGATGGTTGATTGCAATGCTATATTCATATGGGCATATAGGCATAAGTAAAGTAAAATCATGAGAGCATTTAAAAGATTCATGAAATTTTAAAGAGAAATGCTCCCCCTAAGTTATGCACTCTACTTAATACTATCTTATTCCTTTTTCTCTTTTATTTTTCAAGTTCTTAATCAACTCCTCTAGATTTTCATTGATTCAAAACTTGGCCTTGAATGCCTTAGGCTTAGAGGACCAAAAAGTCACAAGCAATATTTCTTCAAGGTTATAAGCCTACCTAATCTCTTTTTTTATGATTTTCAATGTGTGAGAGGCTCAAGTTCAAATGGCTTATCATTTTAACTACTCGTGCATAGGTCTCCTTGAAATTTATGCATTCATCTAGATTTAAACCTAGTGCAACTATCTTAGCCATTTAATTTCATTTTAAGGATATGAAACTCTAAGGAATTTGATTAAAATTTGAGATCTTGAGAGGAAAGTATAGGATAAATACTCTTAAATAATAAACCACTGATGAGTTCAGAAGAGTATTTAGAAGTGAGCACAAGTGGACAATATTCAAAAAATATTTTCATGCTAGCGAATATGTCCAAATAGATTGGGCAAAGAGCAATTAGGAGTATATGGATATTTTTTTAACAATGCTCTTTGGTCATTATTGATTTTCCACTATAGGAAGGTATCCTTTAGATATGATCATAATTTAGAGCGAGGAAGAATAATACTTTACCTAATATGATCGATGTTTGGTAAAATTTCCTATGGAGGAGAAAGTGAATCAAGATTAGACAATTTTTACAAATATAAGCACAAAAGGGAAGAACTCGAATCCCTTAGTGGATGCCCCCTAATTTGATTATAAATGAATTACAATAAATAAGCACTAGTAGATTAGGAATTTATAATACTCAATGCTTATGACCATAGTGATGACTCGATTTTGATCAAGGTTTTTATGCTCAAAATTGAGTTTAGGGTAAAGTGATATATAGTATGAGATTGATCCCTAAAGCTCAATTATGTGTAGTGGACAAATGATGCTTAACTTAAGATATTCATATCCAAGCATGAGTTAAGCATTAGAAATCATTTACCAAGCAAGGACGCCTTTGTCCATTTGGAAGTGGGTTTATTTTAGCATGCTTCTGAGATTTCATTTAAGATATGATGATTTAAGTTTTTCATCTCAAATTTACAACGTTTCAAATATTTTAGGTAGTTAAATCTTCAACCTTTACTTTGCGCAAATCAAGGAAATGATGTAAATTATGTTAGATATTAACTCATTCCCTTTTTGGTTCAAAGTTAGCATGTTATAGCCAATAATCTCATATTATAACCAAAATATATATACATATGCATTTAGTTCAAATTGGATATGTTACTTGAATTTGCATATTGGCTTGATTCTCTAGAAGTTCGAACATATACTAAGATTTAACATTTGAAGCATAGACCACTTCCTTAGCCTTTAGTCATCACTACTCCTAAGCCTAAGAACAAAGGTAGGGTTAAATAGTTATGTAATTCCTATTGGAATCCATTCTTCCTTAGGTCTGAAGGGATTTGCTTTCTTGATTACCCATATCATTTTCTTATACTTGCCTCTGGCACCTCTAAATGGACAATTATATCGAATATGCCTTTTCATTTTACAATATAAGCAAGTTGTATATGCATGTGAAGAATTTTGCCTATACCTCCTGTTTCTACTTGATGAGGCATAAGAATGGCTATGGGATCTAAAAGATGAATTTTTTTGAATGAATTATTTCTTTTAACTCCTAAGGATTCATTTGATTGATTCTTTTCACTTGCGACCTTGGATATTATACTAGAATAATCTTCCATTTTTCTCTCCAAGCAAGTGATTTTCAATACCTTTTCAACTTTTTTTTCTTTCTAGAATGGCATGATATTCTTTTAATTCTTTTAATTGTTTTGACGGCCTTTTACTTTAATTTTTCAAGACTATTTTCTTCTTAGATATTCTAAAAAGAAACTTATGCATTTTAAATAAAGTATTTTCTAGTTTGTCCAAAGAGGGCATGCTTTCATCAATGATTTCATCACACGATTCATCACAAGATTTATCATAATAATTATCACATGAATCGATGCATGCATTATTATCACAAGAAACATAAGATGATTCATTACATGATGTATTGCAGGATATAACACAAGAATCATCGTATGTATCATTCAATAAAGGAGATTGTGATATGAATACCTCTTTATTGACTGAATCAATTTGTTCACAATTTTCCACCACTTTATCATCTAAAGCTTGGAGCTTCCCGAGTGGTGGTCTCCTTCTTTTCGATTCCTCCGTATCTCTTTTCTAACTCTTCCCATATATCCTTTGCACTAGAACAAGTCATGATCTCCTGAAATATGTTAGACTCTAAAGCACAATAGACATATCCATGGCATTAGAATTTTTATGCATTAAACTAATATCATTTTCACTTATTGGCATACAAATTCCTTTAACAATCACTTGTCAGGCCCTCCAATCCATTGATTTTATAAAAATGCTCATTCATTGTTTCCACGAGGTGTAATCGACACCACAAAACAATGGAGGCCTAAAAAAGGATGGTCCCTCACAAAATAGGGATACACCAGTTTGAGCCATTGTGATCTTTAACATAAGCGGTTAAATTTTTTGCAAAGAGGCTCTAATACCAATTGACAGTTATGGTGTATTCCCAAGAGGGGGGTGAATTGGGTATTTCAAACTTCCTAAGTCAAGTATGACTTATTTTCAAAATCACAACCAGTATTACATAACCTAGGGTCTTTCTAAACAAAGGCCAATCCCACAAATAATGAAGTATGCAAATATTTAAAATAAATAAAGCAATCACAACAAACTAAATATGAGCATACAAGTGCTAAAAGTAAATAGATAAGGGAAGAGAAAGTGCAAACACAATTTTTTTATCGAGGTTCAGCCAATCCTGCCTACATCCCCACGTCAAGCCAACCATCTTAAGGATTCCACTACCTTGCTCACTTAACTTGGTGGAGTGGCGCTGTTTGCAATACTCCTTACAGGGTGAAGTCTCCCTAACTCACTTACCATGTAAAGCCAAACCATTTCTCCTTACAGGGCAGAGTCTCCCTAGCTCACTTACCAGGTGGAGCCAAACCGGTTCTCCTTACAAGGTGGAGTCTCCCTAGCCCACTCATCGAGTGGAACCAAACCGGTTCTCCGTACAGGGCGGAGTCTCCCTAGCTTACTTATCGAGTGGAGCCAAACTAGTTCTCCTTACAGGGTGGAGTCTTCCTAGCTCACTTAACGAGTGGAGTCAAACCTATTACAGATATAAAAATTTGTGTACAAATAAATTGCTTCTCGAATAAGCTAAGATGTGCAATTTGAAGCTTATATGAACTCTCAAATGATAGGATTTAAAGCTCAGTAGAGTATGAGTGCTTTTATCAATGATATTTTTGTAATCTTTGAAAAAGATGCATATGATATATGCTTCAAAGATTTAACCCCAAAAAAACTTCTCCAAAAATATTTTTCAACAAAAAAATGTAGGAGAACCTAGAATTTAGCTGTTGACTTTTTGGTCAGCTCCCTATTTTAATTATGATAAATCACAGTATCTTATATGTGTGCTTTGAGTGTATGAACATGATTATTTGTCTAAGCACAGATGAAATATGAAAGATGGAAGTTGAGATGCACTTAAATGCACACATCTTTCAGCATATTCCATGGATTTGCAAAGAAGCAGCATATGAAGACCGATGTCTATTTCTAGTTGTATCTTTATATTTTATTTTATGTTTGGGTCTGTAATAATTTATATCGGTATGTAATAATCTTTGCATGTCATGCATATAGGGAACCTTTTGGTTGACAGACGCCAGATTTTTGGGACTATCTCAAAACGGCCTCAGTAAGACCATAGTATGACTCTAGGTCCCAACACTCTCACATATATCAAACAAAATATAGAAGTGTTACAAAATGCACTTAATTGAATACTTTTAGGGAATTTGAGAGAGCTCAGGCGACTGAACCCTAGGAGTTCAAAACTCCTTAGGTGCTCGAACTATTGAGAAGTCAACAGTTGACTTAGGCTCTCAAGCGACCGAACAAAATTGTGCGCATCTTCAACGGGCACCCAAACCACCTGGAAAAGACATTCCACCAACTCAAGCTATCGAGCTGTTTAGTTCAAATCAAGCCCCGAGCGACCGAACACACGAGTTCGGGCTACCAAACCTATGACCGGGCACCCAAATTTTTGAAGAAATGTATTTGACCTTGTTTCAGGCCACCGAACTAAAACTCGGGCTACCAAACCTATTTAAAGACTTTTATTTATTGTGTTTGTTAGAGTGACCAAACCACGGTTCTGCCACCTAAACCTCACTGGGTTAAAATTATTTTAACTGTGGTAAAATCGGGTTAAATTGGGTTAATTGTTTTTAAACTATTTAAAACTTTTCTAATAATTCCCAACAAGTCCCAAATGGTTATAATTTTACCCTTGTCTATAAATATAGGCTCATTTGCAAAGATTAGCAATTAATTAGGAATTTCATTAGCTAAAAATTCTCTCTTTTCCAAATACTCTTTTTGTCCAAATACTCTCAAAATTTCATTTCCTTGATACATTTTGAGATTGTGAGAGCATATTTAGTGTGCTTGTGATTGTTAGATTTTGCTAAAAACTCTCATTTGCTTGTTTGATTGTGATATTATTTTTTGGGGAGTTTGGCTTAGGTTCATCCCACAGATTTCAATATTATAAATCTTGTGTTGGGATAAACTAGCAAGCTTAGGATATTTGCATTGTTATTGCAAGTGTCTCATAGCTTCGATTTTGTTGTGCAAAATATTTTCCACAAGCTAAAATATTTTTCAAACTACTTGTGTGCGTATTTCATTGAAGGAAATCTTTTGAGTTAGTTTGAATATTTGACTAACATCTTTGAAACTTTGATTAAACATTGAGATTTGATATAAACCTATTTCAAAGATACAGCTTGTTTAGAATACTCTTGAACATTATTGTGATCATATCTTGTTGAGTGTTATTTGCACATATATTCACATCACTGAGCTTACATTACCTATATTGTTGATGTCTATGTGATTGCGCATATTGGGTACATATTTGTTTTACATGAAAGCATAATCACTATACTAGTTGATTGAGAAAAATACTGTTGTATTCCAAGCGTGGCTTGAGGGGGCGATAATCCAGTTCAGTAAGAATTGTGTGTAAAGGTTGAGGTTAGCCCTGTACTAATTGACCTAGTTGTATTAGGTGCCACTCCACCCATTAAGTGAGTAATAATGGAATCATCGGGCTTGCGAGCTAGAGGCGGGGACGTAGGCAGTATTGGTCGAAGCCCGATAACATACCGTATGTGCACTGTTTATATTTCTACAATTTATATTTACTACACATGTATGTTTTATTGTGAATGATTAGTTTTATTATTGCATAGAAAGATCCTAGGTTGAGTAATATTGTTGATATGGTTTAACCTAGGCGATAATTTTTAAACACCCAATTCACCTCCCCCCCCCCCCTCTTGGGAATACACCAAAGCTAACATTAGCTTTCAAATGTTTTTTGCAATAAAGATTTATCTATGAAAGCACAAATGTAAAAAGACTTTTCAAGCACAATATATATGAGTGTAAATACGTGCTCAAGTCTTTCCAAAAATTAATCCAATAAGATTTCCTCCCAAGTAAACTTCTCAAAAATAGAGAAGTGGGAGGATCTTAAGGTTTTGCTCAAAATAATTTTTTGCAATGAAGACAAGATGAGCTTTTGAATCTTTGCAATGAATGTGCAAAAAGATCCAAAAGCTATAATAAGTTTCTCCAAAAATATTTATCAATAAAAATATATGGAGAAACTCAAGCTTTTACTCTCTAAAAATTATTTTCAAAATGATGGATTAAATGAGAGAAATGCTTTGGATGAAGATATAAATCCCCAAATGAATCCTCCTCTCAACAACGCTCAAATGCAATAAATTTGCAAGTGAAGGGAGTAAGTAATAATCACGGCCCTTTTTCAAAAAATATTTTTCAAAAGAATTAATCAAAAGAGAGTAAAATAAAGCACAAAATATTTTAGTGGATTTTTGATATCATCAAAAGTGTTAAATATGCTTTAGAGAGGGCTATACACAGACTTCCCCAAAAATCTAACCGTTAGGGACACGTTGGGCATTTTTTAGGATTGTTTAAACAAAAAATGAATCACGTTTAGCACTAAAAAAATGGGTAGCTCGAGAGGTTCGGCTGACTAGTGGCTATGCCAGTCGGCTAGCCTTAAGCCATTTTTCAAATTTTAGAGAGGTTCGATCGACTAGGCAATGGGTCGGCTGGCTGGCCCTTTGGAGATTTCCAAAATACCAAGAAATGGTCTACTTGCCTGATGATTAGGTCAGTCGGGCTTGAAGGCCAGTCAACTAGCTCTTCTGTGTTCTAAAATGATTGGTCGACTGGGCCTTTGATTTTGGTCAAAAACATGGTCTTGTCGACTAGTGCCAATAAGCCTTAAGATGGTCAGTTGACTAGGGCCTTTGAATTCTGACCTATAAATAGGGTTGGTTGACTAGGCCTTATAGAACATGTAAGGGTCGGTCGGCCAAGCTCTAAGTAAAATTGATTTTTAGCCCATTTTTGTCCTCAAGACATTTTTAAAACCCTTGTATGATTTTAATTTTTACGAAAAGATTTTTCTATGAAAGGTTTTAATCCCGAAGGTCTTTCTATGGTCATGTTTGAGTTTTGCAATCATATCATGTAAAGAATGCATTATTACAAACAAATTCTTAATGCATTACAAATAAAATAACACATGTCTTCTTCTTCTTTGCTCTTCTGATTCTTCATGGAGTACGCCAGGCTATATGATATTTAAGTCCCTTATTGGCTTCCATTTTCCGTTCCCTTATGTGTGCATTGAATTATAAGTCTATTCACATATTAAATACACATGTAAGATACTTGTGCTTTGTCATTATCAAAATAGGGATCGGACTCAAAAAGTCAACAGAAATGTTAGGAATGAGAGATCTCCTTTAGGCATGCACCAAAATCTTCTATGTCTCTATTATTACACTCTCTTTCCCCTTGTAGGCATGACCCAAAATGGTTCACACATGGTCTATTTATAGACCATGAAAAATGGGGGGGAAATGAGCTGGAATTTTAATTTTTAAAATTTAAATTCAAACTAAAATAACTACCAGCAGCTAACTAACAACATCCTCACTCATTGCCTGACATGTGGCAGCAATTGGGACATGTGACACAATCAAATCAACAAACCAATCACGAGAGAAGAATTCAAAATTCAAATTTGCACTAGATAGGTCAACCGCCCTAGGAGACTTGTTGACTATTTTCAAATGATGTCAAACCTTTTTCGTATATGCACAAAAAAATGGGAAGGAAAAGGGGTTGATCGATCCCCTATAAGTGGTTGGTTAGCTGCCTAGTAGACAAATTTATTTTATTTTATTTTTTTCCTTTAATTTTGATTTCTTCATTTTAGTTAAGATTTGTTTGGTCAAAAAATGATTATCGACATAAAAAAATTAATAAACTAAGCAAACACATGAATATAAAGCAATCTAAATAAAAATAAAGGAAGAGAGATTTCTAACAAGTTTATAGTGGTTTGACAATCTAGTCTACATCCATTCTCTTAAGGTCAACCACCTTGAAATTCCACTATACCCTTACTTTAACAGCGACAAATTAAAGACACCATTTTACACTTATCCTTACTTTCACGAAGGCAAAGAAACCAAAATATAAGAGATTTTAATACAAAGAGATTACTTCACAAGGAATGACTTACAATTTACAACACAATGATAACTCAAATAATAAACAAGTGATAGCATAAGAGTTTTGTAGACTCTCTCTCAAGGATAAACAAATTTTAACACAAAAGTAATTTTTGAAAGAGAAAAGAGTTTTAGCACTTGATAAAACAATTGGAAGTGCTTGGCTAATACTTCTTAGGCTTAAATGGACATCTATATATATATATATATATATATATATATATATATATATATATAGAGAGAGAGAGAGAGAGAGAGAGTTTACAGTAAAACTAGTTGTTTTCTACCCGTTCTAGTCAATTCTTTTTTCAAACTGGTCAACTTGGGTCATAGGCTGGTCTATTAGGCATTAGCGATCAGAGAGAAAAACTAACCATCAGAGAATATGAAAAGTTGAACTAGTCAATCGACCTCTTAGGCTAGTCGATCGTTCCATCCTATTGCCTAGGCTGGTCAACTTTCCTCCATGGGGTTGTTGATGGCTATACCATTTTGCCTAAGCTGGTCAACCATCTGATGGAGGCTAGTCGACCGCCCAATGGAGGCCAACCGACCACCCAATGGAGGCCAAAGGACCACTCTTGGTAGTGGCTTGAAATAAGCTTAATTTTTCGTTTGCATTTCATTTAGTTCATTAGTGTTATGACTTTAATATTCTAAAAGATATACAATAAAAAAAACTCAATACAATTGAGAAAAATAATATAAATAAATGAGAAATAAAGTTTCGAAATAATATTCTCTCATATTGTTACACATAATGGCTTAACCTATATAATCATAACTTTAAAATAATATCTATTACTTCAAATTAGTTTGTAATCACTAGAATTAGGTAAATGAAATGTTAGAACTAATAATAAATGTCTAGCAAGTGTAGATAAATTTATTAATGGATTTTGTTTTGATGTTCTCAAGGTTTGTGATTCGTTTGGGAATTTACCAAGTGGAATGATGGTTACTAAACTCTACAAAAGTGAGTTGTGGTTCATTGGTGGTTCTACAGTTTTATTTCTATCATTTTAAAATAAACAAATTAATAAGTAAATAAAAATATTAAACTTTTTCTACTCTAAGCAATGCTATTTTTTTTTTTTTTTTTGGGTATACGTGGGAACTCTAGCCATCAACAAACCCTTCGAACCCTCCGATGCAGTACCAAACCCATGGGACAGTGGCCCTCCCCCTGATTCACCCTCTGGGTTAATCCAAATGCGCTCACAGTCTACTCATAGCCAGGTTAGACGTACAGCCAACCCAACCCTCCGAACACAGCTCCTTTACCAACCATGGTCACCGCTGGCTTACCATAACACTTTAAGCAATGCTATTATTTTATTTATTTATTTACATAGGAACACCAGCCACCAATGAGCCCTTCGGACCCCCTAGTGTGGCACCAAACCTACAAATCAGCATCCTCCACCCCCAAGTCTCGTTGATCAGGGTAATTCTAAATGCGGACATGGCTTCTGTGCATCAGTTGGATGTTTGACCAACCCGACTCCCGGGACACATCTCCATTACCATCCACGGTCCCCACTGGCTCACAGAGAACTCTCACCATCCACGGTCTCTACTGGCTCACAGAGCGAACTCTCACCATCCACAGTCTCCGCTGGCTGACAAAGTAAACTCTCACCATCCATAGGTACCGCTGGCTCCATGAGCGTATCTACCTAGAATTGAACCCCCAATTGCTCCTTCTTACTTGTTGATGCCTTTCCACCGCGCCATGCCGTGGGGGCTAAGCAATGCTATTATTGAACATACTTTGACTGGTGGACCAAAAATTAACCAAAAATAAAAATTAAAAAAAAAATTATGTGTGGTTACCCAATACATCAACATATGTAAACCATATTGTCAAATAAAGTGCACAATGCTCTTGTTTCAAAAAATTAAATTACAAACATTTCAAACTCTTTAACTATAAAAAATCAACTTAAAACCATTGATGATATTATATGGTTTGCAACCATAAATGCATTTGATCAATAGAATTTTTCTTTTTAACTGTTAGATCATTTCATATGTGAGCATATATTTTGGTATTGCTTTCAGTTTTTCTTTTCTCTCTCTTTTGAATTGCAAAAATATAAAAAAATATATCTATTAATTAGATGTAGTTTTTATAAAAAATCATGTATATAAAAACTCAAACAAATTAATAAATTTTAATGTTCAATCAATTACACCACAATTTAATGGTGGAAACAAATTTAAATTTAAGTCAAAATGGTTATATCTTCTTTAATTTTTGCATGCATAAATCTTCATAAAATAAAATCTTAGTGGGTGACTTTGACATGTGATTTGCAATAAAAAGATAAGGAAAAATTACATAAAGTCCTTCTATGATTTAATTAAAAATTATTTAATTACCTTGTGATTTTATTATAATCACTAAACTACCTTATCATTTTAAAAACTACGAAAAGTTATAAAATCATTAGTTTTTTTTTTATGAAAATCAATATATTAGATGAAAAATTTATTTTTATAAGCAAGAATATTACTTAAATGGATTTTGAATGAAGTGCAACATAATTTTATACTTTGTTTCACGATTGCAGAGAGATGAGTGAATGACAATGATTTTTCTTATTTCTCTTGTTGTAACCAAAAGGGATATATATTGTTGCGGGATAAAAATGGCAATGACCTACAAGACTACTCTTTGAATTCCAATGACTTGAAAAGGGTAAAAACAAAATAGGCTTGGAGGACTCGGGGTATACTCCGAAGGCTCACTCTGATGCCTAAGTAAGGGGAATACTTCAAAGAGGTTGAATGCAACAGCAAAGATGGGTTAAGAATGAGATACCTCTGCTTGTTTGCATTCCCCTCTTTATAGTGGTGTGGGTTGACCCTGAGATGATTCGTCTTTATGATGCGGGGGCGTGGATCGCTCCCAGGTCATAAAGTGCCAGAATGTATCACTTTGAGCATTTAAGGTGCCAACGTGGATCTCCCCCCTCTTTATTGAGTTAGAGCTGATTGCTCTCGTTAGAAGGTCTGACTTGGGGAGTGTTTGTTAGGCGTTGACTCCCTTTTTTTGATTGATATATTTTAGGGCATATCAGTTGTCCCCCCTTTAGTTTCGAATTTTTGAAACTTGTTCTTGAAATTTTAGACTAGGGTCTCCTTTTCTCTCTTTTTTTTTTTTAGGCCGGCTGGTTCGAGTAGGTTGGACTCCTGCTCGATTCTGCTGAGCCGATTCATGTGCTGAGCTGCATTCTGCCGAGCTGATATCCCGAGGGTTTGACTGGTCTGATCTGGTTCGCATGTCGAGTTGCATTTTTCCTAGCCAATGGTACAGAAGTTCAAATGGTCTAAGCTGATGTTTGTTGGGTCGATGTCTGGGGGTTTCGGCTAAGACGCTCTTGCTAAGTTGTTCTTCGCGTCGGCTCATGCTGAGCTATTCCCTGCCGAGCTAAGTTCTTGGGTGTTTCTTGTCGAGCTTTTTTTTGTCGAGCTGCTTATGATGGCATTTCCTACCAAGCTGCTTGTGTCGAGCTGCTCTTATTGGCATTTTTTGCCCAGCTGTTTTCACCAAGCAGGTCTTGATGGCATTTATTGCCAAGCACTTTTTGCCAAGTTGTTCTTAATGGCGTTTCTTGCTGAACTGTTTCTGTCAAGCTGCTCTTGATGGCATTTCTTGCCAAGCTGTTCTTGATGGCGTTTCTTGTCCATCTATTTCTGCTGAGCTGCTCTTAATGGCATTTCTTACCAAGCTATTTCTGCCAAGACACTCTTAACAACATTTTTTTCTGAACTATTTTGGTTGAGTTGCTCTTGACCGCATTTTTTGCTGAGTCGTTTCTACCAAGCCGCTCTTAAGGAATTTTTGACCGAGCTGCTCTTGATGGCATTTCTTCCCGAGCTATTTATTCCAAGCCACTCTTAAAGGCATTTCTTGTCGAGCCATTTTTGCTGAGCTACTTTCGAAGACATAAGCTGTATATGTCGAGCTGCTCTTGACAACATTTCTTGCCGAACTGTTTATGTCGAGCCGCTCTTAATGGCATTTTTTGCCTAGCCGTTTTTGCCAAGCCACTCTTAAGGAATTTTTGGCTGAGCGACTCTTGATGGCATTTCTTCCCAATTTGTTTATGTCGAGCTGCTCTTAAGGCATTTCCTGCCAAGCCATTTTTGCCAAGCCGCTCTTAAGGCATTTTTGGCCGAGCTACTCTTGACGGCATTTCTTGCCAACCATTTTTGTCGAGCTGCTCTTGATGGCATTTCTTACCAATAGTTTTTTTTTTTAATTGCTCTTGAAGGCATTTTTTTGGTGTACTTCATGGCCTCACGAACTGTGCTCGTCAGTTGGGTTTTGTTTGCCTAATGAGTTGTGCTCATTTATTTAGCTGTTGTGTGGTCTCACAACTTGTGCTCGTCAGTTGGGTCTTGTTTGCCTAATGAGTTGTGCTCATTTATTAGGCTGTTGCATGGCCTCACGAGCTGTGCTCATCAGTTGGGCCTTGTTTTCCTAATGAGTTGTGCTTATTTATTAGACTGTTGCGTGGCCTCACAAGCTATGCTCGTCAGTTGGGCCTTTTTGCTTAATGAGTTGTGCTTATTTATTGGGCTCCCCCCTTACCTCACCAGTATCTTCTGTCAGTTTGGTCAACTATGATGTGACGTTGGAGTCCTTTCATACCGTTTGCCGACCTTGCAAAATTTGATAATCAATTTTCAATTGCACCGTACCTTGGGAGGATTAAGACTCATTGGAATTGGCGTCACATCAGCGTATGTACGGGGATTAGATTCTTTTCCCTCGAGACTCACACCCAGATTGATGAGCTCCCACCTTCTGGGGATGCTAAATTTTTGGGGATCCATATAGGCTTCTCTATAAAGGATGTGGGCTTGCTCTTTTCCTCCTCGTCTCACCCAAAGGGTCCCCTTCTGTCTACTAGGTACACTCTATTTCTTCCTTTGTCTTAGTGGCTTTATTCTGTTTGTGTTTAGCATTGCATGTTTGTTTTTTTTTAGTTCTTCATGTTCTTCAATATTCTTGTTGTTGACTCTATGAGTCTGATCCCGTTTTGATTATGACAAAACCAATGTTTCTCACCTATGCACTAAGTCTCTTAAATAGGTTCATCCTAAACATGCACTATTGGTAGGAACTCAAGGAAACCATACAAACCATAAAGTTCAAGCTTTATATAGCTCTTGAAGAAGCAAAGGGAATGAAGACTCTTTTATTGTTGTAATAGCATTCAATTCATTTGAGTTTGTAATATAATATGTTCTGCAATAACTGCATAACATGCATGATAGGTTTAATGCTCAAGACCAAAGAGTGACCTTAGGGTTCACCCTTCGGTTGACCGATGCCAGGTTTTTGGGATTAACTAAAAATGCCTTAGAAAAGACCCTAGGTCCCTACACTTACACTTAAATTAGTCTCCAAAATCGTATATACTATCAGGGAAAACAATTGAATTAAAATAGGACTGAAAGGGCAAAATTTGTGAGAGTTCAGGTGACTGAACCCTTGGTGTTCAAAACACCTCAGGCGACCGAACCATTGACTAGTCAAAAAGTTGACTTGGTTTTAGGCTCCCGAACTAAAATGACCGTAGCGTCCATAGGCGACCGAACATCAATTCTAACTTTTCCCAACAACTCAACTGCTCGAACTCCCACGTTCAGGGCGACCGAAAGTTCAAGTTCAGCATACCAAACTTTCGATCGGGCACCTGAATTGCAGTGTTTTGATGAATCGCTTCAGTCAGCAAACCAAACCCATATTCAGGCACCCAAACTTCAAAAAGACATTTTTGCACCGTGTCTGTTTGAGCACCCAAACCTTGGATCGGGCACCCGAAACTCTCGAGTTGTCTTATTTTTTATGTTTGTTAAGAATGGTTAAATAGGGTTAATTTTCTTAAATTTTTTTAAAACATTTTTAATAATCCCCATTGAGTCCCAATGGTTACTTTTTGAGAAGAAACTATTTATACCTTCTCATTTGCCTCAATTAGTAAGTAATTAGAAAATAGATTAGCACAAAATTCTCTCAATTTCTTACACTTCTATTTGCTTATACTCCACCATTTTTCAAACAAAAATCGCTCATACTCTCTTACACTTTATTTGCAAAATCATTTTTAAAAAAGAGAGCTCTTCTATATTGTTCCCCTAACTTGCAAATCAATTGAAAAGAGTAGAGACATTTGATTAAGTTATTGCACATCACTTCAAGTCATTTCCTTGGCAGAAACTCTCACATATTCATACCTACTTGAAAATCTATTTTTGAGAGTTCTTTCTTGTTTAATCTTTCCCATAATATTTCATATATAAATATTTAATTGGGAAGATTTTGTTTTTTTCTTGCTAGTCTTGACACTCATATTGCAAGACTTGAAAACTTGCATATAATCTTTGATATTGATTTTGCAAGCTTCAATCCAAAATATCTATTGTGCTTTACATTTAGAATATCCTTGAGATATTTTATTTGGATTTTGTTACACTTCCTTTGATTATTTAGGTGTTGAATATCTTATCTTGAATCAAAGGTTGAACTTTCACATATACATACACTTACACATCTTAGAGAGTTTATATATTGGATCTCACCTGAGCATTAAATCCATATCATCTGTGAGTGCATATTTATCTAGGTTGTATTGTAGTACATATATGCTTGTGTAGAAGCACTTAAAATTGTACATAAAATTTCATATTCATTGATTGTATTCCAGGTGTGACCTAATGGGGCAATAATCCAACCTGAAAGGATC
Organism: Malania oleifera; assembly: GCF_029873635.1. NCBI lineage: Eukaryota > Viridiplantae > Streptophyta > Magnoliopsida > Santalales > Ximeniaceae > Malania > Malania oleifera. Next base: position 68,192,945 of record NC_080421.1, on the reverse strand, counting down.
TTTTGTAAAGGTCGAGGTCAGCCCTACGCTAATTGACCTGATTGTATTAGGTGCCGCTCCACCCGTTAAGTGAGCCCATAGTATAATCCTTGTGCTGGTAAGCCAAGGCGGGGACATAGGCAGGATTGGCTTAACCCCAATATCATATTCAGTGTCACTTTTACATTTCCTGCATTACATTTTGCTTTGTACTTCATTTAACTTCCTTGCTGAATATACTGCATATTTGATTGACACTACATTGTATCTATTGTGGTGCATGTATTGAAAATTGTTTAATATATCGTATCTATAATTTCATATATACTTGGACTGCTCCTAGGTTGCATTATACTGTTGCTAGATTAGTTTAACCTAAGAGAAAATTTTTAAATCTCCAATTCACCCCCCCCCCCCCTTCTTAGGATTGCACCAAAGCTAACACTTGTGAAAAGTCTGTCTTGTTGATCCGCTTTAGCGTAGTAGCTTCCATGCTTTTATGGAAAGTTCGCCCATTTGATCCATTTTTTCATAGTAGCTTCTCTGTTCTTGTGGAAGTTTGCCTATTTCATCCATTTGTATAAATAGCATAAATCGTTTGCCTTGTTTGTCTAGCACTTCGATTTTCTCATGGAGTCTTTGATGCCTTAGTCGAAGACTCCTATTACTGTGAGAAGTGATCGATGCGATCTTTCTTTTTTGGATATGCAAAACGTCCATCACTTCTTTGTTATCCCTTCAAACATTAACATTAGGTTGCCTAGCACTTCCGAATTTGGTCTCAATCCGGGTCCTAATGAAGTATGTTTATATACAGACTATCTCAACCTAGGACTCAGGCTATCTTTTTTACCCTTTCATCTCTAGTGTGTTAGGCTTTTGTTGCATAGCCCCCTCACAACTTGTTCCCAACTCCTACCTATCATTGGTGTGTTTTGATGTTCTCCTGCTCCAACGAGGTCATCAACCCACGATGCCTCTCTTTCAGAGCTTCTTCTAGATGAGGACGCACTCTGTGGAGAAGGAACTGTACTACTTCAACCCCTTGCCCGGCTATAAGCTATTTACTCCTGGTAGTTCTTCCATTCACAATTGGGACTCCCGCTACTTTTTTGCATATGAGGAGTTAAACTATCCTGGGCCTCGCGTTTGGTCTACTCCTCTCGATGGTGATATTCTCTTCTCCTTATTTACTTATTTGTGTATGCATGAGCTATGTGTAGGTACTTGTTGTTTACCTCTTTCCCTTCTTTTTATTTTAGCTTAGGTGCGTCATATACCTCCCACGCTATCTCCCTCTAAGAAGGTCATACTTAAAGACTTGCGAGCTATTGGTCAGTAGGGGATTGTCCCTCACAAGGAGCTGCGTAAGGAGCAAGTCCTTGTATAGTGTAGGCTCAGCCTCATTTCTCCAAGTCTTATCTTAACTTTGATCTCATGATGTGTATATTTCTATATCTTAGTAGTTCTCTATACCCTTATCCTCTCTCTCTCTCTCTCTCTCTCTCTCTCTCTCTCTCTCTCTCTCTCTCTCTCTCTCTCTCTCTCTCTCTCTCTCTCTCTCTCTCTCTCTCTCTCTCTCTCTTTTTGTAGATATGGATTTCAACAAGTATGAATCCCTGATAGGCGAGGCAAAGAAGTAGAGATCGAGCAGGAGCAAGAAGAAAAGGAGGGAACTTGAAGGGGAGTCTTCCTAGAGGGAGGCGGTTCCCATAGTAGAGAGCGAGCCCCCTACTACATCAAATGTACCTGGTTCGGCACTTTTTAGTAAGGTCATCTTTCATGAGCTAACCCGTTCTGGTCTTGCACTGCGTCGGGTGGTACATATGGAGGATCTAGTGGCGGATCAGTGTTCCCTTCTAGATCACTTGTCTATGAATATATGGCATACTACGTACCAGGTACCTCTGGGACTCATGTGTTTGCTAGCGTCCCTTTTCTTTTTACGGCTTTTAACTCCTTCTATCCTTTTGTTGTTCCCAATTGGCAAACATGGTTCTAGCCCAAAAGGAGAAGGTCATTGAGATGTACCGACAGACCTTGGAGGCTAGAGATAAGTATATAGCTGCTTAAAATGAACTCCAAGAAGCTGAACTCCACGAGAGGGCGCTTTGGGAGGAAGTAGAGAAGATTCGAAGGGAGAAGATTCCCACTGCTACCACTGTTGCTGCTAAAGTCATGGTAAAAAAGTACAAAGATTCCGAACAGTTCATCTTTGACACCGCCAAGACCTATCGTGTTGGCTTTAGGAGGTGCCAAGAGCAGGTCAGGACAATGCACCCCTGACATTTCTCTGGTTGGAGTGTGCTTATATGGGTATGGTGGTGAAAGTCCAGAGTCTAGGGATGAAATGGATGAGGATGATGAACCAAAGGAGAAGGAGGCTGCGGAAGGAAGTAAAGCTAACTGATTATCGAATAGTCCATCTTGTGGTTTTATTAAAGCATTGATAATGTATTTTTGAATTTCTCTGTGGTACAACCTTATAAATGTAAGGATTTCAACTCTGTTGTACAACATTTTGGGGAATGAAATTTCAAGAGTAGTATTTTTTCAGCATGTTAGAGTTCCATGTGTTTTTTATCTCCCTTCCCTCTACATTCTCCAATGTGTATGTTCCCGACTTTATTTATGTTGCAACTTGGTATGGTCCCTCCCAATTTGGCCTTAACTTGTTCGATCTAGGTTCTACTGGCCTTGTTCGCACCTTCCTAAGGACCAGTTCTCCTGGGTGGAACATTCACACTCTTACATGAGTATTGTAGTACCTCGCAACCTTTTGTTGGTACGCGGTGACTCTTATATGTGCCTGCTCCTGTCTCCCCTCTAGGAGATCTATCTCCGCCCTTAGTTCTTCACTGTTATGCTTTTTGTCAAATTTCTACCTCCGCCGAGAGGGGATCCCGACCTCAGTAGGAATAACGGCCTCTACTTCGAACGCGAGCATGAATGGGGTTTCCCCTATTGCTACTCGTCGGGTTGTGTGGTACACCCATATTATGGATGGGAGCTCTTCAACCCATCTTCTCTGTGAAGATTTGGGTCGCATCCTCAAATTGTGTAGTGTTGTACGATTCATGTTCTCCACCTGACTGTTGCTCTATGGATGTGTAATCGATGCGAATAAAAGTTTTATGGATAGGTCGGTGCAAAATTTCTTGAAGTGCTCATTGTCAAACTATCTCCCATGGTACCATGGGATTCCAAATCGGCAAACTACCGATGTCCACACGAATCGGGTGATGTTTCACTCGATTATGTGAGATAGGGCTTCATCCTCTACCCACTTGGTGAAGTAATCAATTGCCACCAGCAAAAATTTCCTTTACCCAGTCCCTTGAGGTAGTGGCCCCAAGATATCGAGTCCCTATTAAGCAAAAGGGCAAGGACTAGTCAAGGGGGAGAGATAATTAGATGGCATGTGTAGTATTCCCGCACACCGTTGGCACCTGTCACACCGTTTGACTAACTCGATCGCATCCTTCCTCATTGTGGGCTAGTATAACCCTTGTCATAAGGCCTTATGGGCTAGAGCTCTGCTTGCTAGATAATTTCTGCATATTCCTTTGTGAGTTTCTCTTAGCACATATTCTTTCTCTTCGGTACTCAGGCACCGTAGGTATGGCAATGTTAGGGATTTCCTATACAACTCATTGGCTATGAGTGTGTACTTTTCTACCCTCCTCCTTACCTTTAAAGACTCCTTGTCCTCTAGTAGGGATACACCATGGAGGTATTACATCAGAGGAGCTCTCCAATCCCCTTCGTTGACTTCAGCTACCACCAGGTTAACACTGACCTCCTTATATAAAGGTTTTTCGACTCGCTCTAAGTAGTTAGCGTTCTTCCATTCTGGCTTCATAGCTGAGGCTAATCTTTCCAACGCATCAGCCTTCGTGTTCTCCGCCCATGGCATGCGCTCTATATCAAAATAAGCAAATGCTTTGATGTGTTCTTGGGCTTTAGCTAGGCATTTCTTCATTTTATGATCCCTAGCCTCAAGCTCTCCCTTCACCTGCTCCACCACCAATTTGGAATCACTTGCTACTTGAATTCGTGCTACCCCTAGTGCCTCTGCCAATCGTAGCCCTACTAGTAGGGCTTCATACTCGGCATCACTGTTTGTTGTTGAGAACTTTAATTTCAGTATGTATCTCTGATCCGTTTGATATCATAAGGATTAGCCCTGCTCCCCCTCCGACTACGTTAGATGACCCGTCAACATGCAATGTCTACACTTCTAATTTCTCTATCATTTCATAGGATTGTTCAGCCGTGAAGTCATCTAAGACCTGAGCTTTGATGGCAAGCTCTGATTGGTGTTGTATGTTGAACTCCCCTAACTCAATTGACCACCTCATCATTCTTCCTAAATTTTCTGGCAGCTAGAGGATCTGTCTCAACAGTAAGTTTGTAAGCACAATTATCTTGTGTGCTTGAAAGTAGGGTCTCAACTTTCGAGCAACACAAATGATGGAGAAGGCCACCTTTTCTGCTATGTTGTAATTCCTCTCAGCCTCATTCAACACTTTGCTGGTGTAATATATGGGTTTATGCTTCCTTTCTTCTTCTCTAAATAAGACCGAGCTGACCGTATGTGGAGTTGAAGCCACATATAGGTAGAGGTCTTCTCCTACTTTCGCCTTTATTAGTAATAGGGGGGAGCTAAGGTACTACTTGAGCTAATCAAAGGCTTGACTTTGCTCCTCCCCCCATTCAAATCCGCCTTTCTTTCTCAGCACCTTGAAGAAGGGTAGACCTTTGTCCCTAATTAAGAGATGAACTTGCTGAGGGAGACTATCCTTCTTGTCAATATTTGGATCTCCGTCTTCATTCGAGGGGCCTTCATCTCCAGTAGCGCACTTATTTTGTCAGGGTTGGCTTCTATCCCTCTGCGCATCACCATGAAGCCTAGAAACTTCCCTGCAAAGACATCGAACACTTATTTTGAAGGATTCATTTTCCTTTGCCTCTTTCGGTGATGAAAGATGTTTTTTCCTCGTCTTCTCGATGCATTGGGATTTTATTGTATCCCAAGTACGCATCCATAAAGCTCAAGAGCTCATGCCCAGACGTCGAGTCCACCAGCTGATCGATTCGAGGAAGTGGAAAGCTATCTTTCAGACATGCCTTATTCAAGTTTGTAAAATCGATACACGTCCTCCACTTTCCATTCAGTTTCTTTACTAGGACTACGTTGGTCAACCACTCTGGATAATTGACCTCCCTGACGAATTTGGCTTTACCAGTTTCGTCACTTCTTCATTTATCACCTTGATTCGCTCCATCGCGAAGCTCCTCTTTTTCTACTTTACGGGCTTATGGTTGGGGTCTACCTATAACCGGTGCTCCATGAATGTAGGTTCAATCCTCAGCATATCTTTGGCCTACCAGAAAAACACATCTGCGAATTCATTCAGTAGATCACTTAGTTCTACTCTTAAAGTATCGGGTAGGCGACTCCTAGTCTATACGCAATTCTCCTAGTTGCCATTTATGGGTATACGTGTGAGGTAATCATCCAATGTGCTAATTTGAGGGTACTCACCTCTCACCTCTAGGTCTTCTACAGTCAAGGTCTCCCTAGCTTCCATCTTGCCTTTTAAAGCCATCACGTAGCAACTCCGGGCTACTGCTTGATCTCCTTTGACCATCCCTGTCCCGTGCGGAGTAGGGAATTTCATCTCTAGGTGATACATGGACGTTATGGCTCAGGCCGCATTAAGCGAGGGGTGGCCAAGTATGAATTTGTATACCGATGGCCGATCGACCACCAAGAAATCTGTCAACGAAGTGATTTGCTGTGGGGTTATCCCTATTGTTACCAGTAGTATAATTGTTCCCATATGTTGCACTATGTCTCCTCCCAATCCAACCAAGGGGGTGGAGATCAATTTGAGGCATTTCCTACCGATCTTCATTCCCTCGAGCACCGACTAGAATATAATGTTGGTTGAGATCCCGTTATCTATCAGCATGCTCCTCACTCTATAGTTAGCCACTAGAAGGGAGACTACTAAAGCGTCGTTGTGGTATTGTTGTACTTCTTCTTCATCTTCGCTATCAAAGGTGATAGCATCGTCTTGTTTTTGTCTTTTATCGCTTGGCCCCCTTTTCTCCGTCAATAGTACCTATTTAGCATACCTCTTTCGAGCACCTCCACTGTCGCCGCCACTAGCAGATCCTCCAAAGATGACAGCAATTTCTCCTACGATTTATTCGTCTTTCTTTTCCTTGTTTGGCCTTTTTTGCTCATGAGCTTCCCCTTGACGATCCCCCTTCTTTATGAACCTCAACAGGTGGCCTTTTGTTTTTTTATCAAGGCTTCAATTTCATTCTTCAATTGAATACACTTTTCCGTATCATGCCCGTGATCCCTATGGAACTGATAGAACTTTGACATGTTTCGTTTATATGAGGGTGTTCACATAGGTTCAGGCCATGAGACGTACTCCTTCTTTCTTATGTGCATCAACACATTGGTTCGCAGTGCATTTAAGGGGTATAAGTGGGGAACTTACTAGGTTTCCCTCTCACTTTAGAGCTGGCATGCAGTGTGCTGTTCGCTTGTCTCTTCATAGGTTTTGAAGGTTCACCAATTTCCATACTACCCTTCATTTTCAACTCGATCCGATTTCCTCGAGTATCCTTCATTTCTTCCAGGTTGATATATTTATGTGCCCTGGCAATCAGTTCTCCCATATCAAACAGTGGCTTTTTCCTCAATGAGTACAGGAAATTTCTCAGCTGAAGGGCCATGGTCAAAGCTGCCAAAGCCACTCCCAGGTCCAAGTTGCGGATCTCCAGGGTCGTAGTGAGGAAACGGTGCATAAAATTTTTTAGTGTCTCTCGTTCTCCCTGAACCATGCTCATCATATGAGCCGACGTTTTAATGATTCTCCGGCTACTGAGGAAATAGGCAATGAATAGCTGCTCCATCTCCGAGAAGGAGCCGATTGATCCAAGTCATAGGGTTTGGTACCAATTCTGGCACTACCTTTAAGGGTGGCTACAAATGCGCGGCACATGATGGCATCAAATGCGCCCTACAATTGCATCAACACCTTGAAGGTTTCCAGATGATCGACTGGGTTAGTTAAACCCTCGTACCTTTCAAAGGTCGACATTTTGAATTTGCTGGGCAGCGGGACCTCCATCACTTCTTTACTGAATGGTGGCTTCAAGGATCTTAGAGAGGCTTCCCCGTAGAAGGGGTTGGTTCAGCCCTCTTTCATCATCTTCTCAAGTTGGTCTACCTTCTTAATCTTTTCCTCTAACTTGGTCGATATTTGCTCGTTGACTCCTATGTTGCTCGTATCTTCCACCTTCTTAGTGAGGTTAGTTTTTTCCTCACTCTCCTTTAGTTTCTCTACTTTCTTAGGTGGGTTGGGGCTAACATGTTGTTGGGGAACATGCTCTTCTTGACTCTTTTGCTGCAAGAGTAGGTTGAACATATCCTCTATTTTATTTTGGAAGGAAAGAAACTCCTCCCTAGTGACCCCCGAGTGTTCAACGGGTGTGGAGTGAATGGACTAGGGTGATGCTTTTCTGGCAGTAGGGCCAGAGCTTGAGCTATGAGTGGTTGTCGTTATTTGAGTGTCGAAGGTCGAGAGCATAATGAGCACCTCTCAAAAGTGGTTCCCATAGACAGTGCCAACTGTTGTAGGATAAAAATGAGGATAACCTGCAAGACTACTCTCCGAATTCTGATGACTTGAAAAGGGTGAAAACAAAATAGGCTTGGAGAACTCAAGGTGTACTCCATGGGATCACTTTGATGCCTAAGTAAGGGGAATGCTTCAAAGAGGTTGAATGCAATAGTAAAGGTGGGTTAAGAATGAGATACCTCCGCTTGTTTGTGTTCCCCTCTTTATAGTGGCGTGGGTTGACCCTTGAGGTGATTCATCTTTAGGACGCGAGGGTGTGGATCACTCTCGAGTCATAAAGTACCAACGTGTATCACTCCGAGCATTTAAGGCACCAACGTGGATCTCTCCCCTCTTTATTGAGTTGGAGCTGATTGCTCTCGTCAGAAGGTCTGACTTGGGGAGTGATTGTTAGGCGTTGACTCCCTTTTGCTAACTAATATATTTTGGGGGCATATTATATATAATAGAATAACAAATAAAATAATGAAAATAACAGAATTCACAACAAAATTTAAACAATAACAGTGTAATAGATTTTTGCAAAAGTGCAGTGGTAGATATATGTGGGCTAATGAAGTTCTTCTGTTGCACTGATGTACTGCTAAGGAGGGAGGAGCAAAAACTTGTGCTAATGTTAGCAGTAAACCAGAAGATACCATAATTCTAACAATATATTTACACTTTGTTTTATCCAGATTTTCACAAAATCAAATCTAAGATCCTAAATTCATGCTCCCAAATATCAATTAAGAGTGTAATAATATAATACAAATAAAAATTAATTAAATATTATTTTTGAATGGTAAAAATTAATTCAAATACATTAATATGTTGGATCAAAATTCAATTATGGGCATATATGTGAAACAATTATGCGTTGTGGACTGTCTAATAAGGAAATGTCCTATTTAAAAGTGATCAATTATTTTGGATTATAATGGGCTTTAATGCATCTGAAACGGTTGTGGACCTTTAATGTGTAGATACTTTAATTGTTATTTCTGTTTATTGTGATGGGCGAAAAAGGAAATACACATATATAGCCAACAGTTATATATATAGTGGTTATGGTCCCCAAATCACACGGACGGTTCTATAATTTCTATTTTGTCATCCCATCGCCAAAAGAGAATATAGAGAACACAAAAGGAATTCTTTGGACATTACGTGTTGATCTGGAAGGCCATCTGCACGGCTTGACACATCTTAGAATGTTATAGATTCAGGTACACTTCCACATTCAGTTTAATATTCTTGATGATTTGAGATGACTAATTATGGCATGATGATGGTTTTCATCAATTAAAGAAATACTCTTTACGTTCTTACAAGTGGTATCAGAGCAGCTTCATGTTGAATCATTGGGAAATGGTTTCTCAATTTTGGGTTGATTAGAATAAATCTTTGTTTTTTTTTTTAATTTGGAAATTCGGATCCAAAAATAATAATAATAATAATAATAATAATAATAATAATAATAATAATAATAATACTTGATCATGTGTGTGTGCGTGTGATGAGCATTATACTAGAACTATTTTGTGAAAATACTGGAATTGTATTAAACTGTATATATTTTATGTCATGATAACACTCAATTCCAGTATTTCTAGTATTATTATTATTATTTTTGGATCCGAATTTCCAGATTAAAAAAAAAAACAAAGATTTATTCTAATCAACCCAAAATTGAGAAACTATTCCCAATGATTCAACATGAAGCCACTCTGATACCACTTGTAAGAACATAAAGAGTATTTCTTTAATTGATGAAAGTCATCATCATGTCAGAATCAATCATGTCAAATCATCAAAAACATTAAACTGAATATGAAAGCGTACCTAAATCTATAGCGTTCCAAGATGTGTCAAGCCGTGCAGATGGCCTTCCAGATCAACACGCAATGTCCAAAAAATTCCTTTTGTGTTCTCTATATTCTCTCTTTTGGCGATAGGATGACAAAAGAGAAATTATAGAACCGTTCGTGTGATCCAGGGACCATAACCACTATATATATAATTGTTGGCCATATATGTGTAATTCCATTTTCGCCCATCATAATAAACAAAAATAACCATTAAGGTATCTACACATTACACGGCGTCCCCGGCACATAGCGTAGCCCCAGGCTCCCATGGCATCGTACCGGTACAATTGGTGGATCCATACCCTTCGGTGATCAGCTAGTAAGGCTCACGCCCTCGAATATAGAGTCGGACTCTCTTACCACTGGCAGGTGGTATTTCACACTCTCGGATATAGAGTCAGACACTCTTTCACAACCTAGAACAATTCAGAACCCTGTTCCTATTTCTCATTTCATAAAATCACAACTCATGCATATTCATATAACAATTCAATCCACACCCATTTGGTAATCTAAAAATCATGATTTTCCAAACTACAATTTAAACAAGTCAAAGCACGGTCATCTTCATAACACAATATATATCACAATATATCCACGGTTTTCCAACGAAACCAGAGATGCAAACCAATACCCCTTTTTTCCCAAAACTGTAACGTGAAAACCTCGTAATTTCCACCCGTTAGATTTCCCCAAATGAGTAATCAAAACACACATAGGACCGTGAACCACAATTCTACCGAATCTGATTTAGAAAATAACCGATATAAACAAAATCCCCTTACCTTTCCCTAAAAATCCAAACCCGAACTCTACGACTCCTACACAGCGAACCGAGTTTCCAAAACCTATAAATCGGTGATGAACCTCAAAAGGGCCTTCGTCGACAAGAACATGGACTTCGTCGACGAAACCTACTAAAATCCTTTTTTTTCTTTTTCTTATTTAATTTTCTTATTTCCCTAGTTTAGGTCTCTACATCAAGAACCTATGTCATTAAGTAGATCCACTAAAAAGAGAAGAAGTGCAAGGCTAGATGGTTACATTGTATTTCTTCAAGAACATGAGGTAGATGATTACATTATATTTCTTCGAGAACCTATGCCATTAATATTGATGAAAAACTAGAGGTTTCCAAATGACCATCCCCTTTATCCATTGGATCCATCCTTAACTCCTACACCCACTTCTGATTATTGTTTATGTTTGCATATAATCCACCATATAATAGAACTCCCACGACTCTCTACAATTTGAAAGCACCGCCTTTAATAGTTTCTCTTAATCACATGGGTGTAGGGACAAGACATGGATCCAAGGGTCAAAGGGGATTGTCGCTTACTAACCTCGAGTTTTCATTAATACTAATACGTTTTTATTAATTTTTATTAGTATTATGAACTTGGTACAATGCATTTCCTACTAAATTCTATTAAATGTGCTTTGAATGTCAAGAAAACCATAGAATTTATAAAGTCTTCCATGGAATTCTTAGGCGTGTGGGGCAGTTAATTTGTAAAGTCTTGCATAGAATTCTTACGCGTGTAGGGCAAAGGAGGATTTAAGATTTATTTATTAGAAAGACTAAACATAAATGCATATTATTACATAGTTATTAAATTTTCATCATAAATTAAAATTTTTATAATTATATTAAGAATGAAAGACAACAACCTCACAAAAATATAATATTGTTATAAAGATGCAGAAAAATAAGTAGAGATGAGACATAAATTTTACGTGGTTCGGCTATGTTTACTTCACGGGCTTGACGGAAATTAATTTTTATACTTTTCATAATAAATATAAAATTATATTTAATTATATTTAAATTAAGACTTAAAATCTATTCTTCCAAGCAGCAGGCATTCGCTGTTTCCAGTAAGACAACAGATTGGCCTTCCTTCATTGCGGCAAACAGGGCAGTAAGTAATGCATTAACTGAGAGGGTAAAAACGGGATTTCACTTGGAAAATTCCAATCCCAATACAGAAGGCAGGGCGTAGGCGTAGGGTTGGTTTGATCGGAGGGGATAGGGGCAATTTGGGGATCGGAAAAATGGGGCGGGTCGGACAAAGGCGTAGACATGGATAATAATTAAAATCATAAAACGGTGTGGGTTGGTTGGTAGCGAGCCCACGAAGAGAGAGAAAAAAGAAAAGCACCGACGAAGCGGTGATTGGTTGGACGGCCCCTGCCATGTACAAATTCAATTCAACCCTGCAGTGTAGATAACGTCGTCCTCCAGCCAATCGCCCGCCCGCACTCCCTCTCGTAACCTCTCTATCCACAACGTTAACACCTTTTTAAGAGCCCCTAAATCAATAATTAAGTATAATTAATTATAATTACAGGGGGCGGCCTGCCACGTGGACTGCGTGGGCCCGCTGGTCCCACCACCATGGTGGCCCATTGGCTAGAAAGTAGCCTAATAATTGAAGCAATGGTAAAATTAATTTGGAAGGAGAGGTTTAAAATTTTTCAACAAGTACCTATGTAATTTGACTTAAAAATCAAGATATACTTTATGATTTTGTCATGATTACTACATCGTTTTTACTTTTAAAAACTAGGAAAAATATTGGCCTAGTTATTATTTTTTAACAAGAGACGATGAAAAAATAAACAAATTTACGGAGATATTTTGTTGCTGCTTCATTTGTTATCGATTTGTCCAACGCCGTTGATGATATTATCACTAACGAGATTACAAGTGAATATGTAAAGTAATGAGTTTGTCACTAGGAAGAAGCAATGAGGATGAAATTTTGAATGAATGTTCTAATTTAATAAATTAATTTTGCAGATATTTAGGGGTAGTTCAATTGTAAAAAATAAATTTCATTTTTTTGTTTTAGTTTTCTAAAAAATTACAAAAAATTTTATTAATTTTTAATTTTTATAATATTTGTATGAAATAAATGAACAAAAATAAATAGTTTGGGCATTGTCAAAATAGTTTTATTTTTCATTTTAAAATTTCAAAATCATTTCAAAAATGTCACCTTATTTTTTAATTTTCTAAATTCATATAGAAAATTTAGGGAGCATTTTTCATTATTTTTGTAGATTTCTAACTATGAAACAATGGACTTTAGATCTTAAACTTTAATTTATATGGATTATGTATAAAATTTCATCCAAATTCATACAAATCCAAACTCAAAGTCCAAAATCTATGGTTCAAAAGTTGGAAAATAAGTTGTATTTTTTGATTATTTTGAAATCTAAAAATAAAAAATGAAAATTATTTTATACATTTAAACAAACTCTTTATTTTCTACCTTTGTAATATGAATATTGAGAAATTAAAAAATAAACTAAAATTTTTATAATTTTTTGAAAAATTAAAAATTGAAAAGCAAAAAATGTTTTCAACAACCAAATAGACCCTTAATATTTTTGCCACGTTTTCTTCATAAAACTCAATGAGGTTTTGATTTTAAATGATTTTGAGAATGGTAACAAAAATTTTTACAATTCTTTAAAAAATGGGAAATAAAAAATAAAAAATTATAAGTGAATAGGTCCTAAATAAAGTCAAATAAATATTTAATCTAAATTACATACGGTGGGAAAATCTAAAAAATAAAAAGCACTAATTTAAAGCAAATATCATTTTATAAAAATGATTGTTCTCGTTTGGTGAGCTACGCTATTTCTAGGTCATAGCTACTCTAAGATTACATTTGGGAGCTTATGTAAATAAAGATTAAAGAAAATCCTTAGAAGGGTGAATAAGTATCGATCATCACACCCCTGTAGCAAAGTTGTCGAATTTGATTATTATAACTGCATGTTGGCTATATTATTTATTGTTCTTTTAAAAAAAGTTAGATTAAGAAATGAGTGTGTGTGTGTGTGTGTGTGTGTGTGTGTGTGTGTGTGTGCGCGCGTGCGCGTGTAGATGTATTTGTTTGTGAGGTGAGAGAGAGAGAGAGAGAGAGAGAGAGAGAGAGAGAGAGGTAGGGAGAAGAGAGAATGATATGGTTTTTAACATAGGGGTCATGGCGTTGTTTCAGTCTAAATTAAGTATAATTAAGACATTAAACATCATCTTGGCATGTGAAAATCCTCATAACTGCTTTAATTAAAGTACATTAATTTTAAATCAAAAACACGCAACCTATTAGTAAATATTTAATTGGGCATTTATTGCCTTTCTTTTTTCACACTTCCCTCCTTTCACTATTTTTTATGCTAACAAAATTAACACACTCAACATACTCTCCCCTCCCCCAATACAAAAACATGGAGAAAAAGAAAAATTCGAGAATAGGTAGTGTAGTTTTTACATCGCGAGCTATTACCTTAGTGGTATAAGTTGATATTCTTTATAATACACGGACATAGAGATAGAGAAAAATTCGAGAATAGGTGGTATAGTTTTTACATCGCGAGCTATTACCTTATTGGTATAAGTTGATATTCTTTACACTAAAGGCATTAGACATAGTCCTCAATATCTCTCATTCCTTGAGAACATGAGAGTCTTCACAAATTAATTACTTTAACTATATTATTCTAACTTTAATCAAAGATGGGCACAATCTATTAGCAAATAATGAATTGTGAATTTATTTCTCTCTCCGTTTTTTTTTTTTTCATCTTCCCTCATTGCATTGCTTCTTATGCAAATATTAACCAAACATATAATTAAAAAAATGCCAAAATTTTATCATACTACCATCTATATTATATATTATAGAAAAGTAATTAAGGCTTAAAAAAATGGAAAATTCTCTAAAATTTGAATCCTAATTTTTTTTTTTTTTTTTTTGTATTTTATGTTTGAAACTTAGAAAAGTGTACCCCTATTAGACCATATTCAAATTGAAAAAATCTAAACCCACACATCTTCATTTCCTATGTAGACAAGTCATCCTCACATGCTTTGTCACCTTTTTTTCTTTAAAAAAAAAAAAAAAGTGAGACAATTGCTTTTCTATAACAACTTTCTCCCTCCTTCTCTTTGCCTCTCTCTTGACCTCACATCTATGCTCTTCCTCTTTGTTTGTTTTGTATGAACTCGGTAGCAACCAAAGTGTTCTTCTTTAACTCTTTAAATTATCGAAGGTAAGCTGGTAGTCCTAATGCTCCCCCTCACACACACGAACTCTCTCTCTCTCTCTCTCTCTCTCTCTCTCTCTCTCTCTCTCTCTCTCTCTCTCTCTCTCTCTCTCTCTCCAATGGATCCTGTAAAGAATTGAGAATCGCCTAAACTCCTTGGATCCATATTAAAACCTCGAGTCCTTGGATCCGTGTTACAAAGAGAAGACCTCCTCATCGGTTTCGATATACTCCATGAAATGCCAAAGCTTAGATTGTAACGCCCCGATTTTCATACCATTTTTTTCTTCATATAATCAACATATATATATAACCACATATCGGTTACGTCAATCACTGATACCATATTACATAACCTGACCCGAAAGTGGGTATTGGGTATACAATCATACTCATATACATAATCCTAACAACAGAAGTCATTTCATAAACATATACATACCACAGCGAATACACATACCAAAGTACTATACATGTAGTGACCCGAAGAATAATAGTATTTAAATAATAATGAGGGAGAGAAATGGAAACAGAAACAGAAGGAGGCAGTAGGCTTCATCGACAAATATAGGGATTCGTTGACGAAGGTCTTCAGGACGTCATCGACGAGGTCCCATCTCGTCGACGAGAAAATACCAAGAGAAGGATTTGGGCTACTCTGTATTTTGTAGACGAAGGGTAAGGTTCGTCGAAGAATTTACTAAAGGACTCGTCAACGAGGTGACGTGTCTCGTCAATGAATCTGGCCCTATAAATAGTGCAAACTCGGATTTTTATTCAATTTCAGCGCTTCTCTCTCTCTCTCTCCTATGGTCTCTCTCCCTTCTCTCTTTGATTTTGGCCCCGCTAGTCACCGGATCGACGATCTAAAGCCCCCATGACGTTCCTGGCGAAGTTCTCTTCAAGTTTGCTAGGGCGGATCGTCGATGGGATCGAGTTGAATTTCATCCCAAATTCAGGGTAAGGCCTTTTAGTCAATTTTTGGCCTTCTAACAGTTATAGGAAATGATGTAAGTCAAGAAATATTGATATTTTGTTCTAGAAAATGTGGTTTTCAAGGTGTTGTGTAGGAAGCCCTGTGGGTGTTAGGCCAGTATACCATAGGGGCTTTCCAGTAGTCAGGTAAGGGAAATATGCTATACTAGGTAATTTTAAAATATTATACAGTTTATTAAATTATGAATATTATGTATTAAAGTATTGTGTGGCTTGAGAATATGAAAATAGTACGAAAGTATGTTTTACATTTTTCAGTATCATGATTATACGAATTTTAGTACCATGATTATACGAATTTCAGTACTATGATTATATGGTTTTCAATATTATGATTATACAATTCTCAGTACCATGACGTACAGATTATAGTTCAATTCAGAGATATAGATGATACAAGTATAGTTCATTACAGTTTATTTCATTATCATGGTTAATACAGCTATTTTCAGAATCATGGTGAATCAGATAGTTGTATATATATATAGATGTATTATATAGTATCAGCCCTGTTAGACCATATAGTTACAGAGCACTGTACCGTAGCTACAGATATTTCAGTTATGAGTGCAACCACCTATTTAGATAATATGTGGTAGTAGGTCGATCGTATAGTGCCCTAGATGTGGACAAGTTCCCCATCAGATATGGGTTAAGGAGGGCAGATCAGACCGAGGGAGTGTATAGTGATTTACCCTGGTCGGCTAGCTAGTATCGATCCCGCCTACGGGCCTCACAACCCTGTCATGAGGGGTTAAATTATGACACACAGTTATCCACAGGGAAAATTTTCAATTATTATTATGTATATACAGATTTACAGAGACAGAGAATATACCTATATACAATAGAATTATTTTAAATAGTAACCTAATATACTGATATGTTAAGCAACATGGAAAAAGTAGTGGTTTCTATTACTTGTACCGTATTTTCAGATTTAGTTATATGCGTTTATACAGAAACAGACTTGCATAGTATTATAACTCATTTGCCACACACTAGTAATAGAATATTTCATCTTATTGAGCGTTAGCTCATTCCAATTACTTTAACATTTTTCAGGTGATCCAAGTAGGCGAGCAAATCAGGCTCGCAGATAGAGGGGCCTCAGTATTGTCTTGATATCAGAGTAAGTATTTTGGGAATATTATTGTGTAGCCCTAGCCATTTAAGAATATTTTGGGGATATAGTTATATTTGTATATTTTGGGAAACATTCAGAACTCTAGTATTGTATGTAATGATTTATGGTTATGTTTATTTGATTTCCGCTTCTTGCTGCTTAGATTAATGATTAGGTTTACCCCAGTATAGTATCAAAGCATGTTAAATGTCATATATATATATATATATATATATATATATATATAGATATATATATAAACATTGAAATTAAGCAGGTCGTTACAATACCATCCATAAATACAAGTCTAATACAAAACCTCTAGGGGAATCAAACCTCCCTAGCTCAGAATACCCACCATAACTACTTAGGGTATCTACTCCCCTTTACCTCGGAGCTCTATCACCGAGTTTATCTTGGTTTCCTAAAATATTTAAATGATTGGGTAAGACACATCTCAATAAGACGGAATAAATTATCTACTGTGTGTGGCAATATGAGATTCATTATATCATAACATGTATTCGTTTCAATAATAATATCTTCTGAGAAAATATACCATTTCCATAATCATAATCATATAGATATACAACACAAGTTTTAATAAGCTTTTACTTCCATTTCCTAAATCATTCATTCGTAACCCAAGTTTATCGGCGAAGTTCCAGAGAATAAGGAAATTTACCCGTCTATATAAGTAGCTTTCCTTTGCCTTGATATCGTTTGCAGCTTAACCTGATTAACTTGAGTTTAGCTACAATTGATACTTATCGGAGCACTCACCTTACTCAATATGCCCTCAAGCGGTGTGTTCTACTTCATTTTAATTATTTATTAACTCACACAATTTCATTTCTACTTTTCTTTTTTGTTTCCATTCTCATTTCATTTCCATTTCCATTTCATTTTCATTTTCATCTCATTTCCATTTCCATATCAAGCTCATGAGTGTCACTAATTACCAATACATTTGTGTCTGTCTAATACCCCAAACCCCGAAGGATCTGGGATGTTTACTTTTTACCATTAATTTACAGCGTAAGTAAATAAACTTGATTATTATTAAACTAGAGCGCTAATTAACCGTATTACAATCATTTATTCCAAAAGAAGAAAAACTACACAAACATAATCATTTGACATCACACTAATATTACTAATCAAGTTTTTTTTTTTCTATTTCCATTCGCATGCTTGTTATGCTTGATTTCCGATATGTCCTTCAGAGTTATCTGAAATGTAAAATATAATTGGGGTGAGATAACGCTTAGTAAGTAAATAAGATTATTATTAGTGTGTGACCAAAATGAGCTTTTATAATTTTCTAAAACAATATTTAATACTATAACTTCAAAACTGCTCCTAAAATAAATGTAAATTTAAAAATTTATGTATAAAACTTTTACCATCAACTATAACAGTAAAATTTAATAATCATATACTATGACTGTTAAATTAAACTTTTAACTTGAAAACCATAACAAAAATATTTAATTATATGCATATATATACTTTTTCTTATACGTTTCCTTTAGATAATCATTTAGGCACAAGAATGATCCTATTCATATAAACATATACTTTTCCTTCAAATCATCAATAACTCTGTATACGTAATTATATATATATATATATATATATATATATATATATATATAAACATATATTGTAAAAAACCACCCTTAGGTTTGTTAGCCGTAAATCATGTTTACCCCTATGATTGGGTTGTGCGGTCCGAAAACTGGACTTAACTAACCAGCCGGCCAAACTAAATCAACGTACATAATTGTGAGATTTTCCTTATTAAGTCCTGATCCGGAACCAGGTGTGCACTCAGGAGAAATCCACTACCATACATAACCATTTTATAAATAGTGTGGGTATACTCTGATCCATTTAAACTTTAAGCTACGGTACCAAGCATTCATAATTTCTATATCATCTAAGCCATTGAAAACATCTTATTATGTAATTTATACAATTAAAATAATATCATGAAAGTCTTATTTCTATTCATATTTTCATGAAATACGTAACATAAAAATAAACTCATGTCATCTTTACTCATATTTTCATAAAATATGCAACGTAAAAATGAACTTATGCCACACAATTTTCGTATTAAAAATATTTTCTTAAATAGAAATTAATCTTGTAAAATACCCAAAGGGGTTTAGAACATTTCTTAATTCAAAAATAAATGCAAGTCTATTAAAGATAAAACTAGTATAGTTAAATATGCGTAAAAATAAATTCAAGAGAATTTTATGAAACTAACATAATTGAAATTTACTTACAAATAAACTTGGGTATAAATTTTAAATAAAAATATAACATAATCAAATTTACTTACCTCTTACTTAACCTTTTAATATGATCACAATGAATATCTAAAAAAAAAAAATGAGAACGAAAAGAATTGGTGAGTGAGAATTTTTATTATAACAAAAATTTTCCCCCCACCACTAATTATTTCACTCACTAATCCTTCTCTTCCTTTGAAATTTTTTTGTAAAAAATGAAGGTTGAGAGCTTCCAATTTATTGGAAAATTTTAGGGAAGAAAATAGAATTTGTAAAAATATAGGGAGAGGGGTGAAATTATAATTTTTTTTAAAATAAAGAAATGGGCATAGGATGAGTTAGGTATGGACTAGGTATGGGATGGGGATGGGAATCAAGTGGGAAAACGGGAGTGCTTGCTGATACTCCCATTTAATTAATTTTAAATTAATTTAATTAATTATTTATTTATTTATTATTTTGGAAATCATTATAATTATCATTATTATTATTTTTAAGCTATGCTTTAGTATATATATATTGAAAAAAATTAAGTTTGAATTTCAAAAATTCATGTGGACCTTACATGGTCTTGTGGGCCCCGCGCAACTTTGAGACTCAAGTAGGTCTTACGTAACTCCAATAGATCTCACATGATTTTATGGGCCTTACACAGTTTCGGTACTCATGTGGACCCCACACGACTTCATAACTCACATGGGCCCCGCATAGTATACCTATTATTATTATTATTATTATTATTATTATTATTATTATTATTATTATTATTATTATTATTATTATTATTTTATCATATATTTCTACATATTATGTCAGTCAAAACATTATTTTATGTATATGTACTTATTTATGTGTGCAAGCGGTGTCTACCCTGTTTATCCTATGGAAATTCCATTTTGACTAGGCCGACCTTCAGGGAGCGACTAAGCCACAATGGTCTCTAAGCACTCACTTAGACAAGGTCTTTCATAGGCATCAAATATGGAATCGATGATCCTAATAGAGAAACATTTTCGTTTTAATAACCATTATTATTATTATGCATTTTTTAGGTTATTATAGTCTGTACTCATGGCTGCCCTGAGGATATCTTTCCACGTCATGTTTCTCCCTATGAATAGGGTTGTGTGGCTCAAAGTCTGGACCTAACCAAGGTTGGCTGACCTAGTTAAGTCAAATATCATCATATATTCTGTGTCTATAGTACAACTGGCCGGCCAAAAGCCCTAATCCGAACTTAAGGGGCACAACAACTCTACGATACAGCTCATTCTACTGTCACGCCACATGCTCCACGAGCCCGCGTGGTTGCACTAACTCCACTAGCAATAGTACTGTGCTCAATATCACTACCCATCATTAGGGTTTCCATATCCATCCATCAGGGTTATCATTGTCACATGCCAGCAATCATTATGTGGTATTGACATTTCATCAATCACATGTCTGTATTCATATTTTAGAATTTCACATTTCAATTCTCACCATTCAATATTCATACTGCAGAATTTTGCATTGCAATATTTACATTTCACATATTCACATTTCTCATAATCATATTTCTCATTTTCACATTTCTCATTTTCATATTGCATAATTAACATTGCAATATTTTCATTTCACATATTCACATTCCATATTCTCATACTAGTATTCACATATCATTATTCTTATTGCAATTATCCTTGCAATGTCCACATTTTCAGTATTCTCAGCACATTTCATCATTTCAATCATGTTTCATCAATTCAAAATTCATTTCATCTCATACTATCATATACATATCTCGTTTCAAAATTACTCAATATTTCTCAAAACACATTTTCATATTTCACCTTTCTTCATTTTCTCAGAAGATACATTTCCTGTACATTTCACTTTCATCATTTTCCCATATGTCAATTCTCATATCAAAACACATTTCAGTATCACATATTTCACAGGGTAAATCATTTAACCTAGTTTAAATATTTCTCAATATAAATCATGAAAGAACCCGACCCAAGGTAAGTGTATTAAATAAATGAGGAAAAAAGAAGGAAAGTTTAATAGGCAAAAATCTGTAGGGCTCATCAACGAGGCTTCTTTGCTCATCGATGAAGCCTTTTGTTTAGCTCGGCAACGAGTTTCAGTAGCTCATCGATGAGGAGATGCCAAGAGATTTTGAGAAATTCTAAAATCTCAAACTCGTCGACGAAGCCACTTTGGCGTCGATGAACTTTCTTTTGTGGTTCCTCAATGAGGACGTCGTCTTGTCAATGAGGCTAACTGGGTTAAAGGCTTATAAATATCTTTTTACACTTGCTTAATGGCTAAGAAAGCTAAAACTCTCTCTCTCTCTCTCTCTCTCTCTAGAACTCGAATCCTCCCTCCCTCTCTCTCTCTCTCTCTCTCTCTCTCTCTCTTTCTCTCTCTCTAGGATTTCAGGCCGTCAGTTGCTGGAATCTACGATCCGATGATACCACATGGATCAGGAGGGGAATCTCTACGTTTATAGCAGATTAGAAATTCGTTTCGAGGATTTTTGGGTTTTGACCCAAAACCGAGGTAAGGGTCCGATTTTAGTTTCGTTTCAGTATATATGTACTAGTAAGAATTATAGTGAAGTATAGTTATTGGATGTTGAGGTTTTGGGAACTAGATTCGTAGTTTTGGATCCACAGAGTTTGTATTTTGGTATTCGGGAAAAGGTAAGGGGATTCTATGTATATCAGTTATTTTTGAAATTGGGATTGATAAACCTATAGTTTACGATCGTATGTATGTTTGGGCTATTTATTTGGGAAAATCTATCAGGTGAAAATGCGGGATTTTTAGGTTACAGTTTTGGGAAAATTTGGGTCTCATCTCTATTTCTATTGAAAAATCGTATGTTGTATAAAACTGTAGTATTAATATGATCATACTTGTATTTGTATTAAACTGTATTTCTCGAACTGGAAAATGATATGATTTGTGTATGCTCAAATAAGTGTGGAATGAACTGTTGTATGTAAAATGTTCCAGGTTTTTGTAAAACAGGTAGGGGCGACTAATTACCGTACGCTGATGAGTATTGAACATAAGTTCCAAAATTGTTCCAAGTTTTGTAAAGTAGCTAATGGTGACTAATTACCATATGTTGCTGTCATGTCTCGACTAATTACCGTGGGCGAGAGTGTCTGACTCTATATCCGAGGGTGTGAAATATCACCAGTTTGTTTCGGCTGGTCATTGATGGGTGTGAGTGGACACCGTATTGGCAACGATATTGTTGTGAGGCTTCGGTTATTGTAGGGTATCGTGTGCTTGAGTGTGATGACACTGATCGTATATTTTGTATCGTATGTACTAGAACTGAATTGTGAAAATACTAAAATTGTATCGTGTTATGTTTTATGTTGAAATAACACTTGTATGTCACACACTGATATAACCTGCTTTCTTTCATAGAGAGAGGTGTCTCACCCCAAATATACAAATATTTTTTAGGTCCTTCAGGTAGCCAAAACTAGCATCCTAGCGTCCAGAAGTGTGGGTGTAGGTTAGCTACGTTTAGTACCTATGTAAGTACGGGGTTTTGTAAACAGGTTGTCACTGTTGGGTTTTGTAGACACCAGGAGTATGTATTGTATTTTGGGAATTTATATTCAAGTTATGTATAGACTTTAGTATGGTATTGTAACGACCTGCTTATTTTACCATAGTTTTTTTTCCATAATAATATCCAATATAATAATCCTGGAAAATCATAATCAACCTGGACTCATGGGTACCAGGGATATACCTGTAATACAACACGGATACCTAAGCAGTAGGAAACGTAAAATCATGTACATATCGAATTACCAACCAACACAACACCAGAGTTTACTACAACTGTCATAAACATACACATACCCCAAAATATCCAAAAGTGGCCTAGGGTCACCACCCAAAAATGTGTTAGACCCTAACAAAAGACTTACCCTTCAAACAGGGTAAAACAACTAAGCCCTAATGCTGCAGAGCTCTATCTGCTCTTCTATCTAATGCTCCTGAAATATTTATATAGCAGGGGTGAGACACCTATAAGTAAGGGAAATAATCTAATATCAGTGTGTAGCAACATGGGTATTTTTGTGTTATATATATAACAATACATAAATTATACTTGATAAAACTATCTGTAACATATTTGGGAAAAACATAATTGATCATAACATGGTATAACATACTGAATTTCTGTGCATATAAATCATCTTATATAACCGTACATGGAAAACACCCCGAATGGATACCTGGCTGGTGTCATGTCTTACCCCCCACATGACTAGGTTGTGCGGCCCGAAGGCAGGACCTAGCAATGGCTGGCTAACCACGCTAGATCAACATAAGTCTGTAACTACGATGGGTCTGCCCCTCCTAGTCTGAATACCAAAGGGATGCCTGCGCTACAATAAACCACATCGACTACCGATCTCCCACTGCCCCTTACGGCAAGCGTTAGCACTAACATAAACATGATCGTGATCATATAGTTATGGTACCGTGCCTCGTGAAAGCCTAAACCAAGCCAATCAGGTTATGATAACATATAATATATTTACAAATAATGATACATGGTTATTTCATAATAATATCTGTCATGTTAATATCTTCATGAAACTTTACATAACATATCATATAACATTTATGGCCCTTACGCCGGTATAGCATATCATAAAATCCTTTGGCCCTTACGCCGGTATTTCATATCAAACCTCAGCCCTTATGCCGGCATATCATATAGAATTCTTGGCCCTTGTGCCAACATATCATATAAATTCCTTAGTTTGAAAAATCCCTATATCATTTTAATATTTTCCTGAGAACAGTAATAACATACTTATTTTGTAACCATAATATTTCAACATCATAATTTCCATGGTAAACATTACTCATGCCACACAAAAGAAATAATAATCATATTTCTGATCAATAGCATTATTTCCAACATAATTCTACAATATACATATTTATCTAAAATTAAATGCTGTAAAATAGTCAATACATTTTCATGAAATCCTGACTTAGTTTATCCCTATACCTGACTTCTGGAAAGCCCCTAAAATGACCAGTCCTACACCCACAAGGTTCCCCGTTCAACACCCCCAAACTTGGGATTGAGTCCAAGTTAGCCCCACAAATGATCTACTCTAGCAGACTTGGAGAGAACTTCCCCAGGAATAGCGTGGCGGCTTCAGATCGTCGATCCGGCGAAAAATGGACCCAAAATCTTAGAGAGAAAAAGTGGAGGACGAAAATGTAGTAAGATAAAATGATGCGTACAAGTTTCTGCACTGAAATTCGGATTTAGGGCTATTTATACACCTGCCCTTGTCAACAAGCCACGTCACTTCACCAACGAGGACATGAAGGAAGTTTGTCAATGAATGCTTATTCCTCGTCAATGAAATTTAGAGCTGAAAATAGCCCCTTGGTATCTACTCGTCGACCAGACGCGTGTACCCTTTGAAGATCTCATCAAGTGTGTTCGTCGACGAACGTACTGCGTTCATCGACGACCCCTGTTGAATTCCAGTTACAATTTATTTTCTCTCCTTCTTTTATTACTTAATTAATATAATTCACCGAGTCTCTACATTCTCCCCTCTTTATAAAAATTTTGTCCTCGAAATTTACTATCAATATGATTCACTATCCCCTAAAGGCAAACAATCTACTTATTTTATTACCTACCCTAACTTATGGCAAAGGAATACCGTGGTTACATTCAAAGTTCTAAGAGATTACATATATAAAATAAAATTCTCCCAAAACCAAAATACTACTCACTAACTAAACTATTAAATATACTGACTAACTTGCAAAAGAAACATTTCATAATTACTTATACTTTTCCAATTACAACTAAACTTCACTAAATAAATGCGGATATTTCTGCCTTATCTGTTCCTCGAGTTCCCAAGAAGCTTCTTCTATTACGTGATTTCTCTACAGGACTTTAACTAGAGGAATCTTCTTATTGCGAAATTCTTGTTCTTTCCTATCCAAAATATGTACTGGTACCTTGTCATAAACTAGTGAATCACTGGGATCTAATTCACCATAACTGATTGCGTGAGAAGGGTCTGGGACGTATTTCCTCAACATGGAGACATGGAATATGTCGTGTATCCTGGACAACACAGGTGGTAAAGCTAACCTATAGGCAACTGACCCCACTTTCTCTAGAATCTCGAACAGGCCAATGAACCTAGGGCTAACTTTACCTTTCTTCAAAAAATCTCATAACCCCTTTCAACAGATCTATTTTCAAAAACATATGATCACCGATATCAAATTTCAATTTCCTGTAGCGAGTATTGGCGTAACTCTTTTGTCGACTCTGAGTTTGTGACGACCTACTAAATTTTCACATTTTTTTTTACACAATAAAATCCAGCAGATCATAATCCACCTGGACCCGTGGGTACCAGGGATACATCAGAACACAAAATGGAAGCCTAAGCAGCCGGAAACATGCAATCACAATATCATAAATACGAAAACATCCATCACATTACCATAAATACCAGAGTCACTAAATCCACTGTATTTCAGTATACACATCCCAAAAACAAGATCTAGAGACATTTCCCACAAAATCTAACTGTCCCTACTAAAAACTTACCCTTCAAAGAGGGCAAGTCAACAGCACTAGATCAGCGGGGCTTTTCCCGCTCTCCTATTAGGGGCTCCTAAAAAGTTTATAAAATTCGGGGTGAGACACCTCTCAGTAAGGGAAATAAACTAATACTAGTGTGTGGCAACATGAGTATTCCATGTTATACATACACCATACTGAACATATTCAGTAAACTGTTATGTCAAATTTGAGAAAACATATATATCATCAATGCATAACAGAACATACTGCATTTTCATAATACAAAAAAACATTCCTAGTAGGTTAGCTGGCTTTTTTCATGTATTACTCCCACATGACTAGGTTGTGTGGCCCGAAGGCCAGACCTGACAATGGTTGGCTGACCACTGTCAAGTCAAAAGTACAGTCTGTAAGTCTGATGAGTCTGCCAGACCTGGTCCGTACACTAGGGGCGCTCACACACTTCTTAAAAACCACATCGACCATCCAATCTCACACCACTCCGTACAGCGGCGTTAACACAAATATCATGATCATAATGACCATGGATACATAGTAACAGTACCGTGCAAGTGCTAGCCTAGACCAAGCCAACCAGGTTTTGATATCATACAACATATACTAAAACTATGATGCATGGATATTTCATATCATTAATTATAAAATTAATTATATCATTTTTCATATATACATATATCATGAAAATCATCGGCCCGTATGCCAGTATTTCACATTTTACCATAGCTCGACCCGTACACCGACAAATCATATCATAGCACAACCCGTACGCTGGCAAATCATATCATAGCACAACCCGTACGCTAGCAAATCACATCCATAGCTCGGCCTGTACGCTAGCAAATCAAATACATAGCTCAGCCTGTAAGCTGGAAAATCATATCCATAACACGGCTCGTACGCCAGCAAAACATATAAAAATCTCGGCCCGTACGCCGGTTTTCCATTATAAAAAATAATCTGTATCATTAATACATTCCTAGAAAATAGTATTTCATAACAATTTCTACTCATGCCACACTAACAGGTTTTCCGCATATTTAACATACCATCATTTTTAACAGTATTTTTCCAAATATAAATCATATATAAATATATTTATTTTCCTAAAATCAAATGCTATAGCAATATACATATTTTTCATAAAATACTAACTTAGTTTATCCCTTTACCTGATTCCTGAAAAGCCCCTAAGAAAATATGTTTTGCATCCATAGGGTTTCCCGTTCAACACCCTGAAAACGGAATTTCCCAGAACTAAAGTTCAGTATTTCTACACGTACAACACTTTCTACAACTACCAAATAACCAACTACTGAGTAGGAAGCCTTACCCTTGATTTGGGATGGTTTCCAACTCAGCCCCACCGACGATCCACTTCGGTAGACTTGCAGAGAACTTTCCCAGGAGCGTCGTGGTGGCTTTAGATCATTGAATCGGCAAAAATTTGGCCCAAAATCTTATAAAGAAGGAGGAGAAATTGTATGAGGAAAGAGAGAGAGAGAGATTCGGCGTAGAAAAATGAAATGAAAATCACGTTTAACCCTATTTATATTGTGGGATTCATTGACGAGCCATGTCACCTCGTTGACGAGTATTGTTGAAAGTTCATCAACGAACTTCAACCCTCGTCAACGAATTTAAGACTTCCAAAAATTCTTTCTCGGTATCTTCTCATCGACGAATCCTATCCTCGTCGATGAGCTCCTGTTATACCCTCGTTGATGAGTCCCCTATATTCATCGACGAAGAGCTAAAAAATTCCTCGAGATTATCCTTTCCAAAATGCAACGTAGTCGACCAGCTCCTTCTTTTTCTGGTTTCCATTTTCCTTTCTTTTTATTATTTAAATACCATTATTTTTCGGGTCGTTACATTCTCCCCTACTTATAAAATTTCGTCCTCGAAATTTACTTTTTACGTAATCTGTCATCCTTTAACAAGAAAAGGGTCTACTTATTTTATTACTTACCCTCACTTATGGCGGAGGAATATCACGGTTACATTTCAAGTCCTGGGAGATTACATATACAAAATAAAAATTCTCCCAAAACTAAAATGCTACACTAATTAAACCATTACAGCTACCTGCAAAAGAAATACTACCTAACTACTTACATTTTACTTGTTTAGACTCCTTGGAATAGATGCGGATACTTCTGCTTCATCTATTTCTCAGATTCCCAAGAAGCCTCTTCAATTGTATGATTCCTTCACAAAACTTTTACCTGAGGAATCTCCTTGTTACGTAACTCCTATACTTTCCTATCCAGAATCTGTATTGGTATCTCCTCATACACCAGTGAATCACTAAACTCTAATTCATCATAACTAATGATATGAGAAGGATCTGGGATGTATTTCCTCAACATAGCAACATGGAATACGTTGTGGATCTTGGACAACACAGGTGGCAAAGCTAGCATGTAGGCTACCGGTCCCACTACTCGCTGCTCACCCACTTCATCCCAAAATAAAGGAGAACGACATCTCCTACAGTATAAAGCCTCAAACGGTGCCATGCCAATACTGGTTTGATAACTATTATTATACGCAAATTCTACTAGTGGAATGAACTGAGTTCAACTACTCCCAAAATATAATATGCACGCACGGAGCATATCCTCTAATGTCTATATCATCCTCTTAGTCTACCCATCTGACTGAGGATGGAATGTCGTGCTAGATGACAACTGAGACCCTAGTGCTTCCTGCAAAATCTTCCACAAACGTGATGTAAAACGCAGGTCTCGATCTGACACAATCGATACTAGCACCCCATGAGAACGAACTATCTCTTGAATGTAGATCTCCGCTAAACGGTTAGGGGAGTAGCTGATCTTGATAGGGAGGAAATGGGCTATCTTAGTCAATCGGTCGACAATCACCCAGATGACATTCTGGCCATGCAATGCCATCAGCAGTCCTGACACGAAGTCCATAGATATATGATCCCACTTCCACTCTAAAATAAATAACGGCAACAACTACCTTGCCGGCCTCTGGTGCTCAGCCTTTACCTGCTGGCACGTCAAACACTGGACTACATACTTGGTGATCTCTCTCTTCATACCACTCCACCAGTACGACTCTCGCAGGTCTCTATACATCTTCGTACTACTGGGATGAACTGTATACAAAGATTTGTGAGCCTCCTCTAAATAAGTATATCTGATCTTAGTATCGGCAAGAACGCATAATCTAGAACGGAACCGCAAAGCTCTGTCATCTGCAGTATTGAATTCCTCCCCCTAACCATTATGCACTTTATCCATCACCTCTGCTAATTCTGGGTCTTCCTTTTGAGCGGCTTTAATTCTTTCTTGTAGAGTAGGCTGTACTACTAGGCTGACAATACACACTGGAGGATCACTCTCTACCAACTCTATGTCGAGTTTCTCCAGATCCATTATGATCGGATACCGAATTTCCATAGCCGCCAACACTAGTTCCTTGGATTTCCTGCTCGACGCATCAGCTACCACATTTGCTTTTCCTGGGTGATAACTGATGGTACAATCAAAATCCTTAGTTAGTTCCAACCACCTTCTCTGCCTCATATTCAGTTCTTTCTGCGTGAAGAAATACTTTAAGCTCTTGTGGTCGGAGAAAATCTCACACTGCTCGCCGTATAGGTAATGCCTCCAAATTTTTAATGCGTGTACAATTGCAGCCAACTCAAGATCATGGGTAGGATAGTTCTTTTCATATTCTTTCAACTGTCTAGAAGCATAGGCCACTACCCTGCCATGTTGCATCAATATGTAGCCAAGTTCCTTCAAGGACGCATCACTATAAAGGATATACCCTTCATCCCCTGACGGAATGACCAGTACTACTGCTGTGACTAATCTTTGCTTCAGTTCTTGAAAACTCTGCTCGCAGTTGTCGTCCCACTCAAATTTGACATTCTTCTTAGTTAGTCGTGTCAAAGGCACAGACAAAGCTAAGAATCCCTCGAAAAAATGGCAATAATACCCAGCTAGTCCTAAGAAACTCCTAATCTCCTGGACATTCCTCGATCTAGCCTAATTCACTACGGCCTCAACCTTACTAGGATCCACAGAAATACCGTCTTTAGATACAACATGCCCTAAGAACACGACCTTCTCAAGCTAGAATTCACATTTACTGAACTTGGCGTACAATTTCTTTTCCAGAAGCGTCTGCAAAACCTGCCTTAAATGTATCTCTTGCTCCTCATAGCTCCTCGAATAGACCAGTAAATTGTCAATAAAAACAACAACAAACTGGTCTAGGTATTGGTGGAAGACAATGTTCATCAAGTCTATAAATACCGCAGGAGCATTCGTCAAACCAAATGGCATAACAAGAAACTCGCAATGCCCATACTTGGTCCTGAAGGTCATCTTTGAGACGTCTTCTGCTTTCACTTTTACTTGATGATAGCCAGATCTAAGGTCAATCTTTGAATACACTCGTGTACCCTGAAGCTGGTCAAACAAATCATCTATACGGGGTAGAGGATATTTATTCTTGATTGTCACTTTATTACTCTCCTGATAGTCTATACACATCCTTATTGTACCGTATTTCTTCTTCACAAATAATACTGGAGCTCTCCACAGAGATACACTAGGTCATATGAAGCCCTTATCAAGTAGATCTTGCAGCTGATTCTTCAATTCTGCCAACTCTACTGGCGCCATCTAGTAAGGTACTTTAGAAATCGGCACTGTACTTGGAAGTAGATCAATAGGGAAATTTACCTCACGATCGGGTGGCAAGTCCGGTAACTCATTTGGGAAAACATTTGTAAATTCCTTTACTATAGGCATGCTAGCAAATTTCAATTCATTCTCTGACATCTCCTTCACAATTGCCATAAACCCCTGACAACCACTCAGCAGTAATCTCCTGACCTGAATAGATAAATCTAGCTGAGGCGGGGATTGCACCTACAACCCTACGAACCTGAATTCCGCTTTCCCCGGAGGTCTGAATATCACATCTCATGCTCGGCAATCTATGTTGGCAAAATTAGCTTCTAGCCAATTCATGCCAAAAATAACATCAAACCCGTGCATGTCCAGCACTATCAAATCAGCATACAAAGTCTTTCCTTGAACATCAATTGGACAACCTCGGAGCACCCTACTACACCTCATTGCTGACCCAATCGGTGTAGATACCATCAATTCAACATATAATGATTGTGTTTCAGCCCTATATATTTTAACACACCTCGAAGGCACGAATGAGTGTGTAGCTCCTAAATCAAACAATGCAATAACTTTAAAAGAAAGCATAATAACCATACCTGTCACCACGTCACCTACTGTCTCAGCCTTACCCGGCGTCAGAGTAAACACCCTAGCTGGAGCTGTATTCTTCTGCTGGCCCCCACGTGGCACCTGATAACCTCCTCGATATGGTCTGGGAGTTGGAACTGCATCTGGTGGGGTAGGGCAGTCTCACACCATGTGCCTTGATCTACCGCAGGGATAGCACACCACACCACCAGCTCGACACTCTCCCCAGTGCCTTCTACCACAAGTCTGACAAACTAGAGGACCCTGCCCTACCTGCACCTCGCGTCCTCCCGTCTCCTGCCTCCGCCCTCTGCCATGATTACCTCTCCTTCACTGGTGCTGGTAGCCCGTAGATGCATATCTCTTCCTCTATCCCTACTTCTCTGCATCGAGACGCTCACCAATCTCTACCAAGGCCGCCCTGTTGACTAACTCAGCAAAGTCTTGGATCCACAGCACCACCACCTACTTGAATATACTTTGCTTCAAGCCTCTCTCAAATTGCCTCGCTTTCTTCACTTCATCAGGAACAATGTACGGGGCGAAACGAGAGAGCTCGATAAAACACGCCGCATATTGCTAGATGGATAGCTGTCCCTACTTCAGAATCAGGAACTCTTCTACTTTAGCCTCCCTGACAGTAGCTGGAAAATATCTATCGAAGAACAACTCTTAAAACCGGTCCCATGTCATGGCTATCAGAGTCTCCCTCTGCTGCTCCAACAGCCTCACCGCAGTCCACCACCTCTCAGCCTCTCTTGTCAGTCTATAGGTGGCAAAGAGGACCCTCAGTTCCTCAGTACACTGCAGCACAGCCAAGACTTTCTCGGTCTCCTACATCTAGTTCTCAGCGGCTGTAGGATCGACACCACTTGAGAATGCCGAAGGATTCATCTTTGTAAATTTCTCTATGGTGCACCTATGGCCTATAGATGGATCACCCTACTCCCTCAAGTTCCTAGTGATCTCAGCCATAACCTGCTGAGCCACGCTACGTAATACCGTGTCAAAGTTGGTCTCAGCTGCACCTAATAGCCCTGCTCCATCACTGCCACTCGCATGGGCACTACTTCCTCCTAGATCCATCCTGAAAATAACAATTGCAACTCAGTAATCCTATCCTTATAATTTACCCACCTATCCTCACCACTTATCTCAACATTTCCAACTCATTTATAATCCCCAGTCCTACATTCTAGGAACATAACCCAACAATAACTTGCTATGGTTTTTCTGAAATCGTCACCCTAGGAAAAACACAGAAACTACCACGGAAGTCCTGCCTCTAAACTGTAGAACAAAACCTCAAATCATTTCCTAAACTCTGGTATTGTTTCCGCTGCATTCTAAAGTCTACAGAACCTAACAACCTAGGCTCTGATACCAAACTGTGAGAACCTGCTAAATTTTCACACACACACACACACACACACACACACACACACACACATATATATATATATATATATATATATATATATAGTACACAATAAAATCCAGCAGATTATAATCCACCTGGACTCGTGGGTACCAGGGATACATCAGAACACATAACGGAAGCCTAAGCAATAGGAAACTTACAATCACAATATCATAAATACAAAAACATCCATCACATTACCATAAATACCAGAGTTACTAAATCCACTGTATTTCAGTATACACATCCCAAAAACAAGATCTAGGGACATTTCCCACAAAATCTAACTGTCTCTACTAAAAACTTACCCTTCAAAGAGGGCAGGTCAACAACATTATATACGCGGGGCTTTTCCTGCTCTCCTATCAAGGGCTCCTGAAAATTTTATAAAATTCGGGGTGAGACACCTCCTAGTAAGGGAAATAAACTAATACTAGTATGTGGCAACATGAGTATTCCATGTTATACATACACCATACTGAACATATTCAGTAAACTATTATGTCAAATTTGGGAAAACATATATATCATCAATACATGGAAGAACATATTACATTTTCATAAACATATATCATCTCATATAATAATAATACAAAATAACATTCCTGGTAGGTTAGCTGGCTGTTGTCATGTATTACCCCCACATGATTGGGTTGTGTGGCCCGAAGGCGTGACCTGACAATGGTTGGCCGACCACTGCCAAGTCAAAAGTACAGTCTGTAAGTCTGATGGGTCTACCAAACCTGGTCCATACACCAAGGGCGCTCACACATTTCTTAAAAACCACATTGATCATCCAATCTCACACTACTCCGTACAACGGCGTTAACACAAATATCATGATCATGATGACCATGAACACATAGCAACGGTACCGTGCAAGTGCTAGCCTAGACCAAGCCAACCAAGTTTTGATATCATATAACATATACTGAAACTATGATACATGGATATTTCATATCATTAATTATCAAATCAATCATATCATTTTGCATATATACGTATATCATGAAAATCATTGACCCATACGCCGGTATTTCACATTTTACCATAGCTCGGCCCGTATGCCAGAAAATCATATCATAGCACAGCCCATACGCTAGTAAATCA
The DNA here is from genome assembly GCF_029873635.1 of Malania oleifera. NCBI lineage: Eukaryota > Viridiplantae > Streptophyta > Magnoliopsida > Santalales > Ximeniaceae > Malania > Malania oleifera. The sequence continues at coordinate 68,159,523 of NC_080421.1, read as the reverse complement.
CATCCATATCTCAGCCTGTACACCGGCAAATCAAATATATAGCTCAGCCCATACGCCGGCAAATCACATCCATAGCACGGCCCGTACGTTGGCAAAATATATCTATAACTCAGCCCGTACGCTGGCAAATCATACACATAGCACGGTCCGTATGCCAAAAAAACATATAAAAGTCTCGACCCGTACGCCGATTTTCCATTATAAAAAAAAAATCTGTATCATTAGCACATTCCCAAAAAACAGTATTTCATAACAATTTCTACTTATGCCACACTAATAGGTTTTCCGCATATTCAACATACCATCATTTTTAACAGTATTTTCCCAAATATAAATCACATATAAATATATTTATTTTCCTAAAATCAAATGCTATAACAATATACATATTTTTCATAAAATACTAGCTTAGTTTAGCCCCTTACCTGATTCCTAAAAAGCCCCTAAGAAAATCTATCCTGCACCCACAGGGTTCCCCATTCAACACCCTGAAAATAGAATTTCCAAGAACTAAAGTTCAGTATTTCTACGTGTATAACACTTTCTACAACTATCAAATAACCAAATACTGAGTAGGAAGCCTTACCTTGGATTTGGGATGGTTTCCAACTCAGCCCCACTGACGATCCACTTCGGCAGACTTGTGGAGAACTTTCCCAGAAGCGTTGTGGTGGCTTCCAATCGTCAAACCAGTGAAAATCTGGCCCAAAATCTTAGAGAGAAGGAGGAGAAACCATATGAGGAGAGAGAGAGAGAGAGAGAGAGAGAGAGAGAGAGATTCAGCATAGAAAAATGAAGTGAAAATCACATTTAACCCTATTTATACTACGGGATTTGTCGACGAGCCACGTCACCTCGTCGACGAGTCCTGTAGAAAGTTTTGTCGACGAACTTCAACCCTTGTTGATAAATTTTAAACTTCCAAAAATTCTCTCTCGGTGTCTTCTCGTCGATGAATCCTATCCTGTCGACAAGCTCCTATTATACACTCGTCGACGAGTCCCCTATATTCATCGACGAGGAGCTGAAAAATTCCTCGGGATTATCCTTTCCAAAATGCAATGTCGTCGACTACCTCCTTTTATTTTCGGTTTCCATTTCCCTTTCTTTTTATTATTTAAATACCATTATTTTTCGCATCATTACAGAGCTGCATTGATTCTATCTCTGATGAGCCAAACCTTATCATACGCTTGTTGTACTAATTCTGGTCCCACAACTTGCCATTCACCCATCTCATCCCAATATAAAGGAGAACGACACCTTCTACCATAGAGTGCCTCAAACGGTGCCATGTCAATGCTGGCCTAATAAATATTATTGTACGCAAACTCCACCAGTGGCATAAACTGGGTCCAACTACCCCCAAAGTCCAACACGCATGCCCAAAGCATATCTTCTAATATCTGAATTGTCCTCTCAGTCTGCCCGTCTGACTGAGGATGGAATGTCATGCTAAAAGATAACTGAGACCTTAGAGCTTCCTCCAAGCTCCTCAAAAATAGTGACATGAAACGCAGGTCCCAATCTGACACTATAGACACAGGAACATTGTGAGAATGGATTATCTATTGAATATAAATTTTCGCCAGTCTATAAATGGAGTAGCTGATCTTGATGGGAAGGAAATGGGCGTGTTGGCCTTACAAGGCTTAAAATCTTGTTATCTTGTTTTGATGCTAACAAACAAGTGAAATTTAACATATTTGTGTGAGTAATGTTATTTTAGGGCTCATATATGAGAAAGTAAGGTGAAAGTGCTCACAAGGATCAAATGAAGCTTAAATGAGTCAAGCATGGATTTAAAGATGATATATTAAACCTTGAAGAATATGAGGTCACGCATGATTTGTTGAAAGTCAAGGAATGTTTAAAGTCAAAAGAGTCAAAGAAAAGCAAAGAGAGAGAGCTCAAAGAATATTAAAGCTTGAAGACCAAGAAAGGGACAAAGCAAACATGAAGACTTGAGCGTTTGGAATGTTAATGTCTTAGAAGTCTCATGTAAGTGCTTTAATGTTTAAAATATCATTTGAAATATTTTGAAACTCTTAGGTTAACTTCTTGGACCAAGATACCTTTAAAAATGCTTGGGAAATATTTTTATAAGGTCAAAAATTATTTTAAAAAGGTTAGAATCATTTTTAGAATGAAAAGCACTAAAAAGAGTTTTTCCAAATGCTGTCAGTTTTTATACATCCGCATTGAGGTGACTTTTTCTCTATCAAACTATCCTTATGTTAAACAGTTCTCAACATGAAAGTTATAGAATTTTCTCTTAGCTTTATTTTTACACCAATAAAACCTAATTTGGAGTTATACAAAAAAAGTTATGATCAAAACACTAAAGTGGGGTCACAATTGTTAGTCATCCGAACACTGTTCACGGGAGGAACTTCAACTGACTGTACAGCACACAGAACCACCTCAGACGTCTGAACCCTACTTTAGTCATCTGACCTTGTATCCAGTTCATTTTTTAAAGGGTTTCAGGAACTTCATATGACTGAACTCGACTCTTCAGTCATCTCAACACTGTTCAACGAGCAAAATTTTTAAAAGTTTTAATTTTTAAATATCTGTTGCTTGGGCTCAAAACTTTTTAAAATTTTGGGAAACACTCCAAGAAAACTTTAGCAACATGGAAAAAAGTTTGAAAGCCTAAAAAAGAATGGTTTTTCAAATCAAAATACATCGAAGAATTGAAAAATCTGTTTTGAGAAGCTGAAAGCACTCTTGTTCTTTCAAAGTTCTCTTGCTCACTCATTGCAAATCTCTTTTGTTGAGATATTCTAAAGTGCTAATCCTTCCTTCTCTGAATTCCTACTGCTAATCCTCATCTAAGAAGGATATTGGTGAATTCTACACTTAACCTTCATTGTATTTCATATTGATATTTTACATTGAAGTATATAGTGCTGAAATTGTACTAACTTGCTCTTTGAGAGAGTATACTTGTACGTAGATTATATCTTGTTTCTTGTAGTTCTTTGATGTTCCAAGGATTGTTTGGATCATTGGCTAAGTAAGGGGATATTGCTTAGAGAGGCGAACTCTAGCCTAAAGGAGTGACCGAACGAGGGGACATTGTTTGGAGAGGTAGGCTCTAGCCCAGTGAAGGAGTGTTTGAGCATGGGGTATCACTTGTAAAGGTTTTGTTCCACCCATCAATGGAACAGGTTTAGTGAATCCTTTGATGGTTTGCCAAAGGCGAGGACGTAGGCTGGGTATAAGTCGAACCTCGTAAAAATCCCCGTCTCACTCTCTCTTTCCCTATTCTTTATTTTCAGTTCATATACAACTGTGTGGATGTTTTAAATATCTAAATTATACATACTACGCATATTTTGAAATCAAGTAAACTTAGAGTCCAATTTGGATTTGGGTTGCGAAAACCGAAAGGGAGTACGTTGGTTACACCATATCTTGCGGAAACCATACGGGAGTACGTTATTTGGTTAACATCCCAAAGATAAATTTACCAAGAGTTTATTTGAATTCTAAATATTTGGAAAGAGTGATTGGATTCATTTATGGCTTTACATCAACAAGCATAAATTCTCATTCGCTACAGGGCTTGGTTCAAATTTGGCTAATATCAACAAACAACCATTTTGAGTTTTTATATTACATAAGTGCTGTGTATTGGTTTATTTGTTTGCTTTTTAATTATATTTGATTGGTTTGGTTGAATGATTGGATGTTTGTATGGTTAAGGATTAAATAAAGAAACTAAGTTCTTGAGTGCTTAACAAATTAAACAAATAAGTCACAAATTGGTTAAAAGAAACAAAATAAGTTTAAGAATTCTAAAATGGAATTAAAAGAAAATTTTAAAAGCCAATTCACCCCTCCTCTTGGGAAGCTATTCCTAATTTCAATTGGTATCAGAGCGGGGTTATAACAAATCCTAATAAGTAGTTATAAAAAGATCTAAATGGCTAACTTAGGCATAGCTCCCTTTGGAGAGGAACAATCTTCAACTAGGCCTCCTATCTTTTGTGGTTTGAACTACACTTTTTGGAAAAAGAGAATGCAAATCTATCGCCAAACGATGAATTGGAAAGTTTGGGAAGTTGTTATAGATGGAAATCAAATTCCCACTAAGATAGTAGATGGAAAACAAGTCCCTAAGGAGAAAATTGATATGACAGATTTAGACCATAAGATGCTGCAAGTAAATTCTAGTGCCATGAATGCTCTATATTGTGCTTTAGATGCCAATGAATTTAATCGAGTAATGGCTTGCAATTCAGTTAAAGAGATATGGGATAAGCTAGAAGTAACATATGAAGGAACAACAGATGTTAGGGATAATAGGGTTGATATGCTTACAAGTGAATATGAAGCATTTGGAATGAACCCAGATGAATCCATATCTAGCGTGTATACTAGGTTCACTCATATAATAAATTCTCTAAATGCCTTAGGAAAAACTTACACTACTCATTAGATGATAAGAAAAATTCTTAGAGGGCTGTCACCAAAATGGGAACCAAAAGCCACTGCCATAATTGAAGGAAGAAATCTGAAAACCACTTCCTTAGATGAGCTTATATGTTCTCTACTTACATATGAAATGGCAATGAATGAAAAGAATGGAAAAACCAAAGCCCAAGAATCAATAGCCTTTAAAGCTTTAAAAGAAAACTCAAGTAGTGAAATGAATGAAGATGAAGAAGCCTTCATATCTAAAAAGCTAGCAAGGATACTAAGAAAGAGAAACAAATTCAAGAGAAGAAATCAAAAATCTGAATCAGATGAATCAGAAGAATAAATCAGCAAAAAGAAATCTAAAAATAAAACTCCTACATGCTATAATTGCAATAAAGTCGGACATATAAAACCGGAATGTCCACTACTAAATAAAGAGTCTAAGAAGAAAAACAAAAAAGCCATGAAAGCCACTACTTGGGATAGTACAAGTAGTTCGGAGAATGAAATAAGTGACAAAGAGGTTGCTTACACGTGCTTTATGGCATGGGATAACGAAGAAAGCTCCTCAACTAAATCTTCAAATAATTATTGTAGTGATGAATCAAGTGATGAGGGTATGCCATGTTATGATGAACTTCAAAATGATCTATTCAAAGTACATAAGATGCTGATGAAAGCAAATAAACAAAACACCTCATTGAAGAATAAGAATGAAAGTTTAATGAAAGAGTTAGAATTCTTAAAGAATGTTGAAAGAGATAAAGACTCAAAACTCAAGCAATTAGAACATAAGTATGAATCAGCAATGAAAGAAATAGAATCCAAAAATCTTACTACAAAAGAAAACAACTAGAAAATTGAGAAACTAGAAAGCAAGAATGACCAAATGATAGAAGACCTTCGATCCTTATCCTCAACGTATATGAGAAAGATATGTATATTTCTGAATTAGAGAATAGAATCAGAAAATTATCTCTAGAATTAGAGAAATCATTAAAGAAGGTTGATAACAAGAAAGATATAGAGTTAAATGATCTCAAGAATCAAATCAAAGATAAGGATAAAATTATTTACAACTTCACAAAAGGAAAGGAAAACCTTGATAAGATGATTGGCTTACAAAGAATGTCTCTAAATAAAGAAAGCATTGGTTTCAATGGAATTGAAAATAAAAGGAAAAAGAATTCCTACATGGGATATTTCTCGAAAGAATCCAAAAACTATACTTGCATATCTTCTAATGCCTACACAAACACCATATGCTATCAATGCAAGAAAAAGTAGCATATAAAATTTGAATGTCCGTTTAAGAGGAAAGGTGTTAAAACCAAACAAGTATGGAAAATAAAAGAAATCTCCCTTGAAAAATCCTCCGGACCCAAGAAAATATGGGTACAAAAAATGAAATAATGACTTTACACATATATAAAATAGAAAATGGCATTGCTGGCCAAAATCTTAGGATGACTTTTTACAAGGCTTAACTTAAGAAAATATAAAGAAAATATCAAATCTGAGCTTATTATATAAGCACCTTGATGTTACATGCTACATGCTTACTTGCCTACATGTGATGTATTGATATGCTATATGCTACATGTGTATTAATTAACTTGACTTGATTTATATTGAGAAGTATGGCTCACTATGTTGAAAATTGAGAATGAGATTATTGAGTTTAAGCATAAATTTTTGATATAAGGATAATTCTTGAACATGCATGATTTTAAATGAATCACATAGACAAACATACTGCTCTTTATCTATGAGCTATGAAAGACATAGTAGTTATATTGGTATCCATGAACTATACATTATGTGATATTAAGATTTGGTATCTATAAAGTATTTTTGGTTTCATATGTTAAAAATTTCAATAGATATCAAATCTAAAAGCTCACTTGGTATCACAAAGTCAAATTATTTATGAGCATAATTATGTCTATGAACATGATGTGACATTGATGATCTTAGCATGATATTGATATTTGATACATGATATGATTCAATATTTTATATGGGATGATAAAAGCAAAATTAATAACAAAATTGAACGTATTGAATTCAAGGGGAGTGTCATGAATCATTAATCAATTGATATCATGAATTAAATTTTAAATTTTAAATTGGTAAAATAAAAAACCATCAAATTAATTTCAGTTGGTATCTTGAATAAATGCTATGAGCTACACACTACCCATGTTCTATTGAAAAACAATAACTTGAGTGTGTACATATGTTTGGAATACATGGTTATTGATATGCTTAAAATGATTTGTATTTGAATTTAAATCATGTCTTTTCTTTTTGATTGATGTCAAAAGGGGGAGAAGTTGTGAAGCAAAAATTGAGCATAATTGAGCGTGAACATTATATCTATTCAAAAGAAGTATCTAAGTATTTAATATTGATTGAAAAAGCTTGTAAGCCCAAAAGAAAGTGATGAGCATGATTGGTGAAATTAATATTGATTTTATTAAGATGAAACTTATTGAAAGGGGGAGCCTTTTTAAGACTTACTCAAATTTTTGCTCCTTGTTTGTCATCATCAAAAAGGGTGAGATTGTTGGCCTTACAAGGTTTAAAATTTTGTTATCTTATTTTGATGCTAACAAACAAGTGGGATTTAACATATTTGTGTGAGTAATGTTATTTTAAGGCTCACATATGAGAAAGTAAGGTGAAAGTGCTCACAAGGATCAAATGAAGCTTAAATGAGTCAAAGCATGGATTTAAAGATGATATATTAAACCTTGAAGAATATGAGGTCACGCATGATTTGTTGAAAGCCAAGGAATGTTTAAAGTCAAAAGAGTCAAAGAAAAGCAAAGAGAGAGAGCTCAAAGAATATTAAAGCTTGAATACCAAAAAAGGGCCAAAGCAAGCATGAAGACTTGAGCGTTTAGAATGTTAATGTCTTAGAAGTCTCATGTAAGTACTTTAATGTTTAAAATATCGTTTGAAATATTTTGAAACTCTTAGGTTAACTTCTTGGACCTAAATACCTTTTAAAATACTTGGAAAATATTTTTGTAAGGTCAAAAATTATTTTAAAAAGGGTAGAATCATTTTTGGAATAAAAAGCACCAAAAAGAGTTTTTCCAAATGCTGTCAGTTTTTATACATCCGCATTGAGGTAAATTTTTATTTATCAAAATATTATTATTTTAAAAAGTATTCAACATGAAAGTTATATGATTTTCTTTTATATTTCTTTTGACACCAAGAACACCTAATTTAGAGTTATACAGAAAAAGTTATGGCCAAAACATTGAAGTGGGGTCACTGTTGTCAGTCATCCGAACACTATTCATAGGAGGAACTTCAACTGACTGAACAGCACACAGAACCACCTCAGACCTCTGAATCCTACTTCAATCATCTGACCCTGTGTCCAGTTCATTTTTTAAAGAGTTTCAGGAACTTCAAATTACTGAACTCGACTCTTCAGTCATCTCAACACTATTCAACGGGTAAAAATTTTAGAAGTTTTCATTTTTAAATATCCGTTGCTTGGGCTCAAAACTTTTTAAAATTTTGGTAAACACTCCAAGGAAACTTTAGCAACATAGAAAAAAGTTTGAAAGCCTATAAAAACATGGTTTTTCAAATCAAAATACATCGAAGAATTGAAAAATCTATTTTGAGAAGCTGAAAGCACTCTTGTTCTTCCAAAGTTCTTTTGCTCACTCATTGCAAATCTCTTTTGCTAAGATATTCTGAAGTGCTAATCCTTCCTTCTCTGAATTTCTACTGCTAATCCTCATCTAAGAAGGATATTAGTGAATTCTACACTTAACCTTCATTGTATTTCATATTGATATTTTACATTGAAGTATATAGTGCTGAAATTGTACTAACTTGCTCTTTGAGAGAGTATACTTGTACGCAGATTATATCTTGTTTTATTGTAGTTCTTTGACATTCCAAGGATTGTTTGGATCATTGGCTAAGCAAGGGGATATTTCTTAGAGAGGCGGACTCTAGCCTAAAGGAGTGACCGAAGGAGGGGACATTGTTTGGAGAGGCGGGCTCTAGCCTAGTGAAGGAGTGTTTGAGCGTGAGGTATTGCTTGTAAAGGTTTTGTTCCACCTATCAACAGAATAGGTTTAGTGAATCCATTGGTGGTTTGCAAAAAGCGAGGACGTAGGCTGGGTGATTAGTACATAATATTGCATATTTATGAACATTTATACGCCATCTTAGTGCACAGAAATAAGTAAATCATCTATGTAACATGCATATAGAACTTATTGTGTGATTTTTGTGATTTGTAGGTAAATTGCAATAAATAATTGATTAGCCCTTGGGTGCAGTATGGAATGGCTACAAAGACTTTAAGGATTCAAAGTACTAATTTGTGAAGTGAGGAAGGATGTTTGGAAGAATTGAATAACATCCAATAGTGCTTTAATTCGGGTTAATTGAAGTAATGTAGCAGTTTTGCGCAGTTTTGGTAAATCGGTCATAACTTTTTACTCGGTTGTCCAATTTATGCAAATTGGTCGCATTTCAAAGAAGACTTCAAGCCCTACAAATTTTTAATTTCACGAGAAAGTCAAAATTATAATGTTAGCCGTCCAAACTTGAGCTAGAAGAAAGGTGATGAGATTAAACAATAAATTTCAACAACACAAGGAGTGCAACTACCATTTTGGTTGGCGAAGAAGTGCAGCTACCATTTTGGTAGGTGAAGGTGTTTGTAGTAGGTATAGGAGTGTAACTAATAAATTGTGTTAGGTTTTGGAGTGGAAGTAGTAGTTTTTTCAACCTATAAATAAGAGGCTTGTGTTAGCCTTAAGGGGGGAGCTACCTCATTTTCTTGTATTCTCTCTCTCATTTCCTTGTAAACATTCGGAAGTTTTTAATTTAAGTATTTCTTCTTTTCATTCTAATGGCCAACTAAATTTCAAGTTAGGCTAAGGGTGGAGTCCTACATCCCATTATTGGTAATTCTCATCTCAGTCTTCAAGTATTTGATGTTTAAGATTGATTAAAGATCAATGATCTTTTTCTAAAAACTTTTGGTTTTGTAAACTTCTTGATTGATTGTTGACAAGTTAAATCTTACCATAACCAATGTTTTTTGTTCTTACATTCTAAATGTTTGCTAAAATATTTTCATTTGACATTATTCAACAATTTTTGTCAAACCTATGCATTTCAAACGATATATTTTCCGATCAAGTTCAATAGGTATATTGATGTTGATTGAGTTATAAAGATGAGATTTGATTATCAATGATGATATTAGGATGAAATCTAAAGCCTAACCCTTTAATTAAATTGTTATAATCAAGTGACAGTTGTATTCATTAAAATCAATCCCCACACCTCTCACTCTGAATTAATTTGTGACATATGAACTCTTAAACTTACCAATTGAATCCCTATGGAAATGACCTTGGGACTCCAAGATTTTCTATGCTTGACAATGTAATTTTCCTACGCTTGGGAATTGGACAATGATGAACAAAATAAAATGACAAGCACTGGGTATAAGCCGAACCTCATAAAAATCCCCGTCTCATTCTCTATTTCCCTATTCTTTATTTTTAGTTCGTATACAACTGCGTGGATGTTTTAAATATCTAAATTATACATACTACGTATATTTTGAAGTCAAGTAAACTTAGAGTCCAATTTTGATTTGGGTTTGCAGAAACCGAAAGGGAGTACGTTGGTTACACCATATCTTGCGGAAACCATACGGGAGTACGTTATTTGGTTAACATCCCAAAGATAAATTTACCAAGAGTTTATTTGAATTCTAAATATTTGGAAAAAGTGATTGGATTCATTTATACAAGGCTTTACATCAACAAGCATAAATTCTTATTTACTACAGGGCTTGGTTCAAATTTGGCTAATATCAACAAACAACCATTTTGAGTTTTTATATTACATAAGTGCTGTGTATTGGCTTATTTGTTTGCTTTCTAATTATAGTTGATTGGTTTGGTTGAATGATTGGATGTTTGTATGGTTAAGGATTAAATAAAGAAACTAAGTTCTTGAGTGCTTAACAAATTAAACAAATAAGTCACAAATTGGTTAAAAGAAATAAAATAAGTTTAAGAATTCTAAAAAGGAATTAAAAGAAATTTTTAAAAGCCAATTCACTGCCCCCCCCCCCTCTTGGGAAGCTATTCCTAATTTCAGGGCGGTTTTAGTCAAACGATCTACAATCACCCAGATTACATTTTGGTCATGCAATGCCGACGGCAACAATGAAACAAAATCCATAGATATGTGATCTCATTTCCACTCTAGGATAAAAAGTGGCTGCAATTGGCCTGCTAGCCTCTGGTGCTCAGCCTTTACCTACTGATACGTCAAATACTATGCTACATACTTAGCAATCTCTTTTTTCATACCACTCCACCAATAAGACTCTCGCAGATCCCTATATATTTTCGTACTACCAGGATGAACTGTGTATAAAGATCTATGAGCCTCCTCTAAGATGGTCCTCCTAATATCAGCATCAGCCGTAACACATAATCTAGAATGGAACCGCAAAGCTCCGTATTTTGTAATACGAAATTCCTCCCCTTGACCGCTCTATACTCTGATCATTACCTCCTCTAATTCTGGATCCTCTTTCTGAGCAGATTTAATCCTTTCTTGCAGAGTAGGCTGCACCACTAAACTAGCAATACATGCCCGAGGATCACTCTTGACCAACTTTATGTCGAGCCTCTCCAGATCCATCATGATCGGATACTGAATCTCCATAGCTACCAGCGCTGGTCCCACAGACTTCCTACTCAACGCATTAGCTACCATGTTTGCTTTTCCTGGGTGGTAACTGATAGTGCAGTCAAAATCCTTAATAAGCTCAAACCACCTTCTCTGCCTCATGTTTAGTTCTTTTTGAGTGAAAAAATACTTTAAACTCTTATGGTCGGAGAAGATTTTGCATCGCTCGCCATACAGGTAATGCCTTCAAATCTTCAATGTAAGTACTACTGCAGCCAATTCAAGATCATGGGTAGGGTAGTTCTTTCCATACTCTTTCAACTGCCTAGAAGCATACGCTACCACCCTACCATGCTGCGTCAGTACACAGCCAATTCCCTTCAAAGACGCATCACTGTAAATAACATAACCCTTACCTCCTGATGGAATGATCAACACTGATGCTGTGACAAGCATTTGCTTTAATTCCTGGAAACTTTGCTCACAACTGTCGTCCCATTCAAATCTAGTATTCTTCCTAGTCAGTCGTGTCAAAGGCCCTAATAACGCTGAGAATCCCTTAACAAAACGATGGTAATAACCAGCCAGCCCGAAGAAATTCCTAATCTTCTAGACGTTCCTTGGTCTAACCCAATTCACTACCGCATCAATTTTACGAGGATCCATAGAAATTCCATACCCTAAGATGACATGCCCTAAAAACATAACCTTCTCAAGCCAAAATTCACATTTGATGAATTTGGCATACAACTTCTTTTCTTTGAGCATCTGTAAGATCTGCCTCAAATGTGTCTCATGCTCCTCATAGTTCATTGAATAGACCAGTATATCATCAATAAAAACAACAACAAACTGATCTAAATATTGGAGGAAGATTCTATTCATCAAATCCATGAATATTGTAGGAGCATTTTTCAGACCAAACGGCATAACAAGAAACTCATAATGCCCATACCTGGTCCTAAAGGCCGTTTTCGATACATCTTGTACCTTTACCTTTACTTGATGATAACCTAATCTGAGATCAATCTTAGAATACACCCGTGTACCCTAGAATTGGTCAAATAAATCATGTATACGGGGTAGAGGATACTTGTTCTTGATTGTCACCTTATTAATTTCCCTATAATCTATACACATCCTCATGGACCCATCTTTCTTCTTCACAAAGAACGTTGGAGCTCCCCACGGAGATACACTGGGCTGGATAAATCCTTTATTAAGCAAATCTTGCAACTGATTCTTTAATTCTGCCAACTCTACTGGCGCCATTTGATAAGGTGCTTTAGAGATCATCGTTGTACCTAGAAGCAAATCAATAGGAAAATCTACCTCACAATCAGGTGGCAAGCCTGATAACTCATCTAGAAAAATATTTGTAAAATCCTTTACTACTGGCATACTAATGATCTTGAATTCATTCCCTGACATTTTCTTCACAAAGGCCACGAATCCTTGACAACCACTCAGGAGCAGTCTCCTCGCCTGAATAACTGAAACTAATTGAGGCGGGGATTGTACTCGCAACCCTATAAATCTGAATTCTGGTCTTTCCGGAGGTCTGAATATTACTTCTTTCAAATGACAGTCTATGCTAATGTAATTGGTTGTCAACTAGTCAATACCAAAAATTAGATCGAAGTCGTGCATGTCTAATACTATCAAATCAGCTAGCAAAATTTTCCTAAATATCAACTGGACAGCCTAGGAGCACTCTACTACACCTCACTATTGACCCTGTTGGTGTAGTTACTAACAGTTCGATGTCTAAAAATTGTGTTTCTGGCCCACATAATCTAATACACTCCATAGACATGAACGAATGTGTGGCTTATGAATCAAACAATACAATAACTTTAAATGGAAAAATGTTAATCATACCTGTCACCACATCGCCGGTTGTCTCAACATCCCTAGCTGTCAAAGCATAGACTCTCGCTGGAGCTACATTCCTCTGCTGGCCACCACGGGGTGCTTGATAGCCTTCCTGGTATGGTTTGGGAGCAAGAGCAATATTAGGTGATATAGGGCAATCTCACACCAAATGTCCCTGCTTACCATAGTAATAGCAGACAACTCTTCCCATTCGACACTCTCCCAAGTGTCTCTTCCCACAAATCTAACAGACAGAAAAATTTTGCACCGCCTGAACCTCATGACCTCCAGTCTCCTGCCTCTGCCCTCTGACATAGTTTCCTTTCCTCCACTGACCCTGCCTAGATCCCTGCTAGAAACTTGAAGGTGTAGATCTATTCTTCTGTCCCTGCTCCTCCGCACCCATGCACTCACTAGCCTTGGCCAAGGCTGCTCTGTCGACTAACTCAGCAAAATCCTGTATCTTTAGCACTACCACTTGCTCGTATATGCCTCGTCTCAATCCTCTTTCAAACTGTCTCACCTTCTTTACTTCATCAGGAATAATATACAGATCAAAACGAGATAACTCTATAAACCGCGCCGCATACTACTGGACCAACTGCTGTCCCTGCTTCAAATTCAAGAACTCTTCCACTTTAGCTTCCCTGGAGTGGCTGGGAAATATCTGTCAAAGAATAATTCTTTAAATCGGTCTCATATCATAACTATCGGCGTCATCCTCTGCTGCTCTAGAAGTTTCACCGTACTCCACCACCTCTCGGCCTCTCCGGTCAATATATAGGTAGCGAAGAGGACCCTTTGCTCCTCTGTACACTATAATACCCCCAAAACTTTCTCAATCTCCTGCATCCAATTCTCAGCAAGTGTAGGATCAACTCCTCTTGAAAATGTCGAAGGATTCATCTTGGTAAATTTCTCTATTATGCACCTATGACCTGCAGACAGGCCTCCTTGCTCTTTGGAGCTCGTAGCAATCTCAGCCATAATCTGCTAAGCCACACTACGTAATACCGCATCAAAATCAACCCTGCCTGCACTCGAGGGCCTAGCTCCATCACTACCGCTCGCATAGGCACTACCTCTTCCAAGGTCCATTCTGAAAAACAATAAACGTGATTTAAAGACCTTATCCTTATAATTTACGCTCCTAACATAGTCCTTTATCTTAATATCCTCATCTTATTTCTAGATCCAGTCCTACATTCTTGGAACACAACCCAGCAATAGTTTACTATGGTTTTCCTGAAATCGTTATCCCAGGAAAAACATAGAAACCACCACAGAAGTCCTGCCTCTAGACTGTAGAACAAAACCTTAAATCCTTTTCCTATACTGTAACGCCCCAACCTGGGTCCGCTAGGGAGCATTGTGTCTCTCCTCCTCCACCTGGACTAGACA